>NC_133647.1:140773115-141130173 GCF_009905375.1 Apium graveolens
AAGGTGACCATTTCTCTAACCGGGAGTCGATGTTCCGAGTATACTTTATATATATTTGTTTCTATAACTATTAATCGAATAAGGTATATCGATGGTCTGAATAATAATCAAACTTATTTTCGATTATTCAAATAAAGATCGTATTTTCGTGTAAGTATATCTTTTGTTATTTATTATTCATTTCAAGTATGAGTTTTAAAACTTCTACTTCAATATTTTCATAAATTATCCTTATGGGAATATTATTTAAATAATAATATTCAGATATTTCGTAATATATCGGGATTGATTATTTATTAAATCATCATTACTCTAAACATTCTTGAAAATGTTTTCGAGTCTTCAAAATGATTTTACAAGTTAGAGCGGATCCCAAAACTCATTTTCAGAATTAAGATCTTCCTTTCGAAGAGGATTTAAATACTCGCTCAAAACCTGAGGGATCCGACTCTGTGGTGTATTTTATATTTGCACGAGGTTGCTGTTTTGAGAAAACATTTTGATTACTTGCCCAACGTTCGGGAAGTAAGTCCATCTAGTTGAGTCGGCATAAGCAAACATGGGCTCAATGGGCGTCCATGAAAGTGTAAGTGGCTCAGTGGGAGTCCATCAATGCGTAAGTGGCTGACGGCGCAGTCCAGTATAGGTCCTAATGCGGCCAGGGTGATGACCAGTGAGGAATTCGTCCATCTACTAGTAGAAAAGGTTACTTATTGGTATCTTTGCCTGATCAACAAGATATCGGTTTATGCCAAAATTCTCTTCTTTCCAAATCATTGGATAAGACAACTCTGGTTATACTTGTCATGACAGAGGTTTCAGGGAATGTATGAGATATATAATATAGGTGTATATATATATCGGAACTAATGAAGTATCTCGTAACTTCATCTCTTTTGAATGATATTTCAAAGATTGAATTTATTCAAGTCTTATCTTGTAGTCTCATGTGATGAACTTTGGAAACTGATTATACCTGAACGGTGGTAGTTCAAGTAGTATTCAGAAAAATAAGTATATTGGAGTATCTTGTAACTTCATCTTTTTAACTTATATCTAGTAAATGATTATCTTATGTATGACAAAGATTTTCAGAAAAATGTTGAGACAAGGTTAGTATATGAGATCACCTTGCAACGATATTGTAATAACCCCAATTTTTGGAAATTTTTGAAACCCTTATGAATAGTGATTTTGCAGATTATGCTGAATAAGAAAACTTTTCATGCCACACTATGTAGGGGTTCTGTTATTGATATTCTGAGATTTTATAGTACTCTATATGGTATAAGTGTATGTAAAGATCGTCAGAATCCAATTCCGAACACTTTGATTTTTCCCGAAAATCCACCAGATACGAAAGAATTGAGTATAAGGTAACATGATTAAAAGGATTTAAATTCAAGGATTATGAAGAGGATCATAAAAGGAATATAATGTATTGAGAAAGGTTAAGGGAACCCAAGTAATAAGATCCCGGGTATGATCCCTCAAACGATAAACGAAAATGAAAGTTAAGCGAACCGTATACATCAGCGGTCATTAGCCAAATAATTAAAAGCTAATAAAAGAGATTAGGGGGATGATGTCATCAAACCAATGAGAAGAGGACAAAGGAGGGAGGGTGACATCACATGGTGACATAAGCATGACCAAGCAAGTGTGTTGTTGGATGATTGTGAGCCACACAATATTTACCATGGTAACAACCTAATTAACAAGCAAAATAAACACAAAAAATCAAAAGCAACCAAAACAAAAACATTTGTTTCTTCCCCCACTCTTTGCTCTCGGCTTTTCCATGAAAAGCAAAGGAGAAAATTTCAAAAATCAAGCTACACACCTTCATAATTCAAGAGGTTTTTTCTTTAGCTTCCATAATTCATAACTAATGAGCCATAAGTTTAAGCTCAAGATTCCATGTTTAACATAGCTAATCAATTCATCAAGTTCTGTGTGAATAGTGTTTTCAAGAAACTAACTTTGTGTTTTTTATGTTTTCTTCAAGATCCAAGCTTAGTAAGATAGTTAGTGGTTATTTAAGGCTTCCTAAGTGATTCTCCACTCTCCAAGGAAGGTAAAACCCCTCCAAACCCTAACTTTACTTGAGTATTAGGTTTGTTTGTTATAGTTCATGAGAGCATGATTCTTGTATGTTTAGATTTTGGATGGAATTATAATGATTTTGGGTTATAAATCTTGGTTGTTGGTTGATGAACCTTAAATATAATTAGTAGCTCTTGTTTGAGATTGAATAAGTTGGAAAAATCATGATGTTATTGACTGAGTTAGTAAGGTTTGGATGAAGTTTGGTGGTATTGGTGGTTATGGGTTAATTTGTGGTTGATTGTGGTTGATTGGAGTTGTTTAAAATTTGGTAATCGCGTAAACATAGCCGTCGTAATGTCCGATTTACTTTAGACTGTTTTTTGCTCTTAACATTAGGACCCGTGAACTCACTGCTAGGTTTTGACCATTGCCATGATTAGATAGTTCATGTTACGAGCTTCGTTTTGATATGTGGTTCGTTTGATTCCGATGTACGGTTTAGGAGAAACGATCGTTTTAAGTAACGGCGTTTCATGAACGAACCATTACCCCTCGCCTTACTTTGAAACATAGGTTAAAGACCTTAAAAGAATAATTGGAGTATGAAACATTTATGTAAAGTGTATTAGGCAGTTGGTAAGGCACTCGCGAAAGAATTGCCATAAACCCTTAATGGTTAATTTATTAAAAATGGTGGAGCCGAGGCTCGAGCGACTTAAGTGAATCGTTAAGCGCAAAAGCGAACGTTAGGGTCTAATTGGTTAAAGTATAGATTCATAAGCGACTTTGGTTTAATTCCAACTTATATGTTGTTTATAGGTTACCAGACTCGTCCCAAGCCATTTGTAACCCCCAGTCGCTCAGGCAAGTTTTCTACCCGTTACTGTTGTTGTGATGTAAATTATGTATATGCATTCTTGTGATAAGTGCATGATTGTTATTAGAAAATCTTGCGATATATTGGAGCATGCTGATATGGTATATATGCATGTCTATTTCGTAATCTTGATATCTCTTTGTTGATTCAAATGCTTATAAGTTGCATAATACCTATGCTAGAGATAAGCAGTAGATGCGTATACCCTTAGTATAGGGGACCCAAAGGTGAACATATTTCTAAACCGGGAGTCGATGTTCCCGAGTATTATATATATATATTTATATATATGGATATAGTTTTCAAAACTATTGATCGAATAAGGTTTATTCGATAACTTTATTTTATTTAATGAATATTATTTGAATATTCATTCGAGGACTTATGACTCTGTTTATTCTATTTAATGATTATTATTTGAATATTCATTTGAGGATGTATGACTCCGTTTATTTTATTTAATGAATATTATTTATAATATTCATTCGAGGTATTAAGACTCCGCTTATTATTAATAATATCCTTTATTTTATTAAAGAATAATGTTTCGATAATCAAACATGCGACTTGGTCGCGTTAAGATATCAGCTTGGTTCATTTCTTCTTGACCAAGACTTTCATGTGTACTATGAGAAAGCTCATATATTGTTAGTTATTATACATTTATTTTGGTGGGCTTGTTGCTCACCCTTGCTTTCTTCTTTCATCACACAACATCAGGTAGACAAGATGAACAGGACCAAGCTCCCAATTCGCGAGTGGATAGGAAACGTTCCGCAGTTTCCTATAGGCGTTGATGTCGCTGTAGCGGAGGTAGGAACTACCAATAGGCTAGGCTTTCAACTTTTGATGTACCAGACTTATGTATCTTTATCAATTGTAATAATGGCAAGGAATATGTAAATTTATTCAGAAACCCTTTTGAGGTATAATGACTTATAATTGTGGAATAAAATGACTTGTGTTATTTTGGTATTCATCTCTGAGACTATAACTTGTGGTGTGTGTGTATATTGTGGGGTCACAGTACACAGTAGATGATTGTTTATGAAGAATTAGGTGTTATTAAAGGAAATGGAACTCGTGACAACCCGGATCCCCGACCCCGAATTTGGGGGGTTACAGAAATGGTATCAGAGCTAAGCGTTATAAACCTCAGAGATGAAGTGACGTTAAAATAATAAGTTCACTAAGATAAATAAGAACTCTTGCCAAGTTCATAGTCGGACTACCTAATGTAGTACTGATAGTTAAAACCCTTAGGGGAACCCTTATAAATATCGTGATAGAGGCGTAGTTCGTTATCATATATGGTAGCTGGACTCCGAACCCTGAGGTTGAGGAGCAACAACGCGATGATATTTTATTAGGTAGTGGAGATCAGATTGTGGATCTGATAGAGCGTCCTAACACGGGACCGGATGATGTTCATATTGAGGATGTAGCGGTTGAGGATGTTATCCTAGAAGGGATTATTGCTGAGAAGGATGTCGTGAAGGATCCTGACAAGAATAAATAAAGGACCACTAAGGAATTGATGACCATGGTTAGGGCGACTACCAGAGGTAGGATTGGTCGGTCACTACCGGAGGTTCGTTTAAGTTTGTAAAGATAGTAGCCCCTTTAACGAGGCTTACTCGTAAGACTGAGAAGTTCGAATGGACAGAGAAATACGAGAACAGCTCTTAAGAACTGAAGCAAAGGTTGGTGACGGCCCCTATGTTGGCGTTGCCGGATGGAAAAGGAGATTTTTCTTGATTTGTAGTGACGCTTCGCATAAGGAATTAGGGTGCTCTTTATACAGCACAACAAGGTAATCACGTACGCGTCAAGACAACTAAGGGAATATAAAATTCGATATCCCCACCCATGAGCTTGGGCTCGTGGCAATAGTTTTGCCCTAAAGGTTGGAGGAATTACTTGTATGGAGAAAATTGCGAGATTTACATAAACCATAAGTTCTCTAGTACATTTTCACGCAGAAAGAGCTCAACATGCGCTAGAGGAGGTGGTTAGAGCTAATCAAGGATTTCGATTATGAGATTCTTTATCATCCAGGGAAAGCAAAAATAGTGGCTAATGCCCTTAGTATAAAAGAGAGACTCAAGATGAAAATGTCTTTGGGAGAGTTGACAAGAGATTTTGAGAAAATGGAAATAGAAGTGAAGGTAACCGGAGCCGGTACCGAAAAGCTGTTTGAGATTGCAATACAGCCCGAATTATTGGAGAAGATCATATTGTGCCAAGAAAAAAAGTGATAATAGAGGCAGAGAAACAATGATCGGAGAAAAGATTAATACCTAGAAAGATGATGAGCGAATAATGAGGTATCCCTACAGAATTTGGGTTCCAAATGTTCAAGAGCTTAAGGACTGGATCTTAGATGAAAGTCATAGTTCGAGGAATAAGATTTAGGGCAAACCCTGAATGTGATAGTCAGGGAGGACGCCATCAAGATAGAAGGAACCCATAACATAATGAAGTGGAAAATGAGGATTTAAAACATGTAGGATGACCCCGATTATGGGGAGGATGAGAAAACATTTCATACTGAGAAAACAGAAGTCGAGCAAGATAGGGAGAACCAGGACGGTACTCCTATACGGAAATTCATGGATCTGTCTAAACAGAACTTATACTCTTATTCCCAACCACCACCTTGAGGAAACAATGCGGTAAGAAATCTTTCAGGACCTTTAAGTCACTAAGCTCTCGGAGTTCCAAGGAACAAGCGAACCCAGTCGAGGCAAGAGCCTGGCTAAAGGAAATATAGGAATCATTTGAGATTCTAAATGATTAACGAATCACAAAAGACTGTTTTGTCACTTACCCTCCTAAGAGAGAGGCCACCCGCTGGTGAAAGACCAAGAAAGGCACGGAGCCAGAGGTTAGAATAAACTGATTAACGTTCAGTCATTTGTTTTCGGGAAAGTAACTCCCGAGGTTATGAAGGTAGTATAAAAAACTTTAGAGCCAGAACAAAAGCGGACAAGTATGATGAATTATGAATTTAAGTTGTAAAAGTTGTCAAGATTCGTTCTGAGGACACGAATCTAGAATGATGGGATGTTTGAAATCAATGCTTATGTTGTTGGTTCATGTAATGATTGTAATGGAAACGAAAATAAAAGACTGAAAAGGGTAGAAATATAAAGGGATATAAAGGAAATAGAGTTGAGAAGTGATAAGGGAGTTAGGTATGGGAAACCCTAAGAAACCCTTGCAATAAATATAGAGAAGTGTGTCATCATCAGCGCGATGGTGACTGATCATGAGATAAATTCAAGGTTTGAAGGCGTAAGCGATACGTATAGTTAATTCCCTTGAAGTTGACAGTATTCGATGAAACTTTGAGATAGATCGATTGATTAATAAGGAAACGCGGATGGACTGAGGAGTCAAGAAAGTAAGAAATTAGGAAAATTAGATGAAGGAAGTGACCTTCAAGAATATGAAGTGTAAGACCGGTGGCTTGATACCCAAAAAGGGAGACGCCAGGTATGAAAGATATCCCAACATTGAGATGACTGTTGAGATAAACAACAAAAGTAAATAAGGAATTATTAAGAATAAGTTCACGTTGAACACGACCAATATCTTCCAGAACATCCTTGTTATCCTTACCCAATTTAGGCAATAAAAGCGGATAACCGCTGTTATCTTTTGGAGGCCATATTGATTGACCTCATTTTGAATACATATGTTATTGTGAAATTCAGCATATACTATCGAGGTGGGAATGATTGAATAAGACACCCTTATCAGGGATATATGACTTGATTATCCATGGAAGGATGCATGTACCTTTTTAAAGGTGGAATTAAGGATTGAACATTGGTAACTTAAAATGAATCCTAGGGGAATGCATAAAGGTTGGCATTTCACCCTTAATAGGGATAGTATGAGTTTTGACAGTATGAATTGGAAAGGATTAAGGTAATAACAACCTTTAAGAATCAATGGAGAAATTTTTCAGAAGTATATAGACAATGATTCTGGTATTAATAAATGGTGATATTTTTTTTTTACTCATCAGATTTTAAGGAAAACATCTTCACATAAGCTGTGATTGAAATGAGGTAGAAAATTTATTTGGAGGTGGTTAAAATGACATTGACTGTAAGGAAATTTTACTATCAGGAAAGACCAAAGAGGTGACCGACACTTTAAAGGTAAGAGGATAATTATCGGCGCTCGTGCCAGAAGAATACAATGATAATGGTTAAAGCCGTGAAGATTGTATTATGATTTGAAAGATTGACATTCCTTCTGATGACTGTGCAATACCCAACTGTAATAGTAGTTTTGTAAAGGTTTAATTCGTATAATCACCATGAGCGGGCTATCTATCTCAGAAGATACTATCTTGAGATAAGCCAGGACCATGTTTCAAAAAGGACTAGACGAACCCTTGAGTTAAGTCTTCTATTTAAGGCATACGATTAAGAATGGTATTAACCTGCTATCGTTGCTTTGACTGAAACTCTTCTGCAATTTTATCTACTTCATGTCATGAAAGTACGTCAGAGTTTGGAGTGTTCTTCATGAATTATGATTGGTGATTATGTTAACTCCTTAGAAGTATTCTATATGACATGTATAGACTCCGTATGGTTAGATATTAAGATTTCATGGAAAGTGAATGACGACAGTAGGTCAGTGGTGGACCATAGTAATGCAGCAATGATTCTGCGAGTAATGAGCTGATTACAACCGTGAGAGTTGTATTGGAATGGATGTTGAGATTGAGTACCACTAATCGGGTCGTGGTAGTGTATAAGTTATCATTAATAGACTAATTAACTCGATTATTTACCTATTGAATACTTATCTTTCTTATCAATAGAGAGTCGTATTACTATACGAGGAAGGTTGCAGTGCAAGCATATAATTCTACTAACGATGATGTTTAGAATGAGATCCCAGATTCGATTTTCGATGTCGAGGGAGTTTCAAAGGTGATTGTGTATAAGCTCGAGGAAGAGCATGGGTCCATAGAATGATGGACGGAATAGCAAAAATATTTAGGCATGTGAAATACGATGCTATAATACTTGATGTTGATATAAATACATATATGTTTTGTTCTCCTATGACAAACCTCTATAGTTCAGAGGTAGATTCCAAGCCAGATATTTTATGGCAATAAATTTCTTTTTTTACGAATATACAATTCTCTTCAGTTCGTTCTTTTCATTTCATGTAAGCTGAGAAGAACAACCCTTCCAGAAGGGGAGGTATTTCCGAATGACTATCTATCTGTGTGATAGAAGCCTATACCATCTATTGTTTAATTGCTTGTCAAGTACTAAAGGCTGGCCACCTTCTGTACTAACTATGCGATATAACAAATGTTCATGATCATAGTGATCTCTCAACAAATTCCTTTACTCTATATGATTGATCAAACTTTGGGAAATAGAAACAGCTGAAAAAGGAGTAGTAAAGTTGTGGTGGTATTCGGAATGGAAACACATTCGTGATACTAAGGTTGACTTGGTTATTAAAAGGTTATAGAACGCTAACAAGCAAAAGTATAACCAGTATAATATTAGGAACGAAAGGTAGTAGCGATTACGAACTGGAAAAGAATGGGTATTGAGAAGCAAAAGCTCTAATGCTAAAAGCTATAATGAGAGTCTGTGCAATAGACTTGAAAGAAATTGGAATGATCACTTAACACGAATTGAGTTTTCTTACGACAATAGATCATATGTCATTATCGAGATGTCGCCTTATGAGATCCTTGAGGGAAGACAATGTCGATCTCCCTTATGTTAGGATGAAGTTGTAGAGCGCAAGATGCTCGGACTCGCAGTAGTCCAAAGGACCAAGGATATAATAGATCTAATCAGAGGACGGCTGGGAGTAGCTCAAGATGGACATAAGAAGTATGCTGATTTGACAAATGAAAGGACAAAGAGTATGAAGGAGGGAACCTTGTATTGTTAAAAGTATTCCCTTAAAAAGGAATTGATGAGGGTTGGAAATAAAGGAAAGTTTAAGTCCACAAATTGTTGGACCCTTGGATATATTAAGACGTATTGGGAAGATAGCATATGAGCTAGCCCTACCCCCGAACATGTAGCAAGTCATAACGTGTTTCACGTATCAATATTAAGGAAGTGTAATTCGGATGCCAGATAAATAGGGGCATATGAGCGCCTAGACATGCAACTAGACGTAACCTATATGGAGCAACCGGGAAGGGTTATAGAGTGAAAAGGAACAAGTGCTTAGGATAAGGGTTATCAAACTAGACAGAGTTTAGTGGTAGGACCACAATGTGGGAAAATTTACTTGAGAGTTAGAAAGTGCAATGCTAAGAGAGTATCCCTATTCATTTTTCTATCTGATTCCGGGACGGAATCCTTTTAAGGAGGGAGAGTGTAATAACCCCAATTTTTGGAAATTTTTGAAACCCTTATGAATAGTGATTTTGCAGATTATGCTGAATAAGAAAACTTTTCATGCCACACTATGTAGGGGTTCTGTTATTGATATTCTGAGATTTATTAGTACTCTATATGGTATATAAGTGTATGTAAAGATCGTCAGAATCCAATTCCGAACACTTTGATTTTTCCCGAAAATCCACCAGATACCGAAAGAATTGAGTATAAGGTAACATGATTAAAAGGATTTAAATTCAAGGATTATGAGAGAGGATCATAAAAGGAATATAATGTATTGAGAAAGGTTAAGGGAACCCAAGTAATAAGATCCCGGGTATGATCCCTCAAACGATAAACGAAAACGAAAGTTAAGCGAACCGTATAACAGATCAGCGGTCATTAGCCAAATAATTAAAGCTAATCAAAGAGATTAGTGGGGATGATGTCATCAAACCAATGAGAAGAGGACAAATGAGGGAGGGTGACATCACATGGTGACATAAGCATGACCAAGCAAGTGTGTTGTTGGATGATTGTGAGCCACACAAAATTTACCATGGTAACAACCTAATTAACAAGCAAAACAAACACAAAAATCAAAAGCAACCAAAACAAAAACATTTTCTTCTTCCCCCACTCTTTGCTCTCGGCTTTTCCATGAAAAGCAAAGGAGAAAATTTCAAAAATCAAGCTACACACCTTCATAATTCAAGAGGTTTATTTCTTTAGCTTCCATAATTCATAACTAAGATGAGCCATAAGTTTAAGCTCAAGATTCCATGTTTAACATAGCTAATAAATTCATCAAAGTTCTTGGTGAATAGTGTTTTCAAGAAACTAACTTTGTGTTTTCTTCAAGATCCAAGCTTAGTAAAGATAGTTAGTGGTTATTTAAGGTTTCCTAAGTGATTCTCCACTCTCCAAGGAAGGTATAACCCCTCCAAACCCTAACTTTACTTGAGTATTAGGTTTGGTTTTGTTTGTTATAGTTCATGAGAGCATGATTCTTGTATGTTTAGAGTTTGGATGGAATTATAATGATTTTGGGTTATAAATCTTCGTTGTTGGTTGATGAACCTTAAGTATAATTAGTAGCTCTTGTTTGAGATTGAATAAGTTGGAAAAATCATGAGGTTATGGACTGAGTTAGTAAGGTTTGGATGAATTTTGGTGGTATTGGTGGTTATGGGTTGATTTGTGGTTGATTGTGGTTGATTGGAGTAGTTTAAAATTTGGTAATCGCGTAAACATAGCCGTCGTAATGTCTGATTTACTTTAGACTGTTTTTGCTCTTAACATTAGGACCCGTGAACTCACTGCTAGGTTTTTACCATTGCCATGATTAGATAGTTCATGTTCCGAGCTTCGTTTTGATATGTGGTTCGTTTGATTCCGATGTACGGTTTAGGAGAAACGACCATTTAAGTAACGGCGTTTCGCGAACGAACCATTACCCCTTGCCTTACTTTGAAACATAGGTAAAGACCTTAAAGGACTAATTGGAGTATGAAACATTTATGTAAAGTGTATTAGGCAGTTGGTAAGGCACTCGCGAAAGAATCGCCTTAAAATCCTTAATGGTTAATTTATTAAAAATGGTGGAGCCGAGGGTACTCGAGCGACTTAATGAATCGTTAAGCGCAAAAGCGAACGTTAGGGTCTAATTGGTTAAAGTATAGATTCATAAGCGACTTTGGTTTAATTCCAACTTATATGTTGTTTATAGGTTACCAGACTCGTCTCAAGCCATTTGTAACCCCCAGTCGCTCAGGCAAGTTTTCTACCCGTTATACTGTTGTTGTGATGTAAATATATGTATATGCATTATCTTGTGATAAGTGCATGATTGCTATTAGCAAATCTTGCGATATATTGGAGCATGCTGATATGGTATATATGCATGTCTATTTCGTAATCTTGATATCTCTTTGTTTATTCAAATGCTTATAAGTTGCATAATACCTATGCTAGAGATAAGCAGTAGTTGCGTATACCCTTAGTATAGGGGACCCAAATGTGAACATATTTCTAAACCGGGAGTCGATGTTCCCGAGTATATATATATAATTATATTTATATATATGGATATAGTTTTCAAAACTATTGATCGAATAAGGTTTATTCGATAACTTTATTTTATTTAATGAATATTATTTGAATATTCATTCGAGGACTTATGACTCTGTTTATTCTATTTAATGATTATTATTTGAATATTCATTTGAGGATGTATGACTCCGTTTATTTTATTTAATGAATATTATTTATAATATTCATTCGAGGTATTAAGACTCCGCTTATTATTTAATAATATCCTTTATTTTATTAAAGAATAATGTTTCGATAATCAAACTTTTTTCGATTATTCAAATAAAGATAGTACTTTCATATAAGTATATCTTTGGTTATTTAATATCCATTTCAAGTATGAGTTTTAAAACTTCTACTTCGATTATTTTTATAAGGATTATCTTTATGAGAATATTATTTAAATAATAATATTCAGATATTTCTAATTTATCGGGACTGATTTATTTTAATAAATCAACAGTACTCCAAACATTCTTAAAAATGTTTTCGAGTCTTCAAAATGATTTCTAAAAGTTAGGGCGGATCCCAAAATTCATTCTTTTACATTTAAGATCCTTCTTTCGAAGGGGATTTAAATACTCGCTCAAAACCTGGGGGATCCGGCTCTGTGGTGTATTTTACATTCGCAACGTGGTTGCTATTTTGAGAAAACAATTTGATTACTTGCCCAACGTTCGGGTAAGTCCATCTAATTGAGTCGGCATAAGCGACAGGCCGGGGTACGGTCTATCAAAGTGTAAGTGGCTGGGTGGCAGTCCATCAACGCGTAAGAGGCCGGGTGGCGGTCCAGCACAAGGTCCTTATGTGGCCAGGGTGATGACCGGTGGGGGATTCATCCATCTACTAGTAGAAAAGGTTACTTATTGGTATCTTTGCCTGATCAGCAAGATATCAGGTTTATGCCAAGGTTTTCTCCTTTCCAAATTCATTGGATATTGCAACTCTGTTTATTATTTTTATAACAGAGGTTTTAAAGGAGTGTATGAATGTATATATAGGTGTATGTATATATATATCGGGACTTAATAAAGTATGTCATAACTTCATTATTTATAATGATATTTCAAGGATTGAATCTATTCAAGTCTTATCTTGTAGTCTCATCTATGTGATGAACTTTTGAAACTGATTATACCTTGAACGGTGGTAGTTCAAGTAGTATTCGGATATAAGTATATTGGAGTATCTTGTAACTTCATCTTTTAAACTTATATCTAGTAAATGATTATCTTGTGCATGTCAAAGATTTTCGGAAAAACGTTGAGATAAGGTTGGATATATGAGATCACCTTGCAACGATATTTGATACAGTTATAAACGGGAACTCTGTGTATATTATACATATCAGAGGATTTCAAAGATTGTGAAAAGTATATATGTATATATATATACTGAATATTTTGCGACTTGGTCGCGTTAAGATATCAGCTTGGTTCATTTCTTCTTGACCAAGAATTTCATGTGTACTATGAGAAAGCTCATATATTGTTAGTTATTATACATATTATTTTGGTGGGCTTGTTGCTCACCCTTGCTTTCTTCTTTCATCACACAACATCAGATAGACAAGATGAACAGGACCAAGCTCCCAATTCGCGAGCGGATAGGAAACATTCCGCAGTTTCCTATAGGCTAGGCTTTCAACTTTTGATGTACCAGACTTATGTATCTTTATCAATTGTAATAATGGCAAGGAATATGTAAATTTATTCAGAAACCCTTTTGAGGTGTAATGACTTATAATTGTGGAATAAAATGACTTGTGTTATTTTTGGTATTCATCTCTGGGACTATAACTTGTGGTGTGTGTGTATATTGTGGGGTCACAGTACGCAGTAGATGATTGTTTATGAAGAATTAGGTGTTATTAAGGGAAATAGAACTCGTGACAACCCGGATCCCCGACCCCGGATTTGGGGGTGTTACAGATATCTTTATATAGTTATAGACTGGAACTCTATGTATATTATGCATGGAAGAGGATTTCTAAAATTTCGAAAAGTTATATGCATATATACTGAATATTTTGTGACTTGGTCACGTTAAGATATCAAACTTGGTTCATATCTGCTTGACCAAGACTTTCATGGGTACTATGAGAATGCTCATATATTGTAAATTATTATACATATTTCGTTGTGGGCTTGTTGCTCACCCTTGCTTTCTTCTTTCATCACACAACAACAGATAGACAAGATGAACAGGACCAAGCTCCCAATTCGTGAGCGGATAGGAAACGTTTCGCAGTTTCCTGTAGGCGTTGGTGCCGTTGTGGCTGAGGTAGGAACTACTAATAGGCTAGGATTTCAACTTTTGATGTACCAGACTTATGTATATTTTGAATTGTAATAATGGCAAAAAATATGTAAATTTATTCAGAAACCCTTTTGAGGTGTAATGGCTTATAATTGTGGAATAAAATGACTTGTGTTATTTTTGGATATTCATCTCTGAGACTATAACTTGTGGTGTGTGTGTATATTGTGGGGTAGCAGTACGCAGTAGTTCGTTTTATTATTAAGTATTATTAAGGGAAATGGAACTCGTGACAACCCGGATCCCCGACACCGGATTTGGGGGTGTTACAGAAATGGTATCAGAGCTAAGCGTTATAAACCTCAAGATGATGCGTCGTTAAAAATGATAAGTTCACTAAGATAATAAAAACTCTTGCCAAGTTCATAGTCGGACTACCTAACGTAGTACTGACAGTTAAAACCCTTACGGGAACCCTTATAAATCATGATAGTAACATAGATCGTTATCGTATATAGTAGCGAGACTCCGAACCCTGAAGTTCAAGAGCAATAATATGTTGATGTTTTACTACATATTGGAGATCAGATTGTGGATCCGATAGAGCGTCCTAACACGGGACCGGATGATGTTAATATTGACGATGTAGCGGTTGAGGATGTTGTCCTAAAAGGGATTGTTGCTAAGAAGGATCCCATAGACCTGACAAGAATGAATAAAGGACCACTGAGGAATTGATGACCATGGTTAGGGCGACTACCAGAGGTAGGATTGGCCGGTCACTACCGAAGGTTCATTCAAAGTTTGTAAAGATAGTATCCCCTTTAACGCGGCTTACTCGTAAGACTGAGAAGTTCGAATGGACAGAGAAATGCGAGAACAACTTTTAAGAACTAAAGCAAAGATTGGTGACGACCCCTATTTTGGCGTTGCCGGATGGAAAAGGAGATTTTGTGATGTGTAGTGACGCTTCGCATAAGGAATTAGGGTGCTTCTTATACAGCACAGCAAGGTAATCGCGTACGCGTCAAGACAATTAAGGGAATATAAAATTCGATATTCCCACCCATGAGCTTGGGCTCGTGGCAATAGTTTTTCCCTAAAGATTGGAGGCACTACTTATATGGAGAGAAGTGCGAGATTTACATAAGCCATAAGTGCTCTAGTGCATTTTCACGCAGAAATAGCTCAACATGCGCCAGAGGAGGTGGTTGAGCTAATCAAGGATTTCGATTATGAGATTCTTTATCATCCAGGGAAAGCCAATATGATGGCTAACACCCTTAGTGGAAAGGTGCGACACAAGATGATAATGTCTTTGGGAAGTTGATAAGAGATTTTGAGAAAATGGAAATAGAAGTGAAGGTAACCGGAGCCAGTACTGAAAAGTTGTTTGAGATTGTAATGCAGCCCGAATTTTTGGAAAGATCATATTGTGCCAAGAAAAAGTGTTAAATGAAGGCAGAGAGCGAATGAATAGAGAAAGATTAATACCGAGAAAGATGATAAGGGAATAATGAGGCATTCCTACAAACTTGGGTTCCAAATGTTCAAGAGCTTAAATATGAGATCTTAGATGAAGGCCCTAGTTTGGGGAATAAGATTTAGAGTAAACCCTGAATGTGATAGTCAGGGAGGTCGCCATCAAGGTAGAAGGAACCCATATCATGATGAAGTGGAAAACAAGAATTTTAACGTATAAGATACCCCGATTATGGGAGAAGGATGAAACATTTCATACTGAGGTTGTTGGAGTTGCTCTTGGTTGTTTTCTTATTTGTAAATGTTGTAAAAATGTCTAACGTATTTCAAATACAAATCGATTGTTTATCAATGTGTATTATTTTAATGCAAGACATTACCAAATTACACAACATTTCTAATATAGATCATTAAGCAAAATATATATATTCTTGTGTGTGTTGTATAATTTTTATTTGATAAATGAATATAAACAGGGTAGTTAGTGTACGTTTAAAACGAAACGATTAAACTTAATCTGTAAAATGTCGTTAGTATGTTTACAAATAAAAGCTAAAAATTAAATATATGTTGAATACAGAGTTGACCAAAAATAAACTATATGTATTGTTCTATATTATTACTGAGTTCACTACTGTATTACAATTAGCTTACTCAATTTAAAAAGATAAAAAATACATAACTGAAGTCAGAATGACTTGCAATCATAATACACAATAATGTAAAATTTACATTACTGTTAATATTAAAGTTGATTTAATGAAAAATATAGTTTTTGAAATTCAACGTATGTATGTATGGGAAAATTTTAGTTTTTTATTTACACTATTGTTGACAAAGTAAGATGAAGTTATATGTATGTCTATGTTAGCATGTAAATTATTTTATGTTATATTTCTTAGTAAATTATGATGGTTTCAATTATTTATATGCTAAATATCTGATTTATGTACATGTATACTCATTATTAACATCTAGTGAGACAATTGATTACTTAAATAACATGCATTTATATTTATTCAAAAATTAAAATTATGTAATAAATAAATTGCTATAATTTGTATATGGTATTCACATTATCATTGACAAACAATCCATATCTATTTTTTACGCAACCGAGTATCAATCATTAATACTCTTATGTTTCTTCATATAATAATTGATAACATTGTATACTATTCTCCTAATATTAAATATTTTTAAATTCAATAAAGTTTTATAATATAAGTTGAACTGGTTAATTTCTTCAAATTATTGAATGTTATTCCCAAGGAACTAACAATGAGATTTATAGAAGGGGGGTTGAATGTAAATCTCAAAATTTTTGCAAGTTTTGAGCAGTTTCAAAGGCTAAGTATTTTGATGAACAGTTGTGTGTGAATTGTTTTGAGCAGGTGCAGACAGATATATATTCAAGACACAAATGTAAAGAACACAAAGGCTTTAAAAACTTTTCTGGTGGATTTGTTGTTCCACCAGAGATGTGTATTTCAGAAAGTATGTGATTCAAAGAATTGATCACAGCTGCGTCCTAGTACAAACTAGATGATTTTCTCTCTGGATTTTTCTAAACAGCTCTGGAAAAATTCACACTCTAATTACTAGCTGCAACTTGGTTTATATATTACCAAGTTTACACGTGAAGATAAAAATAAAAATACAATTACAAAAGTTCTTCACATGTTTCTTTTTCATTTCTCTATCTAATGCAATCTAGGATAATCTGTGAATCTTTGAATACTTCCTTGTTTGCACCAGAATGGAAATGTTGCATTTTCTTGATTCCTCCAAGAAGCTACCACATTCTAATTGTCTCTGTCAACCCATGTGCTTCTTGTCAGCTTTTGAATTATCACTGTCAACTGCTATTGAACTGAGCATCCGTTGAAGCTTTCATCCGTTGATGGCTTTATCCGTTGATGCTTTATTAGTTGAAGCTTTATCCGTTGATGCATTAGCAGTTGAAGCTTTATCCGTTGATGCACTCATCCGTTGATGGATGTTATCCGTTGAAGTTTTAGAGACATCCGTTGAAGCTTTATTTCTCATCCGTTGAAGGCCTTTAATCTATCAGTTGATACTACTTCATTTATACAAAATTATAAGGCATGAAATATTTACAATTAGCCCTCCTATTTGCATATCCACTAGTTGTCAATATGACTTATAATTTCCCACAACTTCTAAGAATTATAACTTAAATACAGAAACTGAAATGTGCTACAATACTAAACTTATTTCTAAGTAAAGCTACTCCATCAACGGATAGCCAGAATGGTCTTATCCGTTGAGGCTACAAACACTAGATTTCTACTTAGGTGTTTTGTTTAACTTATCATCAAACTAATACACATATTCCTAAAAATCTCCCCCTATTTATGTCTACTAGAATTGTAGGCATAAATTTGGGTTTAATTAGATGATAACAAAACACTTAACAAATATATGAACTGAAATCAAGTAGAAATTCAAAAGTGCTGCAAAAGTGTATGTACTGAGATAAAATTGAAGAATTACATTATTTCCAAGGATGCTCCTTTAGACTGAGCAAATTATTTTCTTTTCCTTTGATCCCTTATTTTCTTCCCTAGCCTCCTGTCATTTTCCTCTACTTGGAGTTGGAGTTGTCTGTAGAATTCAGCTTCATCTTCTTCACTGATATCCAACTTAGATTGCATGTCCTTGAGAGTTTCATTACTGACAATTTTAAGCTGGTCTTCAAGTCTGAAAAATCTTCTGACTCCTTTATTGTCTCTGAACTTCATCAACCAATGAGGTGATTTATGAATTGTAATTCCATGCTCAGGGATGAGTAGTGTTCTAGGCAAGGAATTAGACTCCCACCAAGTTTTCCTTATGCTGGCAATCTTGTTGAGAATCTCAGTTTTGGCAGTCCTGGTAAAGCCAGAATCCCTTTTGATAGCTGAGTAGACTCTAACCAAGGTAGAATAGCCTTCATTCAGAATTCTTTGAAGAGGCCAAGTCCTTTCCTCACTTCCTTTATACTTGAACACTAGCCTTTCTGGGAGCTGTTTGTATGCACTTATTCCCCTTACTTCCTCCAGCTCATCCATATAGAGTTCAATATCTGTAAACTCTTTTATGTCACAAATGTGAACATAATCATCCTTTGAGGCTTGTGGCTTAGGCTTAGGTTTATATTTCTGAGTGAATTTACTTGAGGTTGGGGGAGGTGTTGATTTGGGTTTTCTTTTCAGTTTCTTTAGTGGTGGAGTGGTAGTTAGGAAGGTAGGCAAGTTAATGGTGTCCCAATCAATAGGTTCCTCTTTAGGGATGATTGGTTCACCATGGACATTTATACTGGGATCATCAACAAAAGGTTCAGGAATGGAAGGTAGTGGTTTAGATTTTGATTGGATTTCCACAGTGTCATCTTCACTCTTCCTTTTTGCATTGGCCTTCTTTCTGTTTCCTTTCTGCCATTCCTTTCTTCTTTCCTCCACACTCTCATCAACCACATTCCCCATATCCACATTTCTGCTTTCAATCTTTTCTTCTTCACTCTTGTCTTCAATCTTCTTCTTTTCTTCAGTCTGACTTGACTTTAGCTGTTTTTCAAGCTTTGCTTGTGCTCTTTTGTCAGCCTTCAGCTTCTTCCTTTAACCTCATGGTTTCTTCCCTCTTGGGTTTTGAGAATTTGGGATGTCCTTGCATCACACAGATACTCTTTCCCTCTCTATAAATGATAGCCATATTCATTCTTTCCGCTACATCATTGGTCTCTTTGTGCTTTATGATGCTACCACCCAAAACTTTGTCTTCATCAGGTTTTGGAAGAGGAAAATCCACTTCTTTTAGTTGACCAGAGTTTAGAGGGTTCTTTGTAGAGTCCCTGTTGGATCTAGTGGATGGCTTGAGTACCATGGGCTTCAGGTTCCTGAAAGAAGTTTCTCCAACCTTATTCCTCCTTACTGGCTTGTGCTCCATTGTGATTTGCTCAACTTTTGTGCTATATTTCACAGATAAGGATTTTGTAATTGTAGAGCCAAACACCTGTTGCATCCTTTCATCAATTTTTCTCCTTTGCTCTTTCACCTTCATCTCAGCTGCTGCTAGCTGGATTAGATCAATTCCATCAAGCTTTCCTTTGATTTGAAGTATTGGAGAAGTAGTGATGACATGAACTAGCACTTTGGATATTTGAATGTTTGTAGATGGCTCCCCTCCCCCTTCCACTTTATTCTCCCCCTTTTTGTTATCATCAAGGAGAGGAGTCAAGCCTTGTACTTTAGCCAGTTGCATTAGAAGACTTGTTTGAGACTGTTGATTTTGAAGAATGGTGACCACAGAGTTTTCAATAACTTGAACTTTGTCCTCCAATTTGGCCAGCTTCTTTTCAGCATCTGATTCTCTTCTCAGTCTCAGTAACAAGTCCTGTATGGTACCATAGGGCATGATTGAATCCAGCTTCTCAGAATTGTAAGACTTCAAGTCAGCTATATCCTTCTTGAGTTCATCCACACTCAGATTCTGTATTAATTGCTATAGCTTCATGAGATGTAGAGAATCTAGGTGGGCTTGAAGAATAGCCTTGGTACCAGCATTTGAGGTGGTCTGAATGGCCTTTTGGATAGTCATGACTTGTTTGACTAAGGATACATTGAATTGTCCTGGTGTAGACTCCTTTGTCAATGCCCATTCAGGTAAATCTGGAATAGAACTTGGGCCTTCATCTCCCCCTAAGTTCATGCTTCCATCAAATGAAACAGAGTCATCATCATTAGAATTTACTCCAAATTCTTTAGATGGCTCACCAGCTGTAGAAGGCATCAAGTTGACAGCAGCTTTATCCCTTTGTAGAGATTCTGAAGTATGTACTAGATTTAAAGTCTTTTCTGCCTCCTCATTACCCTGAGTAGCCAACAATTGATAGGCTGATACAGGATGAGTAAAAGTGTCAGCATCCAAGGAAATGTTATTAATTACAGCTTTGTAATGTTACTGAAATTGTCTTTCCTTTTCAGCATCATCCACAATCATTGACTCATTAGCAATGGCTGGATCCACCCTTATACCTGCTGTACCTGCTTTTCTCTCAATTTCTCTCTTTTCTTGCATCAGGGGCTCCCCCTGGCTCACACCCTCACCTTCACCTACTAAGGTGGCACTCCTCTCACTTTCTTTTGCCATGCTGGAAGAAATATCATGCATATTTAGACTCTCAAGCTCTCCTTTTTCCTGGGAGCAACCCAGCCTCTCACTCAAATTTTCACTCCTTCCCTCAATCCTAGAAGTGATTGTACAGTAACCATGTCTTCTACACTTAGAATTGATTCAGTTGTTTGTGTAGAGACTATCAACGGATAGGGAGTATCCGTTGAAGTAGAAACTGATGGTATCAACGGATAACTGCTGTTAAGCTTATCCGTCGAAGAACAACCACTTGTCAACGGATGAGGAATATTCATTGAAGAAGGAAAAGAAGTAGAAATGGAAAGTGACATAATTGTTGAATCCGTGTGGATTGATTTTAATTTAGGTGAAACAGATTCTTCAACTAAGTCTGAAAGAATTGGCTGATGATCCAACAAATCATCTAAAAGATGATGATCACCAGTATTTGAGAGGGGCTCCTCCCTGAGTTGTAAAGAGGGAGAATCAGGAATTGATGTGAATATCATGTCCACATCCAGAGATGGTGATAGAGAATTTGGTGATTGATGTGTGTCTATTTTGAGAGAATGGGGTTGTGACTCCACATTTGTTGGAGTTACATCAAGCTGAATTTGAGAAGGCATAGATACATGTGGGTGTATCTGTGCAGTGTGTGCGCCCTGTGTTGAAACTAGGGTTTTGACCCGCTTTCTTCTTGTAAAGGCTTTTACAGGTGAGTGTGTGGCTTCAGTGTCCCTCCCTCTTTTGTTCTGTGTCCCTGGTTGGGGACTATTTTCAATAGTTGCACCCTTTTGGGAGAATGCAACTAGGGATGAGTTTGAATCCTTTTCAACCACCACAGTCTTTTGAGAAACTGTGGCTTGGCTAGCTGGGGTACCACTCACCTCTCCTACCTTATCCTAGGGGGTTTCTTGATGTTCACCCCTCCCCTCACCACTCACACCCTGTTCACTCCCCTCAGGGTTTATGGTAGTTGTTACAACTGTTGTCTTTTGAGAAACAACAGAGGTGGCTTTCTTTGACTTTGGTTTTGAAACTTTAGGTTTGGTGGCCTTGGTAGGAATCTATTGGGACAAAGACACAGATTCTATGGCCACACTTGAAGGCAAAGAAATAACGGAGTTGGAAGTAGTAGGAGTTGAAGAAGTATTTACTTTACTTACCTGAGGTGCATTCATGATTGGTAAATATACCAATGGCACCTGATTGTTGAGGTTAATTCTCAAAAGGTCTGCAAGGACCCTTTTCTCTTGTGCCCAGCACTTGAGTTTATTACTCTCATTGTTATGACCAAACCTTCAGCAATATGGTTAGCCAATAACATAAAGAATCTAGCATAGTAGATGTTATGAGGTCTATGAGCTTTGTTACCTAACCTGGTACCCAATTCTAGCATAACATAGTTGCTAAAATTAAAATACCTATCAGAAACTAGCATATAGAGCATATTAACAAGAGATGAAGTTATTGCATCAAAATTACTAATTTTCCCAGAGAAAACCTTGATAAAGGCATCACCAAGAAAACTCCATTCTTTCCTAAGGCCTTTTCTTCTAATACTCCCTAAACTAGCAGAATCAAAGGAATATCCTTTGGAATCTAACATGCTAGATACATCATTATCAGTGTGTGGTGTCATGGCATTATTCTCAGGTAGTTTGAAACATGACTGTATATCATCACAGTTAATACAGTAATTTTTACCTTTGAGAGAGAAAGTGATGGTCATATCAGTGGGGTTGAACTCTGCAGTTGTCCAAATCTCCTCAATTACCTCACAGTAAATAGTTGGGGCTTCCAGCATTGCATAGCTTAGTTTGCAGTTTTTGATGAAGTCCATCATCTTGTGATAATCT
Source organism: Apium graveolens (assembly GCF_009905375.1). Classification (NCBI taxonomy): domain Eukaryota; kingdom Viridiplantae; phylum Streptophyta; class Magnoliopsida; order Apiales; family Apiaceae; genus Apium; species Apium graveolens. The sequence goes on from NC_133647.1 coordinate 140,795,258, forward strand.
GAGTGGGCTTCATTCTTTTCCACCAAAGCTACGAAATTGTTTTTCTCATAGACAAATCCAGACTGGGACATTATCTTTACTACTGGTGCAATTGTAGTGGGTAGAGGTTGCAGAGAAAAGTTGAGAGTTTTGGGAGAGAAAGAGAGTAAAAGCTTTTGAAAAATTGCAAGAAAGCGTAAAGTGAAAATAAGAATTCAAAGGGCTTTTATACTTTCTTAAATTAAAATACAAAGAGAATGATTAAACACTATTTTTAAGTAAATTACAGCCGTTTGAGAATAAAGAAAACTGTATGAATTCTAAAAACTACCTTTAATACAAATACATACAACTGTGTATATATATATGTATCAACGGATAAGTAAAAGAATCAACGGCTGTGACTTACTTAAAATAACTGATGTAACACTTCAACGGATAAGGTAAACAGTTATCCGTTGAATATTAACACAGTTTTATCCGTTGAAGGATAAAATTACCAGAAATGTATTCGTCTTTCAACGGATAATGAACATCCGTTGATAGAACAATTTTGGCTTTCAACAGATAAGGAATATCCATTGATAGAATAAACTTTACTTAAAGCCAACTTTGTTCTTGCAACAAATTTATTTCAGGCTATAAAACAAATTACAATAAGGACATGAATTTATGAATAATTAAGCATACCTAGCTCACTTACTAATCTTGTGAATGTTGATTCATCAAGTGGCTTGGTAAATATGTCTGCAATCTGCTTTTCACTTGGAACAAAATGAAGTTCTACTGTACCATTCATCACATGTTCCCTTATAAAGTGGTACTTGATGTCAATGTGCTTGGTTCTTGAGTGCTGCACTGGATTTTCAGTAATGGCAATGACATTTGTGTTGTCACAGAATATTGGAATTTCGTCAACATTTAGCCCATAGTCAAATAGTTGATTCCTCATCCACAGTATCTGTGCACAGCAACTACCAGCAGCAATGTATTCAGCTTCAGCTGTTGATGTAGAAACAGAATTTTGCTTCTTGCTGAACCATGACACAAGCTTATTCCCTAGAAATTGACAGGTGCCAGTTTTACTTTTCCTGTCTATTTTGCAACCTGCATAATCTGTATCTGAGTAGCCAATTAGATCAAAACCAGACTCTCTAGGGTAGCAAATTCCTAGATTTGGAGTCCCTTTGAGATATCTGAAAAAATTCTTTTAATAGCCACTAAGTGAGGTTCTTTAGGGTCAGCTTGAAATCTAGCACAGAGACATGTAAAAAATATTATATCAGGTCTACTAGCAGTTAAATATAGAAGTGAGCCAACCATGCCTCTATAACTTGTAATGTCCACAGACTTTTCAGCCTTGTTTAATTCAAGCTTGGTGGCAGTGGCCATGGGAGTTTTTGCAGATGAACAATCCATTAAGTCAAACTTCTTTAAAAGATCATAAATATATTTAGTTTGACTAATGAAAATTCCACCACTAACTTGTTTAACTTGTAAACCAAGAAAATAAGTTAGCTCTCCTATCATGCTCATTTCATATTTACTTTGCATTAACTTAGCAAACTTTTTACAAAGCTTATCATCTGTAGAACCAAATATAATATCATCTACATAGATTTGAACAAGTATTGTAGAGCCATTAACATTTCTAAAGAAAAGAGTTTTGTCAACAGTACCTCTTGTGAAGTAATTATCTAGGAGAAATTTTGACAAAGTCTCATACCAGGCTCTAGGTCCTTGCTTTAGTCCATAGAGTGCTTTCAACAGATAATACACATAGTCTGGAAAATTTGGATCTTCAAATCCTAGAGGTTGGCTTACATAAACTTCTTCCTCCAATTCTCCATTCAGAAATGCACTCTTGACATCCATTTGATAGACTTTGAAATTGGCATGGGCTGCATAGGCTAGAAAGATTCTGATGGCTTCAAGTCTTGCAACTGGAGCAAATGTCTCATCAAAATCTATTCCCTCTTGTTGAGAATAGCCCTTGGCAACCAATCTAGCTTTATTCCTTATGACAATGCCATTTTCATCAATCTTGTTTCTGAATACCCATTTTGTGTTAATAGAGCTCTTGTTCTTTGGCTTGGGTACCAGCTTCCATACCTTGTTCCTCTCAAATTGGTTTAGCTCCTCTTGCATTGCTAAAATCCAATATGGATCCAATAGAGCTTCTTCCACTCTCTTAAGTTCCTCATGTGATAGAAAACTACTGTATAGACATTCATCTTGAGTAGCCCTTCTAGTCTGCACCTTAGATGTTGCATCACCAATGATCAATTCAAAAGGATGATTCTTGGTCCATTTCCTTTGAGGTGGTAGATTAGCTCTAGATGAGGTTGCCTCAATATTGTCATGATGTGAGATAGAGTGTTGATTGGTTGAAACTCCCCCTGAGTTACTGATCCTTTGAAAGGAACTGGGAGTTCTATCAACTGATGAAGTAAATTGATTATCCATTGATAGACTATGATCAACGGATGCTTCATTATGTACTTCAACGGATGATGCACTTTGTCTTTCAACGGATACTGCATTACTTCTATCAACGGATGCTGAATTATGACTTTCAACTGATGCAGCATTTTATGCATTATCCAAAGGCAGATTTTGAATCCTTTTCGAGGTGCCTTCTCCATCATTCTCATCTTCACTATCATCACAATATATCTCAATGTTTTCAAATTTGAGTCCCTCATAATGTCCCTCATCTGTTAGTCCATCAATCTTTTTATCATCAAACACAACATGCACAGATTCCATAACAATGTTGGTTCTTAGATTGTAGACCCTATATGATTTTCCAGTAGAATAACCAACAAATATCCCTTTATCAGCCTTTGCATCAAACTTTCCTTTGTGATCAGGTTGATTCCTTAGAATGTAGCATTTGTAACCAAAGACATGAAGAAAGTTTAAGGTTGGTTTTCTTCTCTTGAACAATTGATAGGGAGTCATGCCTTTTGCCTGATTGATTAGAGAAATATTAGGAGTGTAACATGCACAGTTAACAGCCTCAACCCAAAAATATGTTGGGATTTTTGACTCTTCAAGCATTGTTCTTGCAGCTTCAATTAGTGATCTTTTCTTCCTTTCCACCACACCATTCTGTTGTGGAGTCCTTGGAGCTGAGAACTCATGCATGATCCCATTTTCTTCACAGAACAACCTCATGGTAGAATTCCTGAACTCAGTTCCATTGTCACTCCTGATATTCCTTACTTTGAAATCTGGATGATTGTTGACTTGCTTGATGTGATTGATAATGATTTCACTAGCTTCATCATTTGATCCAAGAAAGTAGGTCCATGAAAACTTTGAGAAATCATCTACAATCACTAGGCAATATTTTTTCCTTGAAATTGATAATACATTGACTGGTCCAAAAAGATCCATGTCTAGCAGTTGTAATGGTTCATCAATTGCTGATTCAAGCTTCTTACTGAATGATGTTCTCTTTTTCTTTCCTTTCTGACATGCATCACACAGTCCATCCCTTGAGAATTCCACTAGAGGCATTCCTCTAACTAAGTCCTTTTTGACTAGATCATTCATTGTCTTGAAATTCAAATGGGACAGCTTTTTGTGCCATAGCCAACTTTCATCTGGACTTGCTTTGCTGAAAAGACAAGTAATTGATTCTGCATCTGTAGAGTTGAAGTCATCCAAGTACACATTCACTTTTCTAACTCCAGTTAGAACCACTTTGTTGTCCTTCTTACATGTGACATCACAGGCTTCAGAATTGAAGGAAACAATATTCCCTCTGTCACATAGTTGACTGATGCTCAATAGATTGTGTTTGAGACCATCAACTAATACAACTTCATCAATGATGACATTTTCCTTTGAAATCAAGCCATATGCCATAGTGAACCCTTTGCTGTTATCTCCAAAGGTTATGCTAGGGCTAGCTCTCTCCTTGAACTCTGTGAGCAGGGTGAAATCTCCTGTCATGTGTCTTGAACAACCACTGTCCAAGTACCATAGATTCCTTCTTTTTCCCTGGTTGCTTGATGAACTAGTTTCATTTTCATCAGAATTAGCCATCAGGGCTAGGTTGACATACTCCATATCATCATCTTTATTGGCTCCATCAGCTGCCCAGTCATTTTCCTGAGTCAGAAAAGCCCTTTCCTTTTGTTTGAGCAAATCGAAATATTTCTTTTTGTAATCCACTTGCTTAAATTTCTTCTTTTCAGAAGTTGGCTTTCTGCACTCATTTGCAAAGTGTCCACTTATGCTACAGTTATAATATTTGAACTTAGATTTATCCACCATGTTCTTGTTTGGCTTAGTGAATCTAGCATTTTTCTTGAATTTCATCTTTGTAAACCTCCTGGACAGAAAAGCCAGATGTTCATCAACATCATCAGAGTCATCTTGACTGGAATTTTCTTCAACCTCAGCTACTTGCTCCTTTCTCTTGCTTGATTCTAATTTACTTGTGCCAATTTTGAGACTTGACATTGTCTTTTCTTCATTCCTGGCTTCAGTCTTCTCATTGTCAGCTACAAGTGCAACTGATCCACCTTTTCTCTTTCCCTTTTCCAACAACTCATCTTGCTCCATCGCAAGTTCATAGGTCTTCAAAATTCCATATAATCTTTCAAGTGTGAAGTCCTTATAATCTTGAGAATTCCTTAGTGAAATAGTCATAGGTTTCCATTCCTTCGGTAGAGACCTCAGAAATTTTAAGTTGGAATCCTTGACTTGGTACACTTGGCCATACAACTTCAATCCATTCAACAGTTTCTGAAATCTATTGAAGGTATCATTCAGTGATTCTCCTTCTTCAAAATGAAAGTATTCATACTGTTGAATGAGAAGCTGCATTTTATTTTCTCTAACTTGTTCAGTACCTTCACAGATAAGTTGCACAGTATCCTAAATTTCCTTAGCAGTTTGGCTGTTAATGACATTATCAAACATATCTTGATCTAGGCCATTAAACAGAATGTTCATGGATTTCTTGTCCTTGTGAACCTCTTCAATATCTTAATCAGTCAATTCTGCTTTTGGCTTGGGAACAGACTGTCCAACAGCAACTGTGGCAGTTGCAGCTGTGGCCACCTTGTGAGGGATGTGAGGACCATTTTCAATGCAGTTGATGTAGCTTTCATCTTGAGAGAGAAGATGTTGACGCATCTTCACTTTCCAGTGATGATAATTATCTCTTTCCAGGATTGGAATCTTTACACCAATATCCTTCTTACTCATGATGTTAGTAGAATAGATCTTTAAACTCTTTGTAAGTTAAGAGCTTGCTCTGATACCAATTGTTATTCCCAAGGAACTAACAATGAGATTTACAGAAGGGGGGTTGAATGTAAATCTCAAAACTTTTTCAAGTTTTGAGCAGTTTCAAAGGCTAAGTGTTTTGATGAACAGTTGTGTGTGAATTGCTTTGAGTAGGTGCATACAGATATATATTCAAGACACAAATGTAAAGAACACAAAGGCTTTAAAAACTTTTCTGGTGGATTTGTTGTTCCACCAGAGATGTGTATTTTAGAAAGTCTGTGATTCAAAGAATTGATCACAGCTGCGTCCTAGTACAAACTAGATGATTTTCTCTCTGGATTTTTCTAAACAGCTTTGAAAAAATTCACACTCTAATTACTAGCTGCAACTTGGTTTATATATTACCAAGTTTACACGTGAAGACAAAAATAAAAATACAATTACAAAAGTTCTTCACATATTTCTTCTTCATTTCTCTATCCAATGCAATTTAGGATAATCTGTGATTTGAATACTTCCTTGTTTGCACCAGAATGGAAATGCTGCATTTTCTTGATTCCTTCAAGAGGCTACCACATTCCAATTATCTCTGTCAACCCATGTGCCTCTTGTCAGCTTATGAATTATCACTGTCAACTGCTATTGAACTGAGCATCCATTAAAGCTTTCATCCGTTGATGGCTTTATCCGTTTATACTTTATTAGTTGAAGCTTTATCCGTTGATGCATTAGCAGTTGAAGCTTTATCCGTTGATGCACTCATCCGTTGATGGATGTTATCCGTTGAAGCTTTAGAGACATCCGTTGAAGCTTTGTTTCTCATCCGTTGAAGGCCTTTAATCTATCAGTTGATACTACTTCATTTATACAAAATTACAAGGCATGAAATATCTACAATTAGCCCTCCTATTTGCATATCCACTATTAGTCAACATGACTTATAATTTCCCACAACTTCTAAGAATTATAACTTATATACAGAAACTGAAATGTGCTACAATACTAAACTTATTTCTAAGTAAAGCTACTCCATCTACGGATAGCCAGAATGGTCTTATCCGTTGAGGCTACAAACACTAGATTTCTACTTAAGTGTTTTGTTTAACTTATCATCAAACTAATACACATATTCCTAACACTTATTTTTACCATTAAAGCTAAAACTGTTTCACGCACACCATTAACATATTTTTGATGCCTAGTCTCCGACGGAAAAAGGCACCAACAAATGGCACGATAGGAAATGGGCTTATAGAGTAATTAACAAAAATTCCATTAATACTTTTAACCATGTCTCAATCTTCAAAACTTATGACATATTCTCGTAAGATAAGAACACCCATGATCCCTTATTCAACACCCTCCAGACCCATATTCTTCGCGGTAGGTGCGACTGAAAATATCGTCACCCGCGTCGTGATCGATAATGAAGAAAACTAGATTCATCTCAAAAGAGGATAGACTTCACGGGGAGAGTACAGTGAGGGCCATCACTGTGAAGGGGATGGTCTGAGCCGTGAGGTTCTGAAGGCGTGAATGCCATTACCATGTTGAGGAGAGGAGAAGTTTTGAGGCGATCCAAACTCGTGGGAGTATGAGAAATTTGATCGAGGGTAGGAATTTGGAGGATGATTTTAACCAAGCTTATCGTAGGGATGACAGACGATCTAGATCCGCGTAGATCACAGTTCTTTTAAGCACTGAAGAGGAGAGGATGCAACACATCAGGGCGTTGGAGCTTCAGAAGTAAGAACTTGGGGAAGAGGAACGACACTTAAGATTGGACGTGATAAGGTATTCGACTCGAAATAACGACAAAGATGGAAATCAAAATGATGGAGGCCAAGATCATCACAATGGTGATTATGGTCGTCATGAAGATCATCGTCAACAAAGAGGTAGAACCCCTCCGTACTATTACACCAATGATGGGGGACGAAACAACTGTTGTGCAAGACATGCCTATACAATAACAAGATTAAGTCACATTGATAATCCTGAGATTTAGTTGTTTGATAATAAATTCTGTATTTTGTATTGTATTACTTAAGTCTGTAAAAAGGTTAGAAGATTAGACTGAAGTATTTTTCTGTAAGAATATTCAAGCTAAGGAATAAACTCTGGAAGAAGATCAAACCATGATCATGCTTCAGAGAAAAGTTTAAAAGCTTGGATTGAATAAAATTGTTTTATGAAAAATGTTCATAGTCAAGATATCGACAAGTCACAGATCAAGTCATATCGAGAAGTCATTCGAGAACTCCAGAATGATTTATCGAGAAGTTCAAAATGGCTAATAGAGAAGTCTCAGAGATATTGACAAGTCAAATGAAGATGTGAAGATTGGAGATATCGACAAGTCATTTGTGCATGTAGAGAACTCAGAGATATCGACAAGTCAAATGAAGATGTGAAGATTGGAGATATCGACAAGTCATTTTTGCATGTAGAGAACTTAGAGATATCGACATGTCAAAATGCTTATAGAGATCTTAGAGATATTGACAAGTCAATTCTACATGTAGAGCTCTCAGACATATCGACAAGTCACTTCCCATGCAAGTATCTAGAGATCTCGACAAGTCAATTATACCTATAGAGAACTCAGAGATCTCGATAAGTCATTATACTTATCGAGATGTCAGTTCTCTATAGAACAAACTGGAGATCTTGATATGCCTCTCAAAATACAGAATACAGAAAAGTTAAATATTCAAGATTATCAATCAACAAACGATCTATTCACTAGATTGAAAAGTCTAAAAAGCAGCTGGAAGAATACAAGAGCAAGGGCCAAGATTAACTTACAAAGGATAGTCACAGACTTACAAGATTGTGCAAAGATTTACTAAGCCAAAAATAGAAAAAGTCATGTATTTCTTAGAAAAGGGTTTAGTACATCTTATTGTATATTGTGTAAACCAGTGTTTACTAATCTATAAAGAAAACACTGGTCCTTTGTTTTTAGTTGTAACAAACAGATCTAAATTTTCTTGTATTCTCTCAAGAAAAAAGCCGAATTCTTATATTTTTAATAACACAGAATTTGTAGCGAGACAAACCTAATTAATACAAATTAAGTGAGTTTTAAAATATTGTGCTTGTTGTTTTGTTTCTGTTTAACACAATATTTCTGAAAATTAGAAAGTTCTTTGTTCACTAATATCCAAACTGTTTAAAAGGCTAAAAACCAAGAAAACACAATCACCCCCTTTGTGTTGCACTTAATAGCTAACAAGTGGTATCAGAGAAAAAATTGAAAGAAAACAGATAAAAATATTGAACGTATGAGTGCACAAAAGTTAAGTAGTATCAAGATACTAACCTTTGATAAAGCCAACTACACATTATGGAAAAAAGAGACGATGCTATTTATAAGGATGGATAACCCATTGTATATCCAGATTCTCAAGAATGACCCTTTTACTCCTATGGATAGGGTTGAGGAATCTACAAATGGAGACATGGTCATCCCATCTCATTATGCTCCTAAAGCCCCTCAAAATACATTGAAACTGGAAAGGAGAAAGTCTCTCTAGATAGTGGCCTGTAACAAATTCTGATAGAGTCACTTGACAATGTCATGTATGAGAATGTTGTCAACTGTGACACATCCAAACAAATTTGGGAGAAGATTGAGATCTTATGTGAGGGTACAGAGGAAGTAAGCTCTAATCAAAGGAGAATACCGGTGTCTCAGTATGAGGGTTTTATGGCCAAGCCTAAGGAATGAATCACTAAAGTTTTTGAGAGATTCAACAAACTAATAAATGACTTGCAACTTCATAAAAATATTATGAAGCTGAGGAGGTTAACCTAAAGTTCTTGCTAACTCTTCCTGACCACCTTGAATAGAGAATATCAGCCATAAAAGAAGGAAGAGATTTGAGCAGAATGATATTTGAGGTGTTGTATGGGATCTTGAAGACATGTGAACTTGGAATGTTACAAAAAAAGTCATTAAGGGCAAACCAATGACATGTGCTTGATGAATCCAATGCCTTAGTTGTCAATGATAGTGAAGCAAGTAAAGAAGAACAAGATGCACAGGCTCCAGTCGTTCATGCTGTGGAGAAAAAAAGCAAAGGACCTCAAAAGCAAGTTGTTTTGGAGCTGGAGGAAGATGAGTATTATACCCTTGATGAGCTAGATGAAATGGATTAATCTATGGCTTACCTGGCTAGAAAATTCTCTAACATCAGGGTCAAAAATCCAAAGTTTTTCAAGAACAAGGGACAATCCTCCAACAGAAATAACTGGAAGTCAAAAACTCAGTTTAACTCAACTAGCAAAGGAGGTTACAAAACTGGATCTGTTGATAGATCAAAGATAAGGTATTTCAATTGTGATGTGTGGGCCACCTTGCTACAGAGTGCAGGAAGCCAAAGTAGGTGAAAAAGGATAAAGCCTATCTGCAGTTGGAAGCCAAGTATGAAGCACTATTAAAGAAGCAACAAGGAAAAACTTATATTGCTGAAGGAAAGAGTTGGGATGACTCTGATGAGGATGAAGATAAAGAATAATTGGGAAATTATGCTCTCATGGCTCTTGAGCATGGAGAATCATCCACTTCAAAATCAGAGGTACCAACTCTAACCACTATTGATTTGGATGCTAGTCAATATAAGGATACTGTTGAAAAGATGAGTGTAAAGATTTTTTATATACACGCAAGCATGGTGGCAGATACTGAGGAAGTGAGTAGGATGTCAAAAGTTAAATGAGAAGCTTGAGATTGAGAAACAAGAATTGGAACTGCAGCTTGTTGAGATTGAAACTGTCAAGCAAGAAAATGAATATTTGAAGAACAAGCTAAAGTGTGCAAGTGAAATAGAAGCTGTGTTGAGGGAAAAGGTGGAGAAGAATGAGGTGAAACTAAAGTCATTCAGGAATGCATCTCAGTTGGTTGGACAGTACCATGAGAAGAACAAACCATGTGCTAATATAGCTTTTGGTTTAGACTATGATGCCTTGAACATCAATAAGAAGAATGAAGGTGACAAAGGAAAAGCAATTGCAAATCAGGATGTCCCAGCTATGCTGAGAAAAGTTGATGCACCTTTGTTTAAGGCAAGTGAAGTTAATTTCAGTGAAGTTGAGTTAGTCGTCAAGCAAGAGCTTGCAGATACAACTCCAACTCCTAAAACTGAAAAGAAGCCCATGGTCAACCAAGTTTCTAAGACACCAATCAAAGAAATCAAGATTGAGAATGCAAGAAAGAAAAAGAAGAACATGAATGGGAAAATTGGAGTGAACAAGAGCAACAACTTTGCATTTGTTGCAGATGCTCCCAGGAAGCAATGTCAAAAATATGGCTCTACAAGTCATCTAACTCTCCTTTGTAAAAAGGATGTTAGTGAGCCAAAAGTGGGAGCATGCAAGTACAATGAAGCAAAGGCTGAAGATCCCTATTCCTTCTGTGACAAATTTGATTGCATTTCTTGCAATATGAAAGTAATGAAAAGCTGTTATAAGCTGAGAGTAAACCTTAAAGAAGTTAATCTTGAATCTACAACTAAAAGGAAAAATGCAAATCAATCATTGAACACACTTCTTCCTGAATCATCAAATTCTACTTCTGCAATTTTTGTTAAAATGAAGAAAGTACCCACCACTGCTTGGGTACCTAAACACACTTAATCCTCATTGTGTGCAGGGCAAGGTGAACAAGGTCATATGAATCATAGATAGTGGATACTCCAGGCATATGACAGGTGATAAAGCCCTGCTATTATAATTTGAGGAGATGGCTGGCCCATTAGTGACTTTTGGAGACAACAACAAAGGATTCACAATGGGATATGGCAAGTTGGTTTCTGGAAATGTTGTCATAGAAGATGTAGCACAGGTAGCTGGTCTTGAGGTGAATCTCCTAAGTGTTGGTCAATTCACAAATAAAGGATTTAATGTTTCATTTGAGAAAGGAGAATGCTCAATTATCAGTAAAAAGACTGGTGAAGTTGCTTTGAAAGGAGAAAAAAAGGGAAGCTTGTTTATTGCAGATTTATACTCAGTAAATAAGGATGGAATATGCTGCTTCTACACCAAGGCATCTATTGAGCAAAGTAAGCTGTGGCACAAGAAGCTCTCTCACCTGAATTATAAATCTATCAATACCTTGGTGAAAAAGGAGTTACTGAGAGACATACCAAATCTGGAGTTTGCTCAAGATGAAGTTTGTGAGGCTTTTAAAAAGGAAAAATGAAAAGTTCTAGTCACAAAAGCAAAGCTGTGAATTCTATAAGTGCACCTTTGTAACTTTTTCATATGGACCTATTTGGACCAGTTAATGTCTTATCATTTTCAAGGAAAAAATATGCACTTGTGATGGTGGATGATTACTCAATGTATACATGGGCAGAATTTATGCATTCAAAGGATGAGACTCCACACATCATTATTGAACATATCAAGAAAATTGAGAAGCAGGCTAAAAATCAGAATTGTGTGAAGAGATTGAGGAGTGACAATGGCACTGAATTCAGAAATACAATCTTAACTGAATTCTGTAAAGACAAAGGTATTGTTCAAGAGTTCTCAGCTACAAGAACACCTCAGCAAAATGGGATAGTTGAAAGGAAGAATAGAACTTTGATTGAGGCTGCTAGAACAATGCTGTAAGATGCCAATTTGCCAACAAGTTTTTGGGAAAAAGCTGTCAACATTGCATGCTACACTCAAAATAGATATCTCATCAACAAAAATCTTGTCAAGTCACCCTACTCAATCTTACAAAAAGGAAGCCTACTTTGAAGCATCTGCATGTGTTTGGAAGCAAGTGTTTTGTTTTAAAAGACAACTCTGAATATGTGGGAAAATTTGACTCTAAAGTTTTTGAAGCAATTTTTCAGGGATATTCATTGGAAAAACTTCCTACAGAGTCTATGTGCTTGAACAAAATAAAATTATGAAGAGCACATATATGACTTTGATGATGACAAGTGTCCATGCTTGAAATGCCTTAATGAAAATGAAGCTGAAGCCCTTAAGTTTGAAAATTTGAACATTGATAGTGATTCTGAAGATGAAGCTGAAATCAACACAAGCAACATAATGAATGAAGAGTCAACTGAGCAAACCTAAATTTGAGAGCACAAACTCAGTAGGAGAAAGAGAGGAAAGTTCTGCAAGGCATGCCAATGGTGAAGAAAATGCAGAAAATTCAAGTCAACAAACTCATACCAGAAAGTGGGATAGGAGTCACATAAGAGACTCAATTATTGGTAATCCAAATACTGGAGTGAGTACTAGAAGTGCAACTGCTAATGAATGTCTCATTTATGCTTTCTTTCATAAATTGAGCCTAAGAAAAGTGAGAAAGCTCTACCTAATCCTGATTGGATATTTGCTATGCAAGAAGATCTAAATCAGTTTGAATGCAATAAAGTTTGGAAGTTGGTTCCTGCACCAAATAACAAAAGTATAATTGGAACAAACTGGTTGTACAGGAACAAAATGGATGAAAATGGAATTGTAACAAGAAACAAAGCAAGGTTGGTTACAAAAGGTTACTCAGAGGAAGAAGAATTGATTATGATGAAACTTTTGCTCCAGTTGCAAGACTTGAAGCAATAAGGATCTTTCTTGAATTTGTTGCACATTCAAACTTTAAAGTGTATCAAATGGATGTAAATAGTGCATTCCTAAATGGTGAGTTGGAAGAAGAGGTTTATGTGCAACAGCCAGCTGGCTTTAAAGATCCAAAATTTCCATATTTTATCTACCAACTTCTCAAGGCTCTCTATGGATTAAAGCAAGCACCTAGAGCTTGGTATGCCACATTGTTAGAATTTTTGCTTAAACATGGATTTACAAGCGGGACAATAAGACTCTATTCTATAAAAAACATAGTGGTGGTATGATTCTAGTTCAAATCTATGTGGATGATATCATTTTTGGCTCGACTAATGAAAAATTATGTCAAAGATTTTTAAGACTCATGCAGAGTGAATATGAAATGAGCATGATGGGAGAATTAAGTTACTTTCTTGGACTTCAAGTCAGTCAAAGAAGTGATGGAATTGTCATCAGCCAAACCAAGTATGTTAAGGATTTATTGAAGAAGTTTGGAATGGTTGATTGTTCACTTGCATCAATACCTATGTCTACAACTACCAAGTTGGATGAAGATAAGAAAGGGAAAAGTGTAGATATTTCAGGTTATAGAGGAATGATTGGATCTTTGTTGAATTTGACTGCTAGTAGACCAAACATTATGTTTGCAACATGTCTGAGTGCAAGATTTCAAGCCAATCCAAAGGAATCACATTTGATGGCTGTAAAGAGAATTTTCAGATACTTGAAGGAAACACCAAACTTGGGATTGTGGTATCCTAAGGGAACTGAATTTGAAGCTGTTGGATACATAGATGCAGATTTTGCTGGATACGGGGTTGACAGAAAGAGCACTAGTGGAAGCTGTCAATTTCTTGGACAAATACTTGTATCCAGGTATAGTAAGAAACGACAATCTGTGTCAACTTTCACAGCTGAGGCTGAATACATAGCTACTGGAAGTTGCTGTGCTCAGATGCTTTGGATTACAAATCAACTAATGGATTATGGCCTAGTGTTTACACAAAATTCCAATTATGTGCGACAATACTAGTGCTATTTCTATTATTTCCAATCCAGTTAATCATTCTAGAACAAAGCATATTGATGTAAGGTACCATTTTATTAGAGAACCTGGTGCAAATGGTACTTTTGAGCTTATTTTTATTCCAACAGAAAAATAATTAGCTGACATTTTCACTAAACCTTTGGATGAAACAACCTGCACTAGACTTGTTGGTGAAATTGGAATGTTAAATTCTTCATCCTAAATCAAGAACTCAGCTAATATGTTGCAGCAGATTAATTTCTAGTGAATCAAAATTAATTTGATTCAATTGGAAATTAACTGAAATATGATTTATAAATATTTCAGAATTCTCTGTATATTTATTTTTCAAAATTCATAATTCAACTTGGAATTTTTCAAATTCTAAGAAAATTGTTTGATTATTAATTTACATTTTCAATATATAAAATTAACATAAGACAACAAAAGTATATAAAGAACTGAGTTCTCGATAAGTCTAATTGACTTCCCAACAAGTCATTTTGAGACTTCTCGATAGAGTTCTCTATTAGGAGCAATTGATGATATCAAACAGAAACTATCAAAAGTTCACATCAGAACTTATATATCAACGGATGCTAATGACATCAAAGGATGATGAAATATCAACGGATGATAGGATATCAATGGATGATGATTTTAATGGATGATGATGTCAACGGATAATGAAATCAGTGTTTGTCACATCAGTTGATCTTCGAGGAGGAAAATGAAACAGGAAGTCAAGGCGGTGAATAATTTTATCTCAGAAGCAATTGTATAGGTTTCCTTGTTGTTAATAAAATATGATTCCTTATACATCGGTAAATGTGCTCTATATAAAGCATAGTTTAGGTTCATGCTATATGCATTGCGATATTGTTATATCTTTCGCATAAACTAGCATCTCTCAAGGATATTTGTCCATCCTTTGGAGAGAGTACATTTGTAATAAGTTTTTATCAGTTAATATGAAAACTGTTGATTCTGTTAAAGCTTTGTCGAATAGATTGTATTAACTGTATTCACCCCCCTCTACAGTTGATTAAGAGCATAATAATTGGTATCAGAGCTTGCTATTAACGTACAAACAGTTTAAGATCTGAAAATCAATCTACAATGGCAAACAAAGAAGAAGAGACACAAAATCCGAAATCACAACCCCCGGTCGCATCACAGATAAGCAGCAACATGAGTAGGTATGAATCAATCAAGGTGCCTATCTTAAAGATACATGAAAATCCAATCTGGAAAGTCATGATGGCCATGTGCTTGGAAGCCACGGATCCTGAATATCTAAGCAGGATCTATGATGGTCCTTATAAACCAATGAAGGTAGTTGTTTCACTTACAGAAGAACCAGAGAAGATGATAGACAAAGACAGGAAGGATTATACTCCTGAAGATATCTCGTCTATCATGAAGGATGCTAAGGTTAGACATATTCTACACAACAGTCTTGATAGTGTTATGTCCAATAGAGTCATTGGATGTAAAACAACAAAAGAGATATGAGATACTTTAGAAGTAAAGTTTCAAGGTACAACTACTATCAAGAAGAACAGGAGGACAGTACTTACTCAAGAATATGAGCACTTTGACTCAAGGGACAATGAATCCCTAACTGAGATCTATGACAGATTTTAGAAGCTGCTGAATGACTTATCCCTTGTCAACAAAGAATATGATTTGGAGGACTCAAACTTGAAGTTCCTACTTGCTCTCTCTGAAAAGTAGGACTTTAAAGTCACATCAATCAGGGATAACTATAATCTTAATATCACACCTCTAGATGAGATCTATGGAGTTCTGAAAACTCATAAACTAGAGATGGAGCAAATGAGCAAGATGAAAGGATCAAAAGCTAGAACAATTGCACTCAAGGTTGAAGAGAAGCCAAAGGAGAAAGCTAGGAGCAAAAGCTACTCCAAAGGAAAAGCCATGATTGCTAAGTTAGATACCGAATCATCAAATTCTGATGATGACCCAAATCCTGATACTGAATCAGATACTGTCAGTGATCATAGCAACAATGAAGATATGGATCAAATGGCTGCCCTACTGGTTAAAAGTTTCAAGAAGATGGTCTACATAAACTTCAAAAAAGGGAGAAGATTTTCCAGAAAAGGTTCAAGTTCCTCAAACTCCGATAAGAGGAACAACAAAGGAAATACTGATTGGAAGGAAGCTAGATCTGAAAAACTTGACAAGTCAAAAGAGAGATGTTACAATTGTGATGGACTTGGACACTTTGCAGTTGACTGCAGAAAACCCAGAGCTGAGAAGAAAAAAGCTTTGATATCAAAGTAGAGAAACTAGGATGATTCATCAGACTCAGATGATGGGATCAATTATGCTCTCATGGAAAATTGTAAGTCGTATGTCATAGCCTATTTGTATATTCAAGGATTCAACTCAACTCAAATAAGAATGTAATAAGTAAATAGTGGATCTACCGTTAAAAGAGATCTCACAGAGTAATATCTGTTAAAGGATTCAGAAACAAGGTTCATCTACAGACTTGAGGAATTAATTCACTGGAAGAAGTTCAAGAAATTGATCATGCCTCAGTGATATAAATCAAGAGTGTGGATTTAATCAAGTGACAGAGATCTCGTCAGAGTATCATTAATTACAAGGATTTAATCTGAAGAAAATCAAAGTATCAAAGTCAAGACATGAAGAAACGTCACGGAAGTTAGTCACTCATGAACCAGACAGTACATCGAGTGTCAATGTTGAAGTGGTGGAATTGATTCATAATTCTCAGTGATTTTCAGAAGATATTCAGAAGATTGGTTGCTGCTCAGGGTTAGTATTAATTCTCTATTAATTAATTAAGTCATATAATTTAATTAAGAAAATAAATTATATCTGCAAAGATTAATTTATTTGATTAATTAAATTAATTGATTAATTAATTCAGAATTAATATTAATGATTTTCAGAATTTAAATTGGATTAAAAACAGTCTTAAATCAGCAAGACAATTGAAAATGAACTAGCATGATAATCAGGATTGTCATACCGATTGTCATGCCAAGTCATTTCAATTGTCCTACCGAAAGTTCTACTGGGAAGGAGATAGTCTTGCTAGTTCAACTGATTGTCATACCGAAAGTCATTGTAGTTCAATCAGATTGTCTTGCTAGTTCAATCCATTGTCCTACCGAAAGTCTTGCCAACTATAGGATTGTCATTCCAGTTCAATTCAATTCTGTTGAATGAATTAAAAAGACATAGAAGCAGCAGAAAGAAATATAATCATCCAATCAAGAACACAGAACTCGAGAACAAAGAAAAAGAAGCAGACACAAATATTTCATCTCATCTGCAACTTCAAGATCAATTTCTAGATTGTAAAGTTAAATCCAATCAACTAGAAATCTTTATCTTGTTCTTGTGTAAAAATCTAGCGGATCTCAAATTGCATTTAGCATTTGAATCTTTTTATTACAAAAATAGAAAAAGTTCATGTCAAATTTATTCTAGATTTGTGATAATTAATTTGAGATTAATTCCTTGTAATCGATACAGTTGTTGTAACACCTTTCAAGTTTAATAATATTTTTATTTAACTTGAATTTTATTTCACATTTTTTATTCCGCATTTAATTCGATTATTCGGTACTGTTTGTATTCAACCCCCCTTCTACAAACACATTGGGACCTAACAATTGGTATCAGAGCCTTCTGATTAACGAACAAATCAAGATCCTAGACTTTTGTGATTTTTCAACTCCTTGAATTTTTATTCATTCAAAAATTCATAATGACTTCACAAAAAGTTGGAACCGTTAAAATTCCATAATTTGATAAAGAGAATTATATTATGTGGAAGAAGAAGATGCTCTTATTTTTACAAGTGGCAAATCCCAAATATTCAAACTTGTTAAAGAAGGGGATAAGAACTCCGATGGTTATTGAACCAGAGGTGATAGTAGATGATGTTGTGATCACCAAAGCCAGAACCTATCCTAAAGATCCTGAGGATTTTTCTCCTGCTGAAAAAGATGAAGCCTCCTTGGATGCCAGCCTTCAGTTAATTTTAATTGATTCCCTTGATCCCTTGATGAACAGACATGTGATGAACTGTAAAAATTCCAAACACATGTGGGAAACTATTGAGGTGATCAATGAAGGCACAAAGGAAGTTAGGGAGAACAAGTTGGAGATCCTAACCTCTGAGTATGAATATTTTAAATCAAATCCAGGAGAAGGAATTACTGAAGTGTTTGAGAGGTACAATGCGTTGATCAACAACCTGAACATAAATGGGAAATATTATTCAATCAGGGAGGTCAACAAAAAGTTCCTTTTAACACTGCCAACTCATCTTGAACATAGAATCACTGCCATTAGAGAAGCTAGAGATCTGAGTGAGATTTCTTTGGACAGGCTCTATGGAGTGTTAAAAACCTATGAGTTGGAGCAGATTCAACAGAAGGAAGTCAACGGGAAGGATAGAATGGTCAGCACATCTACTGCACTTGTAGCTGAAGGTCAACAACAACAGCAATCTCAACAATTGGAGAGAATGGTACAGTGCTCCAAGGCTGAGGAAAATATGTTAGTAGCAGAATATGATCCTCCTACTACAAATCAATCAAGTGATGATTTTTATTCCTTGGAAGAGCTGGAGCAATTGGAAGACGAGTCAATGGCCCAAATTGTCAAGAGATTCTCCCATGTCAGATTCAAGAGGAATCCCAAGCTTAAGTACAAGTCCAACTACAACAAATTCCAGAAAGGTGGATCTTCATCCTCTAACACCAGCAGTGGTGGATACAAAACATGGATGGTTGATCGGAGCACCATTAGATGCTATAACTGTAATGAGTTGGGACACTTTGCCACAGAATGTAGGAAGCCAAAGCAAGTAAGAAAGAACTCTGAAAGGGCTTATCTAGCAAAGGGAAGAAGCTGGGATGATACTGACAGTGAAGATGAAGATGAAGGAAATCTTGCTCTTATGGCTATTGATGGAAAAGCTTCATCGTCAAGAATAGAGGTAAAACTTTCTGATGCTGAAATGGTTTATCATCTAAGAGGTAACTTAGATTGTGCACGTCGTGATAATGAACTGTTAAGTTTACAGATCACAGACCTTGAGAAAGAGGTCAATAAATTAAGACTTGTGCACATTAATCAAGACAAATTAAAAGAACAAGTATCTTTTCTAGAGAATAGAGTTGACTGTTATAGAAAACTCGAAACTATTCTCAAAGATAAGATCACCGGTCTTGAGACTAAGGTTAGAGCCTACTTCAATTCTTGTTCGAAGGCTAAAGAGTTCTACAGTAAGCAATCTGTTAATCAAACATCTGGAATAGGTTATGATTACAATGTTGCTATTGGAGAATTAGGCATAAACTCCCCTCCTCGTGTCTGTGCTAAAGGGAGGGAAGTACCACATGTGCTTAAGGGTGTTGATGAACCCCTCTATAAATCATCAATTGCTGAACCATTTGATGCGACCTCTTCTGTTATTCAAGAAGAAATACGTGATGAAGATCTTGCTAATGAGAAGGTTGTTTCCAAGTCAAGTGTGTTGAAAGTTCCAGTCAAAGTTGTGAAAGCAACTGAGACTAACTCAGACACACATGAGTTGGATAACAATAATGCCATGTCTACCATGCATAAATTGCCTGCTGTTAATCACTCTCATAAAGCATGTGGTGTTTCTAATTGTATGTCTTGTGCTTTTAATATGATGTATGCTTATTTTAATGGTAAGCATGTTTCTAATGATAAGACTACTCCTCGTCAGCATGTGAATAACAAGAAGCATGATAGGTCTAAGACTGCCAGTCCTTCTAAGGCTAGAAAGGAGACATTTGTGCCTAAGCTTAAACAGAAATTTGTTAAGGCTGTTTACAAGGTCAAATGTTCAGTCATTGAGAAAGTTGAGACAATTAAAATTAAAAATGTTGTTTTGCCTGACAAAGGACAATTCTACAAGTATGCCGGGCCCAACCAAGTTTGGGTTCCGAAGAAGGTCTAATCCATTTGTAGTGCAGGGCATTAAACAAGTATAACTGGTAGTGTGGATTCTTGACAGTGGATCATCAAGACATATGACCGGAGATAGAGCCCTGCTATCAAATGTGGTTGAGAAAGCTGGCCCCATGGTTACCTTTGGAGATAACAGCAAAGGTTTATCTGAGGGATATGGCTGTTTGCAAGCTGGGAATGTTATCATTGTAATTTTGTATATTGTGCTAGGTTATTATCAGGAAGCAGTATCTAACATATAGCACCAGTGACGAGACTTGAGAATATTACGACATATCAGGCACCTGCTGCACATTACACTTGGAATTGGACTCTAGTAAGATGTGTACAAGTGTACTCCTGGTTGGTGAGTCAAAAGAGGAAGTCAATGCACCACAGTTCATGGACTTTGCAGCTGCAGATCTATTGGACTATGCAATCTCTTCTTCACAATCTCACTTCAGGTTGGTATGAACTAGTGTACTACTCAAGCAATCATTAAGAACATGGTATGGCACTCTAACTGAAGTTATTGTTTAATATGAACTAGTAGAGTCGTCATATTTTTAACTCTCTTATCATTAGGCACAATCATATTGTTTTATATGTGCAGTGATATATTGTTAATGCAACATAACAATTAGTATCTAAAGTACTTGACAAGTATCGGTCAATGATATGTTGTTAACATTATGTTGCAGATATTTGTAAGCTTTTGACATGAATGAGAATTACTTAGACTTTACCCTAAGTGATCAATGTTTTATCAAAAACTCATTCATATTGAAAAACAAAATCAAACTTCTTTCTACATTAGTGTTTTCTTATTTCATGTAAAATCTTTTGAAATCACTATTGTAAATCATTTTCTCTCTATTACCATATGTTCTGTGTTACAGGTTCAGTCTCCAATGACTTTCTTTCATTGACAGTCATGAGGTTGAAAACCTACAACGTCTATCCCAGACTGTAAAGATAATCACAAAAATAGAACCAACCAACACTCTCTTACCACTAAATGTAGTATGAATGAGCGTGAGGGAGATAGTGCCTTAGTGCACCACATAACGAAGGTTTTGTAGTCAACCCAGTAGCTCTGTCTCCTACATAGATGAGTAGTATTTAAACCGAGACAACTGCTAGCCCCCATACATCTTCTCAAAAAGGATGTAATGGCTGAAAAGGCACAAAAACAGTTACTAGATTCATTCTCTCAACAGGGTGCGTCTATTGAATTTTGCCTGTCGGCCAAGGTATCCGATGTAATGTCACCACTTCAAACATAAACAATTCTTGATGCACAAGGAGAGGTTACACACACAAAGGATGAGTTGACGGAAACAAGAGTTTCAACCATTTTAAGGTCAGATTCGATTGTTCAAGGTTCGTTAATGGACCAATTACCTTTATAAGTGTTAGGAGAGGATACTGATCCATAAGCCATATGTCAGTGGTCAGTGTCTACCTCCCCAGGCTTAAATCCCCTGGATGCATCTGCGGATAGTGGATCTGACATAGGTGCAGATCGGCAACTTGTGGACAATGATTCAGATATTATCTGATGAGTCACAAGGAAATGTCTTCACAGGCATTAGAAGGGAACTTTGATCTTTATGCTAAATTCTTTGGATCATTGTTTAGCTTCCCAGAATTCAAATCTGGAACCCTAAAAGGGAAACTAGCAACTTGTAGATTATGACTCAGATTCATCGGACGAGTTTAACAAGGATGGGGATTTGCGAACTCCCATTGCACCACCTATGACCTCCTTAAGGATGGCTAAGGTGATTTTCCTTGCAGGTACAGCTAGATTATGGAGCTATGAGAGAAGAGTGACACACTTGTGAGAATGAGTGTAAACACGAGTGGAGAGAAGAGTGAAACACATGTGAGGTACACTAAACAGAATCACACACTCACAGTGAGGAAGAAAGAGAAACTACTTGTTATTTCTTTTCCAACCAAGTGAAATATGAGAACTTCTTCAGACGACGGCTACATTCCTTCACAAGGGGGAGATAAAAGCTTAAGTAATAGTTTGGAGGATTCCTCAACTAAGGGGGAGAAATAGCAGGGAGTAAGAAAAAGATCCTACATGTACACTACACCACACTATTGTTGTTTGTAACTACGGATCCTATTGTACGGGAGAGGTGGTAAACACAAGGTGATTTTCTCGTAAGGGAAGAAGCTGTTTTCAAAAGGGGAGTACCATTGGTTTTTATCTGCGGATCCTATTGTACGGGAGAGGTGGTAAATGAAGGTGATCTTCTTTAATCAGTTGATTCTCATAGGGGGAGAAGCAAGAGAGATATGGGCTTCTCAACAGGAAATGTGGTTGTACAAATGAAGATGGAACTACTTGAAGATATGTTCAGTCTAGAGGAACATCTACTTGGAATCTGGAAAATGTTAAATCTAGTCCAGAACTTTTCTACTATTTACTTTGCATTTCTTTTTATATCTTTTTCTTATTTGTTAGTTGAGTTATCCTCTAGGTATTTGTGTGATATTGTCTAACAAACAAATAGGGGGAGATTGTAAGTCGTATGTCATAGCCTATTTGTATATTCGAGGATTCAACTCAACTCAAATAAGAATGTAATAAGTAAATAGTGGATCTACCGTCAAAAGAGATCTCACAGAGTAATATCTGTCAAAGGATTCAGAAACAAGCTTCATCTACAGACTTGAGGAATTAATTCACTGGAAGAAGTTCAAGAAATTGATCATGCCTCAGTGATATAAATCAAGAGTGTGGATTTAATCAAGTGACAGAGATCTCATCAGAGTATCATTAATTACAAGGATTTAATCTGAAGAAAATCAAAGTATCAAAGTCAAGACATGAAGAAACGTCACGGAAGTTAGTCACTCATGAACCAGACAGTACATCGAGTGTCAACGTTGAAGTGGTGGAATTGATTCATAATTCTCAGTGATTTTCAGAAGATATTCAGAAGATTGGTTGCTGCTCAGGGTTAGTATTAATTCTCTATTAATTAATTAAGTCATATAATTTAATTAAGAAAATAAATTATATCTGCAAAGATTAATTTATTTGATTAATTAAATTAATTAATTTAATTAATTCAGAATTAATATTAAGGATTTTCAGAATTTAAATTGGATTAAAAACAGTCTTAAATCAGCAAGACAATTGAAAATGAACTAGCATGACAATCAGGATTGTCATACCGATTGTCATGCCAAGTCATTTCAATTGTCCTACCGAAAGTTCTACTGGGAAGGAGATAGTCTTGCTAGTTCAACTGATTGTCATACCGAAAGTCATTGTAGTTCAATCAGATTGTCTTGCTAGTTCAATCCATTGTCCTACCGAAAGTCTGGCCAGCTATAGGATTGTCATTCTAGTTCAATTCAATTCTGTTGAATGAATTAAAAAGACATAGAAGCAGCAGAAAGAAATATAATCATCCAATCAAGAACACAGAACTCGAGAACAAAGAAAAAGAAGCAGACACAAATATTTCATCTCATCTGCAACTTCAAGATCAATTTCTAGATTGTAAAGTTAAATCCAATCAACTAGAAATCTTTATCTTGTTCTTGTGTAACAATCTAGCGGATCAAAATCCCTAGAACTTAATCTCAAATTGCGTTTAGCATTTGAATCTTTTTATTACAAAAATAGAAAAAGTTCATGTCGAATTTATTCTAGATTTGTGATAATTAATTTGAGATTAATTCCTTGTAATCGATACAGTTGTTGTAACACCTTTCAAGTTTAATAATATTTTTATTTAACTTGAATTTTATTTCACATTTTTTATTCCGCATTTAATTCGATTATTCGGTACTGTTTGTATTCAACCCCCCTTGTACAAACACATTGGGACCTAACAAAAATGCTAATGCTGAGGCTGACAATGCTGAATTAAAGGTACCTCAGTCTACTCTTGCATTTGATATTGATGATATATAAGATTATTTCTTAAGTCTATGCATGTTAGTTTTAGGTATCAAACTTTATAGAATAGTAGAATCAAGAGTGAAAACTCTGTGCTGAAGAAAAGGAATGATTACCTAGAAATTGAGTTACTTTCCATGCTAGAAATTCAAAAAGAAAGAGATAATGATGTTTATGTTAAAGAAAAATTGTTATAAAAACATGCTTATCTAGAAAAGGAGCTAGCTAAAGAAAGAGAAGTCATTAAACTTTGGACTAACTCAGGAAAGACAACTCAGGAAATCTTATAAAATGGCTGTTGGGGATCGGGATTAGGATATTCAAATAAATCTAATTCTGATAAGAAAAGTGGAGAAGAAACTGAGATAACAGAACCAATAAAAACTGATAGTCAGTTCAAATTGAACAAGGTTCAAATAAAGACCATTAAGTCCATTCCAAGTGCTAATAATGTTAAATCAATCCATGAGGAAGGTATTACCTCAACACCTAGATCAAACTTAACTACTAAAAATAGTGAAAAAGTTCACACAAATTCAGTAAATATTAGTTCAATGACTCAGAAACAGCTTAAGCAAAATTTGAAGGACTTACACATGAAAGACAAGATGAAAATGTCTAGGAAAAATAGGAATGGCAAGGTAAGTGTTAATAAGAATGGAAATTATGTGACTCCTCCTAATACACCTAGAAAGACCTGTTCAAACTCTGGTAGCACTAATCATCTTGCTAATTCTTGCCGGAAGAGTAAAGAGATAAAAGTTGTTCCTTCTAAATCAGAGTTTAGGAATATAACAAGTAGATATAAACCACAAAATCCTTGTTTTCATTATGGCAGTGTTTGGCACTCTATTTGTACATGTAAAGAGTATCAAAGTTTGTATTATGATTCTTATAAACTAAAACCCTGTTTAGTTAAAGCAAAATATATTTCTGCATGTATAAATACTAATAGTAAGAATGTTAATATAAATTCTGATATGAAGTCTTCTGCTGCATATGTTAATAAACTTAAAGAGGCCAAATGATCCAAGCAAGTATGGGTCCTTAAAAACACTAACGGATTCAAATTACTGATTGCAGGGTGACATGAGGAATGCTCTAGTCTTGAACAGTGGATGCTCAGGACAAATGACTGGTTATAAATCCCTGCTATTAGAATTTGGGGGGAAGGCTGGCCCAAGCATTTCTTATGGAGATGGAAACTTAGGAAAAATCTTGGGATATGGCAAATCAAAATTGGGAATGTCATCATTGAAAATGTAGCTTTGGTTGCAGGACTTAAGCATAATCTGATCATTGTGAGTCAAATCTGTGACAAAGGTTACCATGTCAATTTTTATGAGGAGCATTGTGAAATTGTCAATAAGTCTGATGGCAAGATCACATTGACTGGTGTAAGGTATGGTAGTTTATATGAAGCCAGGGTCTCCACATATGATAATTCAGAAGTTTGTCTACTGAGTAGAGCATCTGTGAAAGACAGCTGGAACTGGCATAAAAGACTTTCTCACCTCAATTTCAACAATATCAATAAACTTTTGAGGAAAGATCTTGTAAGCGGATTTCCCAATGCAGTGTTTACTCCTGATAGCTTATGTGATTCATGCTAGAAAGCCAACCAAAGAAAGACATTATTCAAGAGTAAAACTGAATCCTCCATTCTTGAACCATATCATCTACTTCATGTTGATATCTTTGGTCCAGTGAATGTTATGTCTATTTCCAAGAAGAAGTATGCACTTGTGATTGTTGATGAACATACAAGATACACCTGGATGTATTTTCTGCACACCAAAGATGAATCTCCATCCATTCTTCTTGATCATGTGATGGAGTTGGAAAAAGGATCAATATACAAAGTGAGATCATTAGAAGTGATAATGGAAGTGAATTCAAGAATAAACCTATGGAAGAGTTTGTTATTCCCAAACAATGCAACAAGAATTACAGAAAGGGGGTTGAATGTAATTCTGGCTCCTTTTTCAATTTTAAGATTGTTTTTACTTAATATATAACAATGTTTATTTTTGCAAGAAGTGCGGAATGAAACTTGAATTGAAATCAAAACATAAAGTAATAAAACACAAAGCTTTAAAACTTACTGGTGGATTTGAACTTATCCACCAGAGATATATGTTAGTATGAGAACCCTGTGATGCTTAAATAGCACACAGCTGCTTACAAGAGAACTTACAAGATTATAGAAAAATGCTTAATAGATACAACTTTTTCTATCTCTCTGGAAAATAATGCTTACTAAGTTGTTGTTCTACTTGCTACACTTGATTTATATATCACCAAGCCACATTCCATTTGCAAACACTCGACGCATGTGAGTGTGTTGTCACTATCAACTGCTATTTTGAATGTCATCATCCGTTGGGACTATATTGGTCATCTATTGGGAGCCTTGTTGATTATCCGTTGTGAGCCTTTGTAGATTATCCTTCGGGAGTCTTTCTGCCACTTGACTCTATTTCACTTATACAGAATTACAAAACATCTTATATTTACAATTAGCCAACCTATTCTGCATATCAATCTAGTAGTCAACATGACTTAAAGAATCCTACAGTGTCTACTCAATTAATACATTGTTATTTGCAGAAATGTGCTACATGACTTATTATTACATAAGCTACACTCTCGATGAATGTCAAATTGTAATCCTTCGGGACTATAAAGTTAATCCGTCGGGTTTATATTGAAACATCCGTCGAGAGCTACAAATACACTAAGTTAAAATCTACTAAGGTGTTTTGTTCAACTTATCATCAAGTTCATAACATATTCCTAACAGAATTCTGCAAACTAAAGGGGATAAAACAAGAGCTCCTGTAACTCCACAACAAAATGGAGTTGTTGAAAGAAAGAATAGAACTTTGATAGAAGCTGCAAGAACCATGCTAGAAGAAGCAAGATTGCCTACATACTTCTGGGCTGAGGTTGTGTAAACTGCTTGCTTTATGAAAAATGCAACATTGATCAACTAGCATGGAAAAATACCATTTAAGATGGTAAAAGGAAATAAGCCAAATTTGAAATACTTTCATATATTTGGTTGTAAGTGTTTTATTCTCAAAACTCATCCAGAGCAGCTTACCTAGTTTGACTTAAAAACTGATGAAGGAATCTTTGTGGGTTATCCATTGTCTACAAAAGCCTTCAGAGTTTACAATCTGAGAACAAGAACAGTCATGGAATCTATACATGTATCTTTTGATGACAAGAAGATAACATGTCTAGAAGATGCAGATGACCATGACAAGTTGAGATTTGAAAATGAAGTACCTTATGCTGAACTTATAAATCCTGACTCTGATTCAGTAAATCCTAATATCAGTCAAATGTCTGAGGTTCCACATAATTATGGAAATTCTTCTGACACTGAAGCATATGTTGAGGGGGAGCAACATGACTCAAATCCAGAGACTACTGCAAGTGATTCAACTCAAGAAACATCAGTAGAAAGATCATAAAACTCATCTTCCTCAAACTCTGATGAGTCAAATACTGATAACCATGGGAACACTGATTCAGGGGGAGCATCAGGAAAAAATAGTGGTACTACTCAAGAAAATAATATAGAATTCATGGATCAAGGGGGAGGTTCTTCTTTTAGAAGTCAACTTCTCCAGAAAATGGTCCAAGTCACACACACCTGACTTAATCATTGGAAACCCTGACAGTGGTGTTAGAAAAAGAAAAGCCACTCAGAATGAATGTCTCTACCATTCTTTTCTATCATAAACTGAACCCAAGAAGGTTGAAAAAGCTCTGCAAGATGCTAACTGGGTCACAACAATGCAATAGGAACTCATTAAATTTGAAAGGAACAAAGTGTGGGCTCTTGTGCCAAAACCAAAGAACACATCTATAGTTGGCACAAACTGGGTGTTCAGAAACAAAACTGATAGTGAGGGCATTATCACAAAGAATAAATCAAGACTGGTTACAAAGGGTTACTCATAATAAGAAGGCATTGATTATGATGAGACATTTGCTCTAGTTGCAAGGTTAGAGGCAATAAGAATCTTTCTTGCCTATGCTACTCACAAGAAGTTTAAGGTGTTCCAAATGGATGTGAAGAGTGCATTTCTAAATGGAGAACTTGAAGAGGAAGTTTATGTTGAACAACCTCAAGGTTCATTGATCCAAAGTATCCAAATCATGCATACTTACTGGATAAAGCACTCTATGGACTGAAGCAAACTCCAGGGGCCCGGTATGAAACACTTGCTCTATTTCTGCTAGAGAGTGGTTTCACAAGAGGTACAATTGATAAAAATCTCCTTTATAAATGCCATGGTAAGGACTTGTTATTAGTACATATATATGTTGATGATATCATTTTTGGATCTACTAATGATAAACTTTGTGAGAGATTTGCAAAGCTAATGCATTCCAGGTATCAAATGAGTATGATTGGAGGATTGATTTACTTTTTAGGGTTACAAGTTAAATAGAATAATGAAGGAATCTTCATAAATCAATCCAAATACACCAGGAATTTACTCAAAAGATTTGGAATGCAAGACTGCTCAAATGCATCGACTCCTATGGCCACTGCAACCAAGTTAGATTTAAATACTAGTTCTTCAGTAGATATAACTAATTACAGAGGTATGATTGGATCACTCATATATCTGATTGCTAGTAGACCTGATATCATGTATGCTACCTGTCTCCGTGCAAGGTTCCAAGCTGACCCTAGAGAGCCTCATCTATTAGATGTGAACAGAATTTTTAAGTATCTCAAAGGCATCATGAATCTGGGATTATGGTATCCTAGAGATTCAGACTTTAAGCTAATTGGATATTCAGATGCAGATTTTGCAGGATGCAAAATAGACAGGAAAAGCACTTCTGAAAGCTTCCAATTTCTTTGAGGCAGATTGGTTTCTTGGTACAACAAGAAACAAAAGTCAATTTCCACTTCAACTGCAGAAGCAGAATACATTGCTGCAGGAAGCTGTTGTGCTCAGATTCTATGGATGAAGAATCAGCTACTGGATTATGGGTTAGACTATTCTTCTATTCCAATATATTGTGATAATTAAAGTGCTATTGCAATGACAGGAAATCCAGTGCAGTATTCAATGACTAAGCACAACAGCATCAGATACCATTTTATAAGGGAACATATGGAAGCTGGTACAGTGGAATTGGTCTTTGTTCCAACAGATCATCAAGCAGCAAATATATTCACCAAGCCTCTCTGTGAAGCCACCTTCACAAGATTGGTGAATAAATTGAGAATGATATCAGGACAATTCTCAAACTCTGATAATTAAATATGCTGATATTTTTGAAGCATGGTATCTTATTATGTGTCAGTACTTGCTAGATACTGATTTTTGCATGTTGAACTACTGATTATGATTATAAACTTTGTTATTAGTTAAACTTGTTTTGACTAATAGTTTATTTCAATAGTTGAGAAATTCTGATAATAGTAACTACATGATGTTAAGAGTCAAACCTTGATTGACTATTTTGATGAGAATAATGTTTAAATTAGCATTTTAATTATAAGGTTGAAGTTAGCCTCAAATGGGAAACTTTTCAAGGTTACAGGTGTTTATTATTGAGTAAGATATGGAACATGTTCGTTTAATGCTTAACTTTATTCTCGGGAACTATGCATACAGTAACACACGTCTACATGATTACTTTTTAAGTCAATCGTATATCGCCACGTGTCCTATTAAACTGAACGTGACTAAATTAGTGGAGAACGTATTGTATAAAATCAATTTTTGATTTTAGATGATACTTTACTTATCTGTGTAATCATCTCTCCGCTACTTTACTCTTCTCAAAATCATAAACTCTGAAACCCTAACTACTGTTAGTAAATCTTTCTTTAAAAATTAACCATGACTTCACCTGCTGCTTCTAAACCATTTGATTATGGTGGTGCAAAGTTTGTGATTAACAACTATTCAGCTATCTTGTCTAACAACAGCGTGAAAGTTGATTTTCACATTTTTCAGGACTTTCTTAGATCCAGTGAGATTGGGTTTGCTCTCACAGCTCCACCCACAATCTCTGCTAACCAGGTGCTTGCTATCTGGAGAACTGGCGTATGTGATGATGGAGGAGCTAATGGATCTCCAAGCCTTATTTTTGAATTTGATAGTACAACAAGGATAGTAACTCCTCAAACTATACGGGATGCATTGCAGTTGCCTACTCATACTTCCTACTCAAGTTTGGTAGGTGATACTGAGATGAGGATATTCTTTACTGAGATTGGTTATGACAAGGATTTGAAGAACCTTGGTCAATTAAAAAGGAATGGGATAAGGAAGGAATGGAATTTCTTCTTTGATTACATCACAAAGGCGTTCAACAATAAATCCTCAAATTTTGATGCCTTGCCCATTATGACACAACAGATAGGGTAATCTCTGATTCATGGTTCACATTATGATTATGGTAGAGTAGTTCTGTCTTTTATTGGTGATAGGATAAATGCTGATAGAAATATAGTATATTATGCTAGATTCTGTCAGTTGATTTTCAATGCTTATTTTCCTAATACCCCCATCCCCGCTAATCAAATAGTGTATGTGTTTAAGTTAACAAAAAGGGCTTTCTCTGACTTAATTTCACAAGATAAAAAACGGTCTCATGTAGCTCCTTTAAGGTTACCTTTAGTTGCAAGAAACTTGGTTTTGGCAAGACTTCCTGAGACTTATGGTTTGCTTAACAGTCAAAGTGCTAAGCTGCAGGAAATCACCATTAAACCCCCTGTAGTTCACCTCAGCACAACAACTTAAACACTAAAATAATCTCAAACAGAAGCCACCTCAAGTGTTTCTCAAAAGATGCTTGTTGTAAAAAGACAGAAAGACTTGATAAAAATAGCTACAAATCATGCTTTAGCTAAGTCAAAACTTGAAGCATCTCAAGTTCCTCATTCTTCAAAAACTTCAGAGATTGTAAAGAGGAAACTTGTACTTGCCGGATTGGAAGCAGATTCAGATGAGGACAATGCTACCTTATCTTCCAGATTTCCAAACCTTTCGTCTGATTCTTTTCCAAAACTAGTTGTTCCATCAACTGGAAAAGACACAGCTGCTAATATTAATGCAAATTCCAGACCAAAGAGAAGAAAATTGGTCAAAGCCTATTACTATCAGCACTTGCTTAAGCTTAAACAGGAAATTGCTGAGGAGACACAGAGTGCATTAAATCTAAATTCTGACATCCAGTCTACAGCGGAGGCGCTTGTAGAACTATCTGAAACTCCAGTCATGCAATATCATAAGAGAGCGAGGGAAGTAACTCATGAGCAAGTAGAAGCTAGTGTCAAGAGGCTGCAAGGGAAATGATTTTTTCCTGGATCAAGCACACAAGAACCTGTATTTAAAAGGGGTACAACAACTACATCTTCTGATCCAATCCCACAAGAATCTGCACCTCAAAGTAGTGCAGCAGATATTGAAGCACAAGAGCCTCTGATTGAAACTACTCAGGAGTCAATTACTGCAATTGTGAAGATGAGTACACAAGAACCTGGTTGTCAAAGTCATCCAGCAACTCCTAATTCTCCAGCTACACAAGAACCATTGCATCAAAGTTGCAATGCAAGCCTTACTCCTGCTATAGTGACTCTTATTATTGATGCTGAAGGCAGAGTTCATCCATCTCAAATGTTTACTGATATTTTTCAGTACCACAACTGAATGTTCGCACGGAATCTGCATCTTCAGATTCACAAGGTATAAATACTGTTGTTACTTTATCAGCATTTATTTTAAATACTGATTTAGTTCTTTCAGCATTTATAGTATGCTTTTCATGATATAAATCCTGTTGACATGATTACATCTAGACCTTAGTTAAGGACTACCTCTAGTTGTATGATCTCAGATCACCTTTCTTTAGCCACCTCTTATTTCTGTAGGACAATCTTTCTAAGCCTTTTTATGTGAGATGTGTGAAAATATTGAGAGAAAAATAGAATTTAAGAGAGGCATGATCCTTCCTGGAAAAATGAGAGGTAGATGAGAGATATGATTTAGTAATCCTTGTAAGGAAGCTCTGACTATTAGAAGTCATGAGATGTGTGGTGTCAGGAGTATTGAGACTACTGTAAAAGAATAGAGAGATTAAGTTTTATTTCTATATATTTGCAGATGCTCAGAGTACTAAAGGAACAGATGCTGAACAACAGTCTGTTGAATCTCAGGAAAATTTTGATGTATCAAAGGCTATTAATCTCCTTGCAAGTCTAAGTACTGATACTTTCTTGTAGTCTATACATTCTACTAGTCCACCATATGAGATAATCCCTGTTTTTGTTGAAAAACAGTCCATACATTCTACTTTTCCATCACCTAAGGAAATCCCTATTGTTGCTGAAGATGTAGTAGCACAACAGTCTATTCATACAGATTCATCCATTTCAGAATCACCACAGCATTCTACAGGATCTGAGCTCCCAGAAGTTAATTTTGAAGCTCCAATTCATTTATCTACAATACTTGAAGATGTGGAGATAACTGCTGAAGATGTGGAAGCTTCTGAAGTCAATGGATCAATTTCTCATTCTATTCTGCATGCTGAAGCTGGTAATAAAGTGCAGCAATTAGTGCAAGATCCAGTTGCTATTAAAGAATCTAATGATGGCAAAGAAACTCATGTATCTAATGCTATTTTAGATCTTGAGGATAACCTTTTTTTCCTGAAGATATGCCTATGCATGTAAGACAACAGAAAATGAAAGAATTAGATGCTAAGAAGAAGCATGATTATTCAGATAATCTCTGGAATGCTTATTAGAAAGATAATACATATCCTATTTCCAGAACACATGTAATTGAACATCTGGAAACAGCAGAATAGAATATTACAAATCCTGGTGTGCTGAATCATCTGAAAGCATCAACTTTAGTTGTCAAATCCTTACACACAGCACATGAAGCAACTACTACTCAAATCAATCAGATTAAAGAATCGTTGATTGCTTCAAAATCGCACAAATGAGCTAACTAGCTCAGCAAGTCATATTGACAATATTGAGATTAAACAATGATCAAGTGAAATGATTTAAGGTATCAAGTTTATGGATAAGCAATAATTTAGAATTGGATATTTAACTTTTATTTTAAAAATCAAGGTTAGGCTACTGATCAGTCACGCACTAACCCCAAGCAAGGCACACGACTCTGCTCTGACTACTGGATCCAAGGCACACATTGGCCTAACATGAAAAACAATCCAATTCTATAACAATAACTGAATAAACAATGTAAAGTAATAAATAGAATCATAAACAACATTGGTTTTCAAGCATAAGGTGTTTTACAATCATTACAAGAGGACAATGTGGTAATTACAAGGATTGGCTGTCATCCTATAAAATAATTGGATAACAGAATAATCAAAGTCTCGTGGTTATAAGGTTTAGTCTTTTAGTGTACAAGGTATGAAGGTTTAAGTGTTACACAATTCTGGTTCAGTGATCGGTATTTAGTTTGTATATTTGTGGAGTAGTATCGTATATCAGTGGTTCGTATCTGGGTATTCGACAGTTGACTGGTTCAGAAAGAATAAGGCTTATTGCTCAAAGATCAATAACTGGAATCAAGGTTTAGGGTTCAATGCTTCAAAGCACTTGCATCATAAAACAGAACTATCAATTATTCGCAATATATCTTGAGAAGGTTCAGAACACTTGCCTTGTCTTAACTTGCTAACACTTCTCTGGCTTTCAATCACTATCTCTTATTTACCAACTATCTGCTTCTCTTTCCTACGCCTCGCTTCTTCTGCTCAAATATCACAAGTATCTATCAATACTATAATGACTCACATATTTTTGTATTATTTAAATATGAAATTATGAAATTATTAAATAAATAAAATATGTGTATAGCTGCTGTCAGCTATGTGTTGTTTTATTATTATCTATGTGTGATTTATGGTGTACAGGGTTGTTCGTGTAATTAATTATTGAGTAGTACTGAATTATTTTCACTTTTAAAAGTGGATTTAATGTAAATTTATTTGCATAAATACTTGGATTGTCTCTAAAATTATTTTTTATGGTTTTATAATTACAATAATTATTTTTGGGATTTTATAAAATTTAGAAATCAATATTTCATCAATTATTTAGCCCTTTATGATTTCCTGATTGCATTTATTTGTAAAATCAGTATTTAATTTCAGAATTCTTCAAAAATTATGAAACTCATATTTATTGAAGTTTGGAATATTCCGAGAATTTTAAAATTATTTTGGGAATTTTTGGAATTAATCTCACTCACGCGTTGATTCGTTTAATTGATTAAAGCGGGTATAAATTACCTTTCAGAAATTATTTTAAAATTATGAAATTTATGTTTTAATGAACTTCGGGATATTTATAACATTTTAAAACTATTTTGTGTTTTTATGAAATTGTTTTAAGTGTTGCTCGGTTCGTTAATCGTCAATTGCGGGTATATTGCGTAATGCAAAATGTTTTAAAATTACGAGTTTCCTGATTTATTAGTTTCAGAATATTTATAAAACTTTAAAATTATTTTTTTTTTGTATTATTTTGATGAAATTTGCATGTGCCATGTATCGTTAAAATTCATAAATCGGTGTTAGACATGAGGTATTCAGTTATGAATAAGGGTACGTGTCCCTTATTTTGAACGCATGGCAGAAGTACAGTTTATCATTTTTATTTTATTTCTTCATCTCCTTTCTTCATCTGGAGACAGCAACATCAATTCCTTAATTGATCTTTAATCTCTTAATTTAATCTCTCTCAGCTATCAATCTCTCCCTGTTGCTCTTGATCGTCTCCCACTCTTCGCTTCCCTCTTTGTTTTCAGGTGAGCTCCGGCCGCCCGGAACTCCGGTCATCATCATCGTTGGTTACTGTCACGATTGATTAGACTGAGTGTATATATATATGCTTGTGTGCATGAATATATGTCGTTTCATTAGTCGGGGTGTGATTGTGTGCTTCTATCCCATTTCTCGTTCGTTGCTGCCGCCTCTCTCCGGAATCCGGCGAGATGGTGGTGGTTCCGTGGGTGTGCACACGCGGCGCGTGTGTGCACCTGTGTATGCGGTAGTTCTGTTGATTCCTGTGCCTTTGTTGTGTTGTTTTGATTGAGTGTTCGGTTTATTCGATTACTTTGTAATGGTTTGAATTGATTTCTGTTTATGGCATATAGTTCCGATGATTTTCTATAATTTTTACGAAATATGCGATTGACTAAATTATTCGGATTTGAAAATTTTGGTGAAACTCCGACAGGAAACCCGTACGGGCACCGTCTGAGTTATGCCGTTAACAATGAACTCGTTGAGCTAACGGATTATTGGCAATGATGATTCTTGAGCTAAATAATAATTTATAAATTTATTTTGTAATTTTCAAAAAAAATGGTAGTTAAATAATATGTTTCAGGGATTATTGGATTGTGAAATTGGATTGATTGCCGGTTTGATTGGTTGATTGTTGTGATTGACGTCGAATTGTTTCGACGGGTAGGCCGATAAACAGAGGATGTGTTGCCCGAATTTTGAGAAAATAAATTCGAAAATACGGGGACAAATCCTATGATTATCGGGGTTACTAGTTGAATATATATATATATATATACGTATATGAATATAATTAAATATTTTGCAAAGTATATGACAACCCCTATTTTCGATCGTTGGTCATATGTATTTTCTGAAAATGATCGTCGAACCAAGTTTTGAGTATAGAACCGAATCTTGAATGCATGAATCCTAATTGTTGCGTGTATTATTATAATACGAATAATTACGAGTCGGGATTGTTATCGTTTGGGTAGGATTGGTATCGAGGATATGTCAAGCATAACTGGGTGTCTAAATAGAGTAGTTCGACTCTGTAGGTGCTAGTCGAAGGACTCGAGAATTGACGTTGGACTAAAGATAACCTAGTGGACAGTCGACGAGCTCAATAGGGTTCCAATCAAAGAACCTGAGTGTTAAAGTCGAATCCAAGGTGATTTAGTGGTTAGACGATAAAGCTTCAGCGTCCGAGTCGGCTCAAAGTCGATCAGTAATAGTTGTAAAGCTCTGCAAGGCAAGTACCCCTGACCATTCTTTTATGGTTCAATATATGTGAATAGCTAATGTTTTAATCTCGTAATGGAACAAAAACGTTTTAAGTTATTTCAAACCTGTTTTGGGGAAAAGTAACTTCGAAAGGTACCTATCTCGGATAAAATGATTTATGAACTAGATTTTCTATGTGTGCTGTTAAAATTAATGGTTTGAAATGAGATAGGTACAAGTGTTTTGAAAACTGGATAAAATGATCAGACATGGGATACATAGGGGCCATAGTGGCCTATTGAGGTGGCGTAAGAGGCTAATTCGGTTGCATGCATTATATAATCGATTAGTCCAACAGGTTAGAGACCTAGCTAGTCTCTGAGTTTCGAAACAAGTATATGGGATGGCAGTTGGAGCCGTCTGGTGTTGATAGCCTGATCAACTATCTTCACATATCCACTACATATCTCATTTGGCTTCGTGGTTCTCGTAACAGAACAAGTGATTTATACAGTGGATTTGGAAATGAAAATGGCATGCCAGCACACTACTGATGTTATTGTTTTACAGAGCATGCTAGTTTGATATCCAGTTTATACATGTTTTAACTGTTTTCTAGCAAGTTATGAATTTTGTTCCTATAACTGCTTTAGTTTAAATTGTTTTACTTGATATTCATATATTGGTACTGCTGAGCAATTGATTGCTCACCCTTGCAGAATGTTTTTTATATGTATTGTAGATGCTTAGGAGATCCTTCCGTCGTAGTTGGGCAGAGTTCCAGTTCCTTCCGTGTCAGGCTCCTCTGAGGTAGTTGTGTTCATACCAGAAGTGGTCTGTTGAGTTGCTGTACTAAATTAGTCTTTGGGATTGTACAAGGTAAATTGGTTTGTGATAGTCGTGTAGCCTAAATCATACTTAAAACTGGAAACGATCTTGGTAGAGGGGTCGTATTCATATTATATCATTGAAATGGATTATATTATATTTGTTATTGATATTATTGGTGACGTCAACTCTTGACCCCGGGGTTGAGGCCGTCACAGTTAGTATCGGAGCTACAGGTTTGAGTCCCTGATTTAGGTTAGGAATAGAGTCAGAAGAGTGTAGGAAGGTTTATATGAAGTGGTGAGTCAACAACTAAATAGAGGAGCGAGTCTATGAGTTCAGTCGAGGGTTTCTAAGGCAAAACCCTGATGCCTGTTGAGGATTGGCTGAAACTGCCCTAGCTTTCAATATGTCTCCCTCGTATATATGTATAGTTAGCAATGCCGATAGAGGTTTAGATCTCCCTCTCGAGAAAACGAGTCTGATCGCGAGAGTTCAGTGTTTGAGCGGGCCTTTGATGTGTCAGCTGAAGAGACGCCAACGTCATTTCGAAATATCGTATGTTCTATGTCAAGGAATGTTATTGGAACGAGTGTGTGACCTCGGTGAGTTCGAATAGTATGATAATAGTTGGTGGCTTTTATGGTATCCAAGTCTCATAAAGTATGGGTATCCGTTATGCTGTTTATATCTCGAACCCTGGCATGCTCTTCTTGAAATGTAATTTGTTTCCAGAGTAATTGTTTACTATCCCATAAGTTGCTTATTTTTCTTGTGAGAAAGTTAAGAATGCGAAGTAAGCAGCTTAGGGTTCTGTTGATCTCATTACAAATCAGAGTCTCCCCTTCTTATTTTTGAATTTCTATTTAAACATTGTTTCCTTCCTCGGTGATTCTGTCAGTTGATTGAGGGCAGACAATGCATATGATTTGACTATTTGTCTATGTGACAAAGGCTCTAGTAGGACGCCACTAAGTTATGTGTTGTAAACTGTGCGGTACTAAGACTGGCCATCTTATGTACTTATATGGTTGCTCTTAGTCATACCTACATTTTCTTCACTGTTCCTTCTTATTCGATTCCCCTGAGTTTGAAATTTCGTTTGATATTCTATGATAATAAATTTCTGCGATTAGATGGTCCTCGTTATTGAAAGAAAATAAAAGTTGACTGTCAGGAAGAATGAAAGTCCTATATCAGGATATTATTTAAGAATAAGGGTAACAGCGAAGGTTCAAAATCTATCGGTGGAGTTCTAGCCTCGGGAAAAGTAATTCAGTGGTTGGAAAATTACTTGTGGATGATAAGAAATCATCCTTGGAGTAATGTTTGGTTGAAATTTGGACTATGGTGCCTAGAAGAGTCCACCATTCCTTAAGTTGACCTGATTTACCAGTTTGTTTTATGTAATTGGTGGTTGATATAGCTAGTCAAGGCTCGTAGTATATCAGATTAGTGTTGATGTGGTAATTGAGTAGTGACGGGAAGTTATTCAGTTGTTATTGTATTAAAGAGCCAGGCTACGGTGATTAGTTTCTTTATAATTCAGTTTTCCTGTACTGTTGTTGATTCTGCTACTGTCATCGTTGTTATTGTTGCTAGTGTTGTTAATCTAGGTCTCTTTTATAAATGACCCTGATATTAAAGATATGGGTATTTTTGGACGGCATTTTCCTGAAACAGGAAGATGCCACCCAAGAAAGATACCCAATCTAAAGAAAATAGTAGTAGTTTTGCGGAGGGTCCAACTATAAATGAAATTCTGGATTTATTGCGCCAGCAACAACAACAACAATAGCAGTTAATCCAACAGGTTCAGCAGCAGCAGGGAGAAGACCAAAGTGGTAATTTCAAGTCTTTCCAGAGTGTTAAACCTCCTGAGTTTAAAGGTGAACCTAATCCAGTGGCTTCTGGAGCATGGTTAAACGATATGGAGAAATCTTTCAACCTTGTCCAAGTAAGCGATTATTTTAAGACTGATTATGCAAGCTACTTCTTGAAAAATGAAGCGAATTACTGGTGGGAGTCAACCAGAGCGTTAGAAGGAGAAGGCCCTGTTCCATGGGCTAGGTTTACTAAGTTATTTTTGGAAAAGTATTTTCCTGACTGTGTGAGGAATCAAATGGAGATTGAGTCCCTAGAATCGAAGCAAGGCGATAGAAGTATAGCTGAGTATGAGGGTAAGTTCACAGAGTTGGCCAGGTTTGTACCAGATTATATGCACTCTGAATCTCAAAAGGCAAGGAGTTTCAACAAGGATTGAAGCCTGAAATTCGCCGTGTAGTTGTGGTATTACAACTCAAGACATATCCTTCCATAGTTCAGGCCGCTTAGTAGTTGAATTTGGTCAGAAGTTAGCCGCTAGATAAAAAGAAGATAAGAAGTGAAAGATAGATGATGTGGAAGGAGCATCAGGTCAAAAAGGACCTAGCTAGGGGTCTCAGAAAAAGGTTAGAAGGGATAAGAATAAGGAATTCAGAGGACAAAGCATTTCTTTAAACATGCCTTATAACACTTCAGTCAGCTCTAATCAAGCCAAGTCGGTCAAGTCACCTATAGCGGGGTGTAAGCAATGTGGTAAAAGGCATGGTGGAGTGTGTAAAGCAAATACTGAATGTTTCGGGTTTGGACAGAAAGGACACTACGTGTCAGAATATAAGGTGGAGAATCCAGGAGTCACCTGTTACAGCTGTAGTAAGGTGGGGCATGTTGCCAAGAACTGTAGAAGTGCTTCCCGAGATAGCATGAGAGGTAGTGCATCAAAAGGTTTGACACCTAGTACATCTAAGGCTAAGACTTATAAGATGAGAAAAAGGTCAACTACTCAAGACCCTGATAAGGAACCAGGTACATCCTTTCTTAATTTCATACATGTTAAAGTATTGAGTGGCAATGGAATGTTTAAGGTAATTACGTGTAGAATGGAGTTAACATTGGAATATTTAAATGAACACTTAATTATAGAAGGGGTTGATCGAAGTAAAGTTCTAGTAAAATAGTCATGTCCTAAATACCCTATAGAGATCTCTGAAAATCATTACGGCTGACCTAATATCTTTCGAGTTAAAAGAGATTGATATAATCTTAGGAGTTGATTGGGTGTCTGTCATAGGGAAATGATTGATTACCAGAAGAAGCAAATAGTAATATTTACGGAAGCTAATATTAGGATGAGTATCCGGGGGCATAAGAAAGAATGTAAGGCATAACTAATGCACGCCGTGGATATCATGAAGGAAGCACCTAAGTTGGAAGAGGTGTAGATAGCAAGTGAAGACCTAAAGGATTTTACCGGATGAATTACCAGGATTACCTCGGAGCATGAGATAGGATCTCTCATCGGTTACTATACAGAGTCGGGCCGGTGTCAAAAGCCCCGAATTGTATGACCCAGTAGGAATCAAGTAATTAGTTAAGGAAACTTCAGGATTGTGGGATGAAAGAATAATGAGACAAGGTGTATTCCATGTTGTGCACTGATGTGGTTTATAGAAAAAAAATGGATGTATGAAGTTACGTGCTGATTATCGGAAGTTGGAAAAGTTGACGAATAGGAATAAGTAACCCCTGCATAGAATTGATTATTTATATAACTCAATGAAAGGAACGTGTTGGTTCTTAAAGGTTGACCCAGAGCAGGCTACCGTCAGTTAAAGGTTAAGTCTGAGGTCATACTAAGGACCCTGTTTAGAACGAGATGGGGATATTGCGAGTTTCGGGTAATGTTATTTGGATTAGCAAATTTACCAATCGCGTTTAAAGGTTTAATGAACATCATGTATAAGGAGTATATGGATAGTGTAATCGTATTTATTGATAACATCCTAGCCCATTCAAGGACTAAGGAAGGCCAAGTTGAACCCCTTAAGATATGTATGCGAAGGGTTGAAAAGTAGCAACTGCGTTTTAAGCTTCAAAGGTATGAATTCTGGTCAGAATTGATTATGAGCTATAGTTGTTTGATTAACTACCAACCGAGCAAGGTCCATTTAGGGATAGATGTATTAAGTAGA
Organism: Apium graveolens; assembly: GCF_009905375.1. Classification (NCBI taxonomy): domain Eukaryota; kingdom Viridiplantae; phylum Streptophyta; class Magnoliopsida; order Apiales; family Apiaceae; genus Apium; species Apium graveolens. The sequence goes on from NC_133647.1 coordinate 140,835,906, forward strand.
AAAGGAAGAATGAATATCATTAAGGTTTTTGGGGAGTTGGAAAGTGAAGTGGAAAAAGTTAGAAAATTAAAGCTCAGGTTCCAGAAGATAATAAGGAGTGATTGTATGAGACCACCTTTCCACCGGAAGTGATGGAAAGAATTAGAAAGTGCTAAAAAGAGGTTGTGAATCAAATGATTTGATAATTTGGCTGGAGAAGAAATTATACTCAAGAGGAGAGCAATTGTATGTTTCGGTTTCCCTCGAAAATATAGATTTCTAGTATGGCTGAGTTGTAGAATGAAATTTTGGCGAAAACCCCCTGATTTTAAGTTTTCAATCTGCCCGGAAACCAATAAGATGTACCGGAGTTGAAGTAGAACTTATGGTGACTAGGAATGTTTGAGAACTAAGTAGGAAATGGATACTGTCTACCATCCTCAAATGGACGGTTAAAATGGAAGGATAAATTGAAATGATAGCAGATATATTGATTGAGAGCATGTGCTTTAGATTTTTAAGGAAACTGGGATGTTTACTTGCCGTTAATAAAGTTCTCTAATAATAATTATTATGTTAGTATTAAAATTCCACCTTGCAAAGCCTTGTAGGGACGTGAGTGTGGGTTTTCCCCTTTATTGAGGGAAAGTGGGAGTAGAGATATTGTTAGGACTTGAGTTGAAGCAGCTTGAGATAGAAAAAGTAAGAAGGCAGATCTGCATCGAAAGAGTATGAATATAGAAATAGGATTGTGGGTATTGACAAAGGTTTCATCTTGGAAGAGATTGGTTAGGTTTGATTAGAAAGGGCGAGTTGAGTCCTAAAATATGGAACCATTCGAGGTATCGAGGAAGATAGATGAAATTGCTCATGAGTTAGTATTGTCGGCGCAGTTGCAACAAATTTATAGTGTGTTCCACGTGTCAATATTAAAGCGATATATTTCTGATTTGAATCAAGTCGTTGATTAGGAGCCAATGGGCTCTCATCCAAACTTGTTCTACGTGGAATGATCAACCCAAATCCTAGATCGTTATGAGCGAGTCCTTAGGAATGAGTTTATATCTATAATAAGTATGCTTTAAATAAATCTTCGAGTGGAAGAGTCCACTTGGGAGTTAGAGTCAGATATGCTTGACAAATATCCTCACTTGTTTAGTTAGATCAGATTTCAAGGACAGAATCGTTTTAAGGGGGAAGATATAACGACTCGTGTATTTTTGTATTATTTAAATACATAATTATGAAATTATTAAATAAATAAAATATGTGTATAGCCGCTGTCAGCTATGTGTTATTTTATTATTATCTATGTGTGATTTATGGTGTACAGGGTTGTTCGTGTAATTAATTATTGAGTAGTACTGAATTGTTTTCACTTTTAAAAAAGGATTTTATGAAAATTTATTTGCATAAATACTTGAATTGTCTCAAATATTATTTTTATGGTTTTATAATTACAATAATTATTTTTGGGATTTTATAAAATTTAGAAATCAATATTTCATCAATTATTTAGCCCTGTATGATTTTCTGATTGTATTTATTTTTAAAATCTGTATTTAATTTCAGAATTCTTCAAAAATTATGAAACTCATATTTATTTAAAGTTTGGAATATTCCGAGAACTTTAAATTTATTTTGGGAATTTTTGGAATTAATCTCACTCGCGCGTTGATTCGTTTAATTGATAAAAGCGGGTATCAATTGCGTTTCAGAAATTATTTTAAAATTATGAAATTTGTGTTTTAATAAACTTCGGGATATATATAACATTTTAAAACTATTTTCGTGATTTTCTGAAATTGTTTTAAGTGTAGCTCAGTTCGTTAATCATCAATTGCAGGTATATTGCGCAAGGGAAAATGTTTTAAAATTACGAATTTACTATTTTATTAGTTTCAGAATATTTATTTTAAAATTATTTTTTTGAATTATTTTGATGAAATTTGCACGTACTATGTATCGTTAAAATTCATAAATCGGTGTTAGACATGGGGTATTCGGTTATGAATAAGGGTATGTGTCCCTTATTTTGGACGCGTGGTAGAAGTACAGTTTATCATTTTTATTTTATTTCTTCATCTCCTTTCTTCATCTAGAGACAGCAACATCAATTCCTTAATTGATCTTTAATCTCTTTCTCTAATCTCTCTCAGCTATCAATCTCTCTCTGTTGCTCTTAATTGTCTCCAACTCTTCACTTCCCTCTCTATTTCCAGATGATCTCCGGCCGCCCGGAACTCCGGCCATCGTCGTCGTTGTTTACTGTCATGATTAATTAGACTGGGTGTATATATATGCTTGTGTGTATGAATATATGTCATTTAATTAGTCGGGGTGTGATTGTGTGCGTTTCTGTCCCTTTTCCCGTTCGTTGTTGTCGCCTCTCTCCGGAATCCGGCGAGATGGTGGTGGTTCCGTGGGTTTTCACGCGGCGCGTGTGTGCACTTGTGTGTGTGGTAGTTCTTTTGATTCATGTGCTTTTTGTGCTTTTTTGATTGAGTGTTCAATTTATTCGAATACTCTGTAATGGTTCGAATTAATTTCTGTTTATGGCATATAGTTCCAATGATTTTATATGATTTTAACGAACTATGCGATTGACTAAATTATTCGGATTTGAAAATTTTGGTGAAACTTCGACAGGAAACCCGTACGGGCACCGTCGGAGTTATGCCGCCGTCAACAATGAACTCGTTGAGCTGACGGATTATTGGCAATGATGATTCTTGAGCCAAATAACAATTTATAAAGTTATTTTATAATTTTCAAAAAAACAAATGGTAGTTAAATAATATGTTTCGGGGATTATTGGATTGTGAAGTTGAATTGATTGCCGGTTTGATTGGTTAATTGTTGTGATTGACGTCGAATTGTTTCGACGGGTAGGCCAATAAATAGAGGAGGTGCTGCCCGAATTTTGGGAAAATAAATTCGAAAATACTTGGACATATCATATGATTATTGGGGTTACTAGTCAAATATATATATGCGTATATGATTATAATTAAGTATTTTTCAAAGTATATGACAACCCTTATTTTCGAATGTTAGTCATATGTATTTTTTGAAAATGATCGTCGAACCAAGTTTTGAGTATAGAACAAAATCTTGAATGCATGAATCCTAATTGTTGCGTGTATTATTATAATACGAATAATTATGAGGTAGGATTGGTATCGAGGATATGTCAAGCATAACTGGGTGTCTAACATAGAGTAGTTCGACTATGTTGGTGCTAGTCGAAGGACTCGAGAATTGACGTTGGACTAAAGATAACCTAGTGGACAGTCGACGAGCTCAGTAGGATTCCAATCAAAGAACCTGAGTGTTAAAGTCGAATCCAAGGTGATCTAGTGGTTAGATAATAAAGCCTGAGCGTCCGAGTCGGCTCAGAGTCGATCGGTAATAGTTGTAAAGCTCTGCAAGGCAAGTACCCCTGACCATTCTTTTATGGTTCAGTATATATGAATAACTAATGTTTTAATCTCGTAATGGAACAAAAATATTTTAAGTTACGTATCCCATGTAGTTATAAATCACTGTTTTCAAACCTGTTTTGGGGAAAAGTAACTTCAAAAGGTACCTATCTCGGATAAAATGATTTGTGAACTAGATTTTCTATGTGTGCTGTTAAAATGAATGGTTGAAATGAGATAGGTACAAGTGTTTTGAAAACTGGATAAAACGATCAGATATGGGATACATAGGGGCCAGAGTGGCCTATTAAGGTGGCGTAAGAGGCTAATTCGGTTGCGCACATTATATAATCGATTAGTCTAGTAGGTCAGAGACCTAGCTAGTCTCTGAGTTCCGGAACAGGTATATGGGATGGCAGTTGGAGTCGTCTGGTATTGATAGCCTGATCAGCTGTGTTCACATATCCACTATGTATCTAATTTGGCTCTGTGATTCTCATAACAGAACAAGTGATTTATATAGTGGATTTGGAAATGAAAATGGTATGCTAGAATTAAACTCTGGTATTTATACACAGCACACTACTGATATTATTATTTTACAGAGCATGCTAGTTTGATATCCAGTTTATACATGTTTTAACTGTTTTATAGCAAGTTATGAATTTTGTTCCTATAACTGATTTACTTTAAATTGTTTTACTTGATATTCATATAGTGGTACTGCTGAGCAATTGATTGCTCACCCTTGTAGAATGTTTTGTATATATATTGCAGATGCTTAGGAGATCCTTTCGTCGTAGTCGGGCAGAGTTCCAGTTCCTTCCGTGTCAGGCTCCTCTGAGGTAGTTGTGTTCAGACCAGAAGTGATTTGTTAAGTTGTTGTACTAAGTTAGTCTTCGGGATTGTACAAGGTAAATTGGTTTGTGATAATCGTGTAGCCTAAATCATACTTAAACCTGGAAAAGATCTTGGTAGAGGGGTCGTATTCATATTATATCATTGAAATGAATTATATTATATTTATTATTGATATTATTGGCGATATCAACTCCTGACCCCGGGGTTGAGGCCGTCACAAATACTTATCTCACTTGATTCTATTCGATATAAGCTTTTATCTACCCTTCGTTTTACCAAAATCCGATTTACGGATTGAAAGTTACGATTAAAATAGTAAAACAATGCACAAATACGCATATAATACATCAATCAGTTCACACACAACACATACCACGTAAGATATTCGATGAAAATACTTTTTCAAAGAAGATTCGGTGTCAAAATATTTTTTCGGATATTTAATACAAATTTTTAAACATTTTTCGGAATTAAAACGGGTCGTTGAATCAATTCAAAACAATAAATAGGGTTTGATTGCCCGAATCTGGCTTTAAAATCATTTTATAATAATTATCGAGCCTTGAAAACAATTTAAAATAATATTTTAAAGCTCGAAACTATTTTTCATAATTTTTAAATCAAAAAAATAATTAAATCTAATTAAATAATCAATTAAAATCAATTAAATTAAATAAATCAATTAATCAATTAATTTTTGAATTAATTGACCAATTAACTAATTAATTATTAACTAAAATTAATTAACTAATTAATTCAGATTTATTTTTTAATTAAAAATAATTTTTTGGAATTAAAATAGTAATTTTTAGAATTCTTAATAATTAAAATCGAATTTCTGAAATTAAAATAAATATAAAATATTATTTTTAAATATTTTTAAAACAACATTCCTAAATATGCAAAGTCTAGAAACTTCAGGGACCAAACTTCATCTTCTTCAAAAGAATAGGTACTAAACTGTAATTTTGCAGGGGCTCGCCGGAAAACTAAGGGGATCGCCGGAGAACACGTTCCTGGATTCCTCACACCACCAGGAGCTCCAGATATGATCTACTCTTCACCAGGAATTCAACCATAAAAATCAATCAAATTAATAACCCTGGAGTTGGCCGAAAAAACTCGAAGAAAACTCGCCGGACGGCGAGTTCTTTCTTGCTCCGGCCAGCTCAATTCTGGTATCGTCTGTTGACGAGACCACCACCAATCGATTCCTCTTTTTAAGCTCTACAAATCCCTACCAACCAAACAATCTAATAACCCTAGAACAGAAACCCCCAATTTCAATTGAGAACATTCAAATGAACTATAAACCCTAATTTTGAAATTCGAAATTGAAAATCAATTTTGAACATGTTATTGAAATCCAAATCAGTCATATAATATTCCAAAATGATCAGGATGAAAAGGTCTACAACATGCAATCATCAAATCATATAAATAACATCTCGAACAAAAAATCATAATTTTATTCAAATTAATTCAAAAATAAAAAAATATAGAAAAATAACCTTTGATTCTGCAGTTATAAAGCTTATTGATTCTGATAGTACACCTCAAGACCTTCGTTTTGAGTACTCGAGCTTTCCAATCGGAGTTCGATAACACCTCCAAAAGTTTGTTTGATTCTCAGAAACTATTACGAATTTAGGGTTTTTCTCTGTAAAATTATATATTTAACTGTTTGTAACTGATTATCTGTATAAAATAAAATACGGTAAAGGCTATTTATATTTACGGAATATTGGTACACCACTGGATCATATCAGATATAAGATATTATGTTTATTTGATAAAATAGATCCAAAACGATACCGGTTTTAGGATAATTATCCAAATCTATACATTTTGTAAATACAGACTTGGTCTCAGCGCTTTGGTTACACGTATTACGAGAAGATAATATAATAGTTTAATAAAAAGATCCTGTTTCTCGAAAGTACGAGTTTTATCGATTTACCGAAACGGATATTGTATCGAAAATATTGCGTCGAGACCCACACGGGGAAAAGCGTACTCTAGATCGAAAAAGTCAAAACATGGAAAATGCTCGGAATATTGCAATTAGGTTAAGAAGGAGTTTTTGAAAGAGTTTCAGGTTGTAAAAACGTAAAAACGGTTGAATTCGGTTGGTTCCCGATTATAGAAAATAGTTTATAAATACTCGGAAAAATAATTATTAAATCCATAAATCTTTTATAAAATCATATAACAACATAAATTAATAGAAAAATATGACAATTATCTATACTTTATTTTGGACATTTAAAAATTAAAATACTCAAATTTTATCATATTTAAATATCCAAACACATATACCACTTAACAAATAATCCACAATATAAATACAAAATAAATACAGAATACTTATTTATTGAAAAAAAATAATTACACGGTATATCCCTATATTACAGCTGTTGGTTCTCAAGTACTTTATGAAGATGATCCCTCTAACAGACCGACCAGAGGTATATTTATAGGGAAATCAGTCAGGCAGAAGATGAAAGATCTCTCAGATCACAAGCTATTGGAACTGCTGACATGAAGCTTAAAGGAAATGAGAAGATAGAAAAAAAGTCAAGGATTTCAAAGTCTAAAGCCAAAGCTGGAGTCAGTATCTAAGGAATCTAAATCTTAAACTCTGATAGATTCAATCTATACGGTAGTTCAAGCTCATGATACTGAAGAAAATTTAATTGAAGCAGAAATCATCCAAGCTGGTCAAAGAAGGAAGATTTCTGGAAGCATTTTGAGCTGAGGAAGTGGAATTAACCTCTGACATTGCTCAAGTTAAAGAAGCAATCCAGGATGAAAAGTTAAAGTTTGATATTCACTGAAGTAAGATTGAATATGCATACTTGATTCATGTATTTAGATAGTTTTGACATCATCAATTGGAACTTGTCCATAATTCCATAATGAACAAGTTGGGGGAGATTGTTAGGAGCAATTGATGATATCAAACAGAAACTATTAGAAGTTCACATCAGAAATTATATATCAACGGATGCTGATGACATCAACGGATGATGAAATATTAATGGATGATAGGATATCAACGGATGATGATTTCGACGGATGATGATTTCGACGGATGATGATGTCAACGGATAATGAAATCAGTATTTGTTACATCAGTTGATCTTCGGGGAGGAAAAGGAAACAGGAACTCAAGGCGGTGAAGGACTTTATCTCAGAAGCAATTGTATTGGTTTCCTTGTTGTTAATAGAATATGATTCCTTATACATTGGTAGTTGTGCTCTATATAAAACATAGTATAGGTTCATGCTATATGCATTGCGATATTGTTATATCTTTCGCATAACCTAGCAGCTCTCAAGGATATTTGTTCATCCTTTCGAAAGAGTACTTTTGTAATAAGTTTTTTTATCAGTTAATATAAAAACTGTTGATTCTGTTGAAGCTTTGTCGAATAGATTGTATTAACTGTATTCACCCCCCTCTACAGTTGATTAAGGGCCTAATATTCTCGATAAGTCATTTTCTAGAATCCTCCAAAGACGTCTTGACAAGTATCATTATGACTTCTCGATAAGTCTTGTAGAGATCTCGATATATGTTAAAACATAGTTCTCTACAAGTATACATTTTAGACTTCTCTAATAACTTAGAACTGGAATAATTTAATTCAATTAATTATTTTAGTAAAATACTTTTGGTAAAGTCATTCAATTTTATTTTGATTTATTCAAATAAAAATTGGAAGAATTCAGTCCATTTAGGACAAACTGGGTATTTATTTAACATCTCAATAAGTCATTATCGGGTTCTCGATAAAAGTCAGGAAAGTGACATATCGATATGTATCTATTCTCACATGTGACTTATTGATAAGCAAATCCCGACCGTTTATTCCTACTTCTTGACAAGTCACTTACCTTTTTCTATTAATACCCAGAGTCTCGACATAACCCTTCTTTACGCTTTCGAGATCTTAATTGACCTAGCTTTTGCAAATCTTAACTGTTCTCTCTCATTTCAAACTCTTTTTCTCTCAAATCTCTTACCCACTCAAGTTCAAACACTTTAAATGGCATCAAACAATGTTAGAGATGTTATCCCTAAGGATGGAACCAACTACCTGGCTTTCACAGATCCAAACCAAGCTCCTGAAAGTTTCAAGAGCTTTGTTAAGTTCCAATCTGAGACATACTTTGCAGGTGCTCTAACTACAAATCCCATTTTGTACCTGGATGTTCTCAATGATTCTTGGAACTCAGCGGTGGTTAGGACAATTGTGCATGAGAACCAAGCTATATCCATGGTGGTTAACTGCCCAATCCAAGGCCAAAAGGCGGAATTTACTGAGAATGATGTCAACCTGGCTTTGGGCATTCCTACTGACAACTTGGTGGAGGCGCCTACTTAACAAGAACTATTTATATTCAAGGACTTCATCAATTACAGTGAAATGATCAACCTTTCCAGCTTGAACAAGAAGCATTTGAGGAGGGAATGGTCATTCCTGTTTGATTCAATTCTGAGAGCTTTCACCTGCAGAAAGATAGGCTATGACAACATCTCAAGTGTGATCCATAAGTTGGTGTTCTCCATGGATCACAACAAACATCTAAATGTGGGGCTCTTGATTCTGGAGGAACTCAACAAAAAGCTTACAATGCCTTTAGCCACAAGAGGTAAGGAATTTTTCTTTCATAGATTTATAATGTCTACTTCAAATCATAAAGTTCAAGATATTCATTTACTTAATGATATTGATAGAAAAAATAGGCAATTGTAAACATGTGTCTAAAATACTATTTGTTTCACTTATTACAAAGAATAAGGTACCTGTAAGTCTGAGAATCACTAACTTCATGTTAGAAAGATTCAGGACTTACCCTTACCCTATGCCTGACATGAGGTCTAATGTTTAAACTAGTACATTTATGGCTCCTGTACCTGTGGAAGTACATACACAGGAACACCAACAGGGGCCTTCCACAACTGAGACCCTTCTTTATTTACCATTGGAAGCTAGAAAACCAACCATTTCATCTTCTCAAAAAGGTGAGGTGAGTAAAAAGAAGGGAAAGAAGGCACCCTTGATTGTTATCAATGAGAGTGGTGAGGATCAAATACCAATTGAGTCTAACCTGGTCCAGAAAATAAAGAAGACCAAGAAAACTGAGTTGACCACTCATTTGGCCACCTCTGTATCTTCCCAAAAGGATGCAGTTGTAAAAGAGGGATTAAAACAGACTCTAGAGGCATCCTCTCAACAGGGTGTTCCTATTGAACATAGCACTCTCCCTAGTGCATCCTGTAAATATTCTGCACCATAACTTGAACACATTCAAGTTTATGAAATAAGGAATAAGGATGGGACAAAAATTGAGAGCACATTATTTGAAGTTCCCTTATCTATTCAAGGGGAGCTGCCAACACTTAATTCTCAAATCATAAATCTTATCTCTTAAATTTCTTCTACTTATAATCAAACACTTGAATCCACTTCTCAAGTGTTGTCAAAATCAACTGACACGGTTCAAAAGACTGTGCTCACCACCTAGGAAACATTCAGTTGGTGAGAGGCTACAAGATGGGGTAGACCTTGATGACAATAAAAAAACATAGAGGTTTCATCAGTTTTTACTAAAGACCCTGTGGTAGTACCGATGCACCTTCATGTGCAAATTAATCTTCACAAATTGAAAGGTTTGAGGGTAGTACTCCTGAGGGGGAGCTATCTAAATCCACTCCAATTCAATTGGAGGTTCCTCATGTAGGGACATTCCCCCAAAACCCTGGTTGAAATTGCTTTGTCAATTGAAGTTAGGACTTCAATTTTCAATGATCCAACTATTGGGGAGACAAGTCAAGCACATTCAAGTGCCAGTTCTTTGCAAGAAGAACAAGGGTTTGAGGCCATGGTACATGACAGTAACCTGGTCAAATCCCCTTCAATTCAAATAGAGGTTCCCACTCTTGATGAACAACACACTGTCACAACCACAGTTTCTACTATGAGTTCAACTGTGATTCCAATCACAGGCTTACCTTCCACCTCTCAACCTCCCACCTCAAACCAAAAAGACATCCCCTCTACATTCAACCCTACTCAACAACCTTCACATCTCATCTCACAATGGATGGAGGATGCTCAGACTCAGCCAATAACCATGAATGATCTTCTTGTGGACCAACTTTCTGGCCTTGCAAACATTACCCAACGACTACTCACAACTGACATGTCCAATCAGGATTATCAGGCTATCTTGTTGTCATATAAAACAAATGTTGAAGAACAACATCAAAAGATTGTCAATGAAGCTGAGCAGGATGGAAAGGTGGATGCTTGGCTAGATAAGGATTTCAACTTGGAAATGGATGAGGTTTTGGCTAGATTCAGAGAAGAGTATGTCACAATACTAGGAAGAAATGCCAAAACTCTTAGTCCACAAGAAGTTTATGATGCTATTACAGAAGTCTACAAGGCCCAACTCAAAGCTTTTCACCTCATTGATAAAGCACTGCAACAGACTCTGAATAGTCATCAAGACAAAATCAGGAGATTGGTGAAAGACAAACTGGATGACCTTGTGCCAACTGAAGTAGAGATCAAGAATAAATTCAACAAATTTACTGAACAACTGGCCAGGTTTGATGTAACCAGTATGGAGCAACGCATCAAAAATCTAAAGCAATCATTTCTGGCTCTTTAGAAGTTGTCCAAAAACAAATTACAAGCAACAATGACACAAGGGTCAAATTGGACCAACTTCATCAAGCCAGATATGAACCCTCAGCTCTTTTGATGGAGGGGATCAAAGAATCTATTCAAGCAACTTTTGGTGCTCCTCTTTCATCAAGCTCACAATAACCAATATCCACCTCCATAAATCACCAAATTCAGTTTCTTCAACAACAAGTCTCAAATCTTGAAGCCTCCAATGATTCACTCGCAGCTCAGGTTACTGCTCTCACTACCCTAGTGTAGAGTCAGCAAAATGATATCAGGACCCTAGTAGACTCCCACAAACATCTCCAAATGCAGAATTCTATTTCTTTGGGAGCTATTATGGGTGCATTGAATGTTCCTTTACCTGCATTGCCTGAAGCCGTGAGGCCAGAAATTTCAACTCCTCTACTCATGTCTGCTACCAAGACTAAGGGGGAGATAGAAGCTAGGATTCAACAATCTAAGGAAGTTGTAGAATCTATATCCCACTATGGTCAAAGCTCTACACAAGTAAAAATTTCTCAAGATGTTGGAAAAGACAGACTCCAAAAAGCTGCAGAAGGACCCTGTCAAGACAAGGAGTTCAATGAGCTATTAATGGTGCTAAGAGTCTCTTTTCACAATAACTACATCACATACAAGAGAGCTTTGGCCAATAACATCAACTTTTTTAGAGTGGTGATTGTAAAGGTTGATAACTTTTTGGAGAAAAGGATAGTGGCAAATGTCAATGATTGTGGTTTGGACAGATGTCTACATGTCTCTCTCTCAAGTCTTCAATCCATGAAAGCATCTGAGCTGGATGTAATAATTGATAGACTTAATCCAGTCATTCCAGAGGATACCCAATTACTGAATGAACTCAAGAAAGCTCAGATAGCTGCTTTTCCTGAAGCCTATCTCCATCCAAGCAAGGGGGTGGCCTACATCTGTTCACAAACCAGGAAGTGCAAACATCTCAAATCCCCCAGAACTGTGTGAGGGGTAATCTAAAAATCATCATGACTTTGGAAACTTACCTAAAGAGAAGGATGGACAAGAATGTTGAAGATGAGGAAGTGATCAGGATTTTGGGAAGATATATACAGAATGCCGAAACCATGTTGTCAACTACTCAATTCAACACAAAAGATGATAAGGATGATGATGAGCAAAAACCTTATGGCTCAAATCCAAGTCAATCTACAAAGGCAACTAGAAGCAAGTTAGAAGAAAAGAGGGATAATACAAACTCAAACCACCAAACCTAGCCAAAAACCATCTCAATCACACCTACCTCAAAAGCCAAAATACTTGTATAAACAAACTGCAAACACCCTACTCAAGATATCAATCAGATCAAGCCATGTCACACTAAAGAAAATCAAAAACCCACCTTCATTCAAGCCTCCAACCATAACTCACTACAAGACTGTTAGAAGAAAATCAAGGAAAATGCAAGCTGGTGCAGGGGTCATCTGGAACTATTTTAATCAAACTGACTTCTTTCCTCTAAACATGTGCATCACAGATGATGACTTTTCCAATAACTATCTGAAAAAATTATCAAAGTTTGTGTTGTATCTTTAGCAGAAGTCAGAATCTACTACATGGATGGCACATTCATTTTTCTTAGCAGGACAGTAATGGAAACTTTCTCAACCACAGAATTGAAGAGGGTAATTAGCTGGAAGGATAAGGATACACGTACAAGAATGTGGAAGGTTGTGATGTCTGAAAGATTGAGGGAGAGGGATGAAAGACATGCAAGATTGAAGGCTAAAAAAGAGGAAAGGGACATAAAATATGCAAAAGAGATAGAGAAGTTTGAGCAGAGATCAAATGAGCTCAAGGAAAGGGGGATGAATAGAATATCAAAGGATGGACATTTTCTGAACATACAAGTTGGCAGATTCATAAGATTCAGAGTTGGTTACCTTAATGGCTACACATAAGATGAATGGATCAAGCTTGTAGAAGCTCTAAGAGGGACTGAAATAATAGATGAACTTCAAGTGCTAGTAAATCTAAAGGACCTCATTAGGAAACAATCAGGCTATGATAAATTCACTAGATGGTTGTAACTATTGAACTCATTTACTCTTCAAATGTATAAAAATTATATTTGTCAATCAGTCAGTTTTATGTAATTTATTTTAGCTTATAGCTAGTCTTGTTATCGGGCATGAATTTATAATAAGCAATCTTCTCACAAATTGGGGAAGATTGTTGTGCAAGACATGCATATATAATAACAAGACTAAGTCATATTGATAACCCTGAGATTTAGTTGTTTGATAACCAATTCTGTATTTTATATTATAATACTTGAGTATATAAAAAGGTTAAAAGATTAGACTGGAGTATTTTTCTGTAAACATATTCAGTTAAGGAATAAACTCTGGAAGAAGATCAAGCCATGATCATACCTTAGAGAAAAGTGTAGAATCTTGGAGTTGAATAAAATTGTTCTATAAAAAATGTTCTAAATCAAGATATCGACAAGTCACAGATCAAGTCATATCGAGAAGTCATTCAAGAACTCCAGAATGACTTATCGAGAAGTCCAAAATGGCTTATAGAGAAGTCTCAGAGATATCGACAAGTCAAATAAAGATGTGAAGATTGGAGATATCGACAAGTTATTTCTGCATGTAGAGAACTCAGAGATATCGACAAGTCAAACAAAGATGTGAAGATTGGAGGTATCGACAAGTTATTTTTGTATGTAGAGAACTCAGAGATATCGACAAGTCAAAATGTTTATAGAGATCTCAGAGATATCGACAAGTCAATTCTATATGTAGAGATCTCAGACATATCGACAAGTCACTTCGCATGCAAATATCAAGAGAACTCGACAAGTCAATTATACTTATAGAGAACTCAGAGATCTGGATAAGTCATTATACTTATCGAGATGTCAGTTCTCTATAGAACAAACTGAAGATCTCGATATGCCTCTCAAATATAGAATGCAGACAAGTTAAATATTCAAGATTATCAACAAATGATATATTCACTAGATTGGAAAGTCTACAAAGCAGCTGAAAGAATACAAGATCAAGGGCCAAGATTAATTGACAAAGGATAGTCACAGACTTACAAGATTGTGCAAAGATTTATTAAGCCAAAAATAGAAAGAATCAGGGATTGATTAGAAAAGGGTTTGTCATTCCCAAGGAACTAACAATGAGATTTACAGAAGGGGGGTTGAATGTAAATCTCAAAACTTTTTCAAGTTTTGAGCAGTTTCAAAAGCTAAGTGTATAATGAACAGATGTGTGTGAATTGCTTTGAGCAGGTGCAGACAAATGTATATTCAAGACACAAATGTAAAGAACACAAAGGCTTTAAAAACTTTTCTGGTGGATTTGTTGTTCCATCAGAGATGTGTATTTCAGAAAATCTGTGATACAAAGAATTGTTAACAGCTACTTCCTAGTACAAACTAGATGATTTTCTCTCAATGTTTTTCTAAACAGCTTTGGAAAATTCACATCTAATTACTAGCTGCAACTTGGTTTATATATCACCAAGTTTACAAGTGAAGACAAAGATAAAATACAATCATAAAATAGTTCTTCACATGTTTCTTCTCCATTTCTCTATCCAATGCAATCTAAGATAATCTGTGAATCTTCGAATACTTCCTTGTTTGCACCAGAATGGAAATGCTGCTTTTTCTTGATTCCTCCAAGAGGCTACCACATTCCAATTGTCTCTGTCAACCATGTTCCTCTGTCAGCTTATGAATTGTCACTATCAACTGCTATGGAACTGAGCATCCGTTGAAGCTTTCTCCGTTGATGGCTTTATCCGTTGATGCTTTAGTGACATCCGTTGATGCTTTAACAGTTGAAGCTTTATCCGTTGATGCACGCATCCATTGATGGATGTTATCCGTTGAAGCTTTAGAGACATCCGTTGAAGCTTTGTTTCTCATCCGTTGAAGGCCTTTAATCTATCAGTTGATACTACTTCATTTATACAAAATTGCAAGGCATGAAATATTTACAATTAGCCCTCCTATTTGCATATCCACTAGTAGTCAACATGACTTATAATTTCCCACAACTTCTAAGAATTATAACTTAAATATAGAGACTGAAATGTGCTACAATACTAAACTTATTTCTAAGTAAAGCTACTCCATCAACGGATAGCCAAAGTGGTCTAATCCGTTGAGGCTACAAACACTAGATTTCTACTTAAGTGTTTTTTTTAACTTATCATCAAACTAATATATATATTCCTGACAATCTCCCCCTATTTATGTGTACTGGAATTATAGGCATAAATTCAGGGTTAACTTGATGATAACAAAACACTTAACAAATATGTGAGTTGAAACCAAGTAGAAATTCAAAAGTGCTGCAAAAGTCTATATACTGAGATAGAATTGAAGATTTACAGTGTTTCCAAGGGTGCTCCTTTAGTCTGAGCAAATCATTTTCTTTTTCATTTGTTCCCTTGTTTTCTTTCCTAGCCTCTTGTCATTTTCCTCTACTTGGAGTTGAAGTTGTCTGTAGAATTCAGCTTCATCTTCTTCACTGATATCCAACTTAGATTGCATGTCCTTGTGAGTTTCATTACTGGCAATTTTAAGTTGGTCTTCAAGTCTGAAAAATCTTCTGACTCCTTTATTGTCTCTGAACTCCATCAACCAATGAGGTGATTTATGAATTGCAATTCCATGCTCAGGGATGAGTAATATTCTAGGCAAGAAATTTGACTCCCACCAATTCTTCCTTAAGCTGGCAATCTTGTTGAGAATCTCAGTTTTGGCAGTCCTGGTAAAGCCATTATCCCTTTTGATAGCTGAGTAGACTCTAATCAAGGTAGAATAGCCCTCACTTAGAATTCTTTGAAGAGGCCAAGTCATTTCCACACTTCCTTTATACTTGAACACTAACCTTTCTGGTAGCTGTCCATAGGCATTTATTCCCCTTACTTTCTCTAGCTCATCCAGGTAGAGTTCAATATCTATATATTCTTTTATGTCACAAATGTGAACATAATCATCCTTTGAGGCTTGTGGCTTAGGCTTAGGTTTATGTTTCTGAGTGAATTTCCTTGAGGTTAGGGGAGGTGTTGATTTGGATTTTCTTTTCAGTTTCTTTGGTGGTGGAGAAGTCGTTAAGAAGGTAGGCAATTTGATGGTGTCCCAATCAATAGGTTCCTCTTTCGGGATGATTATTTTACCATGGATATTTATACTGGGATCAGCCACAACAGGTTCAGGAATAGAAGGTAGTGGTTTAGATTTTGATTGGGTTTCCTCAGTGTCATCTCCACTCTTCCTTTTTGCATTGGTCTTCTTTCTGTTCCCTTTCTACCATTCCTTTCTTTCCTCACTTCTTTCCTCCACACTCTCACCAACCATATTCCCCATATCCACATTTATGCTTTCAGTCTTGTCTTCTTCACTCTTGTCTTCAATCTTCTTCTTTTCTTCAATTTGACTTGACTTTAGCTATTTTTCAAGCTTTGCTTGTGCTCTTTTGTCAGCCTTTAGCTTTTTAGCTTCTTCCTTTAGCCTCATGGTCTCTTCCCTCTTGGCTATTGAGAATTTGGGATGTCCTTACATCACACAGATACTCTTTCCCTCTCTATAGATGATAGCCATATTCATTCTTTCCACTACATCCTTGGTCTCTTTGTGCTTTATGATGTTACCTCCCAAAACTTTGTCTTCATCAGGCTTTGGAAGAGGAAAATCCACTTCTTTTAGTGGAGCAAAGCTTAGAGGGTTCTTTGTAGAGCCCTTGTTGAATCTAGTGATTGGCTTGAGTACCACGGGCTTCAGGTTCCTTAAAGAAGTTTCTCCAACCTTATTCCTCCTTACTAGCTTGTGCTCCATAATGATTGGCTCAACTTTTGTGCTATGGTTCACAGATAAGGATTTTGTAGTTGTAGAGCCAAACACTTGTTGCATCCTTTCATCAATTCTTCTCCTTTGCTCTTTCACCTTCATCTCAGCTGCTGCTAGCTGGATTAGATCAATTCCATCAAGCTTTCCTTTGATTTGAAGTGTTGGAGAAGTATTGATGGCAGGAACTAGCACTTTGGATATTTGAATGTGTGTAGATGGCTCCCCTTCCCCTTCCCCTTTATTCTCCCCCTTTTTGTTATCATCAAGGAGAGGGGTCAAGCCCTGTGCTTTAGCCAGTTGCACTAGAAGACTAGTCTTCAATAACTTGAACTCTTTCCTCCAATTTGGCCATCTTCTTTTCAGCATCTGATTCTCTTCTCAGTCTCAGTAACAGTTCCTGCATTGTACCAAAGGGCATGAATGAATCCAGCTTCTCAGTATTGTAGGACTTTAAGTCAGCTATATCCTTCTTGAGTTCATCCACACTTAGATTCTGTCTTAATTGTTGTAGCTTCATGAGATGTAGAGAATCTAAGTGGGCTTGGAGAATGGCCTTGGTACCAGCATTGGAAGTTTCCTGAATTGCCTTTTGGATAGCCATAACTTGTTTGACTAAGGATACATTGAAATGCCCTGGTGTAGACTCCTTTGTCAATGCCCATTCAGGTAACTCTGGAATAGAACTTGGGCCTTCATCTCCCCCTAAGTTCATGCTTCCAACAAAAGAACCAGAGTCATCATCATTAGAATTTACTCCAAATTCCTCAGATGGCTCTCCAGCTGTAGAAGGCATCATATTGACAGCAACTTTATCCCTTTGTTGAGATTCTGAAGTATGTACTAGGTTTAAAGTCTTTTCTGCCTCCTCATTGCCCTGAGTAGCCAACAGTTGATAGGCTGACACAGGATGAGTAAAAGTGTCAGCATCCAAGAAAATGTTATCAATTTCAGCTCTGTAATGTTGCTGAAATTTTCTTCCTTTGTCAGCATCATCCACAATCATTGACTCACTAGCAATGGCCGGATGCACCCTTATACCTCCTGTACCTGCTTTTCTCTCAATTTCTCTCTTTTCTTGCATCAGGGGCTCCCCCTGGCTCACACTCCTCACACCCTCACCTTCACCTACTAAGATGGTACTCCTCTCACTTTCTTTTGCCATGTTGGAAGAAATATCATGCATATTTAGACTCTCAAGATCTCCTTTTTCCTGGGAGTAACTCAGCCTCTCACTCAAGTTTTCACTCCCTTCCCTCAACCCTAGAAGTGATTGTACAGTAACCATGACTTCTACACTTTGAGTTAATTCAGTTATTTGTGTAGAGACTATCAATGGATAAGGAATATCCGTTGAGGTTGAAACTGATGGTATCAACGGATAACTGCTGTTAAGGTTATCCATTGAAGAACAACCACTTGTCAACGGATGAGGGATATCCGTTGAAGAAGGAAGAGAAGTAGAAATTGAAAGTGACATAATTGTTGAATCTGTGTGGATTGATTTTAATTTAAGTGACACAGATTCTTCAACTAAGTCTTAAAGAATTGGCTGATGATCCAACAAATCATCTAAAAGATGATGATCACCAGTATTTGACTGGGGCTCATCCCTGAGTTGTAAAGAGGGAGAATCAGGAATTGATGTGAAAATCATGTCCACATCCAAAGATGGTGATGGAGAATTTGTGGTTGGTGTGTGTCAATTTTGAGAGAATGGGGCTGTGACTCCACATTTGTTGGAGTCACATCAAGCTGAATTTGTGAAGGCATAGATACAGGTGGTTGTATCTGTGCAGTGTGTGCACCCTGTGTTAAAACTAGGGTTTTGACCTTTTTTCTTCTTGTGAAGGCTTTTACAGGTGAGTGTGTGGCTTCAGTGTCCCTCCCTCTTTTGTTCTGTGTCCCTGGTTGGGGACTATTTTCAATAGCTGCACCCTTTTGGGAGGATGCAACTAGGGATGAGTTTGAATCCTTTTCAACCACCACAGTCTTTTGAGAAACTGTGGCTTGGCTAGCTTGGGTACCACTCACCTCTTCTACCTTATTCTGGGAGTTTTCTTGATGTTCACCCCTCCCCTCACCGCTAACACCCTGTTCACTGCCCTCAGGGTTTATGGTAGTTGTTACAACTGTTGTCTTTTGAGAGACAACAGAGGTGGCTTTCTTTGACTTGGATTTTGAAACTTTAGGTTTGGTGGCCTTGGTAGGAATCTGTTGGGGAATTAACACAGATTCCATGGCTACACTTGAAGGAAAAGAAATGATGGGGTTGGAAGTAGTAGGAGTTGAAGAAGTATTTATCTCACTTACCTGAGGTGCATCCATGATTGGTAAGTATACCAATGGCACTTGACTGTTGAGGTTAATTCTTAAAAGGACTGCAAATACCCTCTTCTCTTGTGCCCATCATTTGAGTTTATTACTCTCATTATTTATGACCAAACCTTCAGCAACATGGTTAGCCAATAACATAAAGAATCTAGCATAATAGATGTTATGAGTTCTATTAGCCTTGTTACCTAACCTAGTACCTAATTCTAGCATAACATAGTTGTTAAAATTATAGTACCTATCAGAAACCAGCATATAGAGCATATTAACAAGAGATGAAGTTATTGCATCAAAATTACTAATTTTCCCAGAGAAAACCTTGATAAAGGCATCACTAAGAAAACTCCATTCTTTCCTAAGGCCTTTTCTCTTAATACTGCCTAAACTAGTAGAATCAAGGGAATAGCCTATAAAATCTAACATGCTAGATACATCATTATCAGTGTGTGGTGTCATGACATTATTTTCAGGTAATTTAAAATATGACTGTATATCATCACAGTTAATACAGTAATCCTTACCTTTGAGAGAGAAGGAGATGGTCATATCAGTGGGGTTGAACTCAGCAGTTGTCCAAATCTCCTCAACTACCTCACAGTAAATCATTGGGGCTTCCAGCATTGCATAGCTAAGTTTGCAGTTCTTGATAAAATCCATCATCTTGTGATAATCTGAGTGGGCTTCATTCTTTTCCACCAAAACTACGAAATTGTTTTTCTAATAGACAAACCCAGACTGGGACATTATCTTTACTAGTGGTGCCATTGTTGTGGGTAAAAGTTGCAGAGAAAAGTTGAGAGTTTTGGGAGAGAAAGAGAGTAAAAGCTTTTGAAAATTCAAGAAAGCGTAAGGTAAAAATAAGAATTCAAGGGGGCTTTTATACTTTCTCAAATTAAAACATAAAGAGAATGATTAAATAATATTTTTTTTAAGTAAATTACAGCCATTTGAGAATAAAAGAAAAACTGTATGTATTCTAAAAACTGCCTTTAATACAAATACATACAATTGTATATATATATATGTATCAACGGTTAAGAAAATAAAATCAACGGTTGTGACTCACTCAAAACGACTGATGTGACACTTCAACGGATGAGGTAAACAGTTATCCGTTGAAGATTAACACAGATTTATCCGTTGAAGGATAAAATTACCAGAAATGTATTTGTCTTTCGACGGATAATGGACATCCGTTGATAGAACAATTTTGACTTTCAACAGATAAGGAATATCCATTGATAGAATAAACTTTACTTAAAGCCAACTTTGTTCTTGCAACAAATTCATTTCAGGCTACATAACAAACTACAATTAGGACATGAATTTAGGAATAATTAAGCATACCTAGCTCACTTACCAATCTTGTGAATGTTGATTCATCAAGTGGCTTGGTAAATATGTCTGCAATTTGTTTTTCACTTGGAACAAAATGAAGTTCCACTGTACCATTCATCACATATTCCCTTATGAAGTGGTACTTGATGTCAATGTGCTTGGTTCTTGAATGCTGCACTGGATTTTCAGTAATGGCAATGGCACTTGTGTTGTCACAGAATATTGGAATTTTGTCAACATTCAGCCCCTAGTCAAATAGTTGATTTATCATCCATAGTATCTGTGCACAGCAACTACCAGCAGCAATGTACTCAGCCTCAGCTGTTGATGTAGAAACATAATTTTGCTTCTTGCTGAACCATGAAACAAGCTTATTCCCTAGAAATTGACAGGTGCCAGTTTTACTTTTCCTGTCTATTTTGCAACATGCATAATCTGCATCTGAGTAGCCAATTAGATCAAAACCAGACTCTCTAGGATACCAAATTCCTAGATTTGGAGTCCCTTTGAGATATCTGAAAATTCTTTTAATAGCAACTAAATGAGATTCTCTAGGATCAGCATGAAATCTAGCACAAAGACATGTAGAAAACATTATATCAGGTCTACTGGCAGTTAAATATAGAAGTGAACCAACCATGCCTCTATAGCTTGTAATTTCCACAGACTTTTCAGCCTTGTTTAATTCAAGCTTAGTGGCAGTGACCATGGGAGTTTTTGCAGATGAACATTCCATTAAGTCAAACTTCTTTAAAAGATCATAAATATATTTAGTTTGACTAATGAAAATTCCACCACTAACTTGTTTAACTTGTAAACCAACAAAATAAGTTAGCTCTCCCATCATGCTCATTTCATATTTACTTTGCATTAACTTAGCAAACTTTTTACAAAGTTTATCATCTATAGAACCAAATATAATATCATCTACATAAATTTGAACAAGTATTGTAGAGCCATTAACATTTCTAAAGAAAAGAGTTTTGTCAACAGTACCTCTTGTGAAGTAATTATCTAGGAGAAATTTTGACAAAGTCTCATACCAGGCTCTAGGTGCTTGCTTTAGTTCATAGAGTGCTTTCAACAGATAATACACATGGTCTGGAAAATTTGGATCTTCAAACCCTGGAGGTTGGCTCACATAGACTTCTTCCTCCAATTCTCCATTCAGAAATGCACTCTTGACATCCATTTGATAGACTTTGAAATTGGCATGGGCTGCATAGGCTAGAAAAATTCTGATGGCTTCAAGTCTTGCAACAGGAGCAAATGTCTCATCAAAATCTATTCCCTCTTGTTGAGAGTAGCCCTTGGCAACCAATCTAGATGTATTCCTTATGACAATGCCATTTTCATCCATCTTGTTTCTGAATACCCATTTTGTGTCAATAGAACTCTTGTTCTTTGGCTTGGGTACCAGCTTCCATACTTTTTTCCTCTCAAATTGGTTTAGCTCCTCTTGCATTGCTAAAATCCAATCTGGATCCAATAGAGCTTCTTCCACTCTCTTAGGTTCCTCCTGTGATAGAAAACTATTGTATAGACATTCATCTTGAGTAGCCCTTCTAGTTTGCACCTTAGATGTTGCATCACCAATGATTAGTTCAAAGGGATGATTCTTGGTCCATTTCCTTTGAGGTGGTAGATTAGCTCTAGATGAGGTGGTCTCAGTGTTGTCATGATGTGAGATAGAGTGTTGATTGGTTGAAACTCCCCCTGAGTTATTGGTACTTTGCAAGGAACTGGGAGTTCTATCAACTGATGATGTAAATTGATTATCCGTTGATGAACTATGATCAACGGATGCTCCATTATATACTTCAATAGATGATTAACTTTGTCTTTCAACGGATGCTGCATTACTTCTTTCAACGGAAGCTGAGTTATGACTTTCAACTGATGCAGCATTTTATGCATTATCCAAAGGCAAATTTTGAATCCTTTTTGAAGTATCTTCTCCATCATTCTCATCTTCACTATCATCACAATATATCTCAATGTTATCAAATTTGAGTCCTTCATGATGTCCCTCATCTGTTAGTCCATCAATCTTTTTATCATCAAACACAACATGCACAGATTCCATAACAATGTTGGTTCTTAGATTGTAGACCTTATATGATGTTCCAGCAGAATAACTAACAAATATCCCTTCATCAGCCTTTGCATCAAACTTGCCTTTGTGATCAGGTTGGTTCCTTAGAATGTAGCATTTGCAACCAAAGACATGAATAAAGCTTAAGGTTGGTTTTCTTCTCTTGAACAATTGATAGGGAGTCATGCCTTTTGCCTGATTGATTAGAGAAATATTCTGAGTGTAACATGCATAGTTAACAGCCTCAACCCAAAAATATGTTGGGAGTTTTGACTCTTCAAGCATTGTTCTTGTAGCTTCAATTAGTGATCTGTTCTTCCTTTCCACCACACCATTTTGTTGTGGAGTCCTTGGAGCTGAGAACTCATGCATGATCCCATTTTCTTCACAGAACAACCTCATGGTAGAATTCCTAAACTCAGTTCCATTGTCACTCCTTATATTCCTTACTTTGAAATCTGGATGGTTGTTGACTTGCTTGATATGATTGATAATGATTTCACTAGCTTCATCCTTTGATCCAAGAAAATAGGTCCATGAAAACTTTGAGAAATCATCTACAATCACTAGGCAATATCTTTTCCTTGAAATTGACAATACATTGACTGGTCCAAAAAGATCCATGTGTAGCAGTTGTAATGGTTCATCAATTGCTGATTCAAGCTTCTTACTGAATTATGCTCTCTTTTGCTTTCCTTTCTGACAAGCATCACACAGTCCATCCCTTGAGAATTCCACTAGAGGCATTCCTCTAACTAAGTCCTTTTTTACTAGATCATTCATTGTCTTGAAATTCAAATGGGACAGCTTCTTGTGCCATAGCCAACTTTCATCTTGACTTGCTTTGCTGAAAAGACAAGTAATTAATTCTGCATATGTAGAGTTGAAGTCAGCCAAGTACACATTCCCTTTTCTAACTCTAGTTAGAACCACTTTGTTGTCCTTCTTACTGGTAACAATACAGGCTTCAGAATTGAAGGAAACAGTATTCCCTCTGTCACATAGTTGACTGATGCTCAATAGATTGTGTTTGAGACCATCAACTAATGCAACTTCATCAATGATGACATTTTCCTTTGAAATCAAGCCATATCCCATAGTGAACCCTTTGTTGTCATCTCCAAAGGTCATGCTAGGGCTAGCTCTCTCCTTGAACTCTGTGAGCAGGGTGAAATCTCCTGTCATGTGCCTTGAACAACCACTGTCCAAGTACCATAGATTCCTTCTTTTTCCCTGCACACAACAAAATCAAATCAAGTTGATTTTGGTACCCAAGTTTCCCTGGGTCCAGCCTTGTTAGTCTTTTTCCTAGACTTCACACTTCCTGCACCTTTTGACTTAGGTAACTTTGAGTCAACCTTGGTCTCAGATGTAGTTGGTTGAAGTGTAGGGTTAGTCACAGAGTCAAGTAGCACA
This sequence comes from Apium graveolens, assembly GCF_009905375.1. Lineage (NCBI taxonomy): Eukaryota > Viridiplantae > Streptophyta > Magnoliopsida > Apiales > Apiaceae > Apium > Apium graveolens. Next base: position 140,859,906 of record NC_133647.1, read on the forward strand.
TTTGGTTGAATTTGATAAGGCATAGATTGTGCAAACATATTATTCCACATAGGCATGTTGTATGGCATTTGAGGCATACTAAATGCAGCAAAATAAGGATTATTAACATATGGCATGTTTGCAAAATGTGCATGTGGATTTTGTTGAGACATAACAGACATAACATACAGTGGTGACATAGACATGTTAGGCATGGAAGGAGTTAAAGGCATGGGAGCATTTTTAACAGATTTGCAGTTAGCAGATAGATGATTAACACTACTACAATGCACACAAGTTTTTCTAGGAGCATACTTATCAGGTGTGTAGTTGTTGTGTTTTTTAATCCCTACTTTCCCATTTCTATTAGATTTTCTTTTAGTTTCCTTTTTATCCTCAACCAAATTAAGACTATTTTTCAATTGATCTAAAGTCATGTGTCCTATATTCACATTACTGGCATCTTTGGATGTGCTAGCTTCTCCTTTGACAAAGTTCTTGGAAGTTGAACCAAACTTCTTACTGAGATTTTTCAAATTATCCTTTTTAGAGTCATTTGCATGTTTCAACTGATCAGCCTTCAACGGATGCTCCTTTTCTTCCTTCAACAGATGACTCTCATCATCCGTTGATTCCACATCCGTTGATAGTCCATCAATTAATTCCATTTCCTTTTTGTTTTTCTTCCAGGCATTCTCACAGAGTGATTCAATTCCTTGAACCTTGACAATTTGAGCACTAACATCCCTAGATGTTTTCCAGGCCTTGATTACCTCTTACTCACGTTCTAGTTGTTTAGAAAGAATTTCTACTTTCTTAATAGACTCTTCTAGTTCACTCTCAACAAATAAGTATATGATTTTAATCTTTTCAAGCTCAATTACCTTACCCTCTAACACAGTATTCCTATCACTTAAAAATAGATTATTCTCTTAAATTCTCATGTTCTCTTTAGCCAATGATTTAAGGGAAACACGTAAATGATATAATTCATTGGACATATCATTTATAGCTTCATTGCATTCATTTTTAGAAAGCTGAGAGAGGTCAGTAGTGATTACCTGGTTGCTTGATGAACTAGTTTCATTTTTATCAGAATTAGCCATCAGGGCTAAGTTGACATACTCCATATCATCATCTTCATTGGCTTCATCAGCTGCCCAGTCATTTTCCTGAGTCAGAAAAGCCCTTTCCTTTAATTTGAGCAATTCAAAATATTTCTTTTTGTAATCCACTTGCTCAAATTTCTTCTTTTCAGAAGTTGGCTTTCTGCACTCACTTGCAAAGTGTCCACTTGTGCCAGAGTTATAACCCTTGAACTTAGACTTGTCCACCATGTTCTTGTTTGGCTTAGTGGCTCTAGTGTTTTTCTTGAATTTCATCTTTGCAGACCTTCTGGACAGAAAAGCCAGATGTTCATCAACATCATCAGAGTCATCTTGACTGGAATTGGCTTCAACCTCAGCTGCTTGCTCCTTTCCCTTGCTTGATTCTGATTTGCTTGTGCCAATTTTGAGACTTGGCATTGTCTTTTCTTCATTCCTGGCTTCAGTTCTCTCATTTTCAACTACAAGCGCAACTGATCCACCTTTTCTCTTTCCCTTCTCCAACATCTCATCTTGCTCAATCTCAAGTTCATAGGTCTTCAAAATTCCATATAATCTTTCAAGTGTGAAGTCCTTATAATCTTGAGAATTCCTTAGTGAAACAGTCATAGGCTTCCATTCCTTTGGTAGAGACCTCAGAAATTTTAAGTTGGAATCCTTGACTTGGTACACTCTGCCATATAGCTTCAATCCATTCAACAGTTTCTGAAATCTATTGAAGGTATCATTCAATAATTCTCCTTCTTCAGAATGAAAATATTCATATTGTTGAATGAGAAGCTGCATTTTGTTTTCTCTAACTTGTTCAGTACCTTCACAGATAAGTTGTACACTATCCCAAATTTCCTTAGCAGTTTGGCTGTTAATGACATTATCAAACATATCTTTGTCTAGGCCATTAAACAGAATGTTCATGGCCTTCTTGTCCTTGTGAACCTCTTCAATATCTTCATTAGTCTATTCTGCTTTTGGCTTGGGAATAGACTGTCCAACAGCAACTGTGGCAGTGGCAGCTGTGGCCACTTTGTGAGGGATGTGAGGACCATTCTCAATGCAGTTTATGTAGCTTTCATCTTGAGAGAGAAGATGTAGATGCATCTTCACTTTCCAGTGATGATAATTATCTCTTTCCAGGATTGGAATCTTCACTCCAATATCTTTCTTACTCATGATGTTAGTAGAATAAATCTTTAAACTCTTTGTATGTCAAGAGCATACCAATTGTTATTCCCAAGGAACTAACAATGAGATTTACAGAAGGGGGGTTAAATGTAAATCTCAAAACTTTTTCAAGTATTGAGCAGTTTCAAAAGCTAAGTGTATAATGAACAGATGTGTGTGAATTGCTTTGAGCAGGTGCATACAGATGTATATTTAAGACACAAATGTAAAGAACACAAAGGCTTTAAAAACTTTTCTGGTGGATTTGTTGTTCCACCAGAGATGTGTATTTCAGAAAATCTGTGATACAAAGAATTGTTCACAGCTGCTTCCTAGTACAAACTAGATGATTTTCTCTCTATGTTTTTCTAAACAGCTCTGGAAAATTCACATCTAATTACTAGCTGCAACTTGGTTTATATATCACCAAGTTTACAAGTGAAGGACAAAGATAAAATACAATCATTAAATAGTTCTTCACATGTTTCTTCTTCATTTCTCTATCCAATGCAATCTAAGATAATCTGTGAATCTTTGAATACTTCCTTGTTTACACCAGAATGGAAATGCTGCTTTTTCTTGATTCCTCTGAGAGGCTACCATATTCCAATTGTCTCTGTCAACCCATGTGCCTCTGTCAGCTTATGAATTGTCACTATCAACTGCTATGGAACTGAGCATCCGTTGATGCTTTAGTGACATCCGTTGATGCTTTAACAATTGAAGCTTTATCCGTTGATGCACTCATCCGTTGATGGATGTTATCCGTTGAAGCTTTAGAGACATCCGTTGAAGCTTTGTTTCCCATCCGTTGAAGGCCTTTAATCTATCAGTTGATACTACTTCATTTATACAAAATTACAAGGCATGAAATATTTATAATTAGCCCTCCTATTTGCATATCCACTAGTAGTCAACATGACTTATAATTTTCCACAACTTCTAAGAATTATAACTTTAGTACAGAGACTAAAATGTGATACAATACTAAACTTATTTCTAAGTAAAGCTACTCCATCAACGGATAGCCAAAGTGGTCTAATCCGTTGAGGCTACAAACACTAGATTTCTACTTAAGTGTTTTGTTTAACTTATCATCAAACTAATACATATATTCCTGACTGGGTTTAGTGCATCTTATTGCATGTTGTGTAAACCAATATTTACTAATCTATAAAGTAAACACTGGTCCTTTGTTTTTAGTTGTAACAAACAGATCTAAAATTTCTTGTATTCTCTCAAGAAAGCAACTGAGTTCTTATATTTTAAGAACACAAAATTTGTAGCAAGACAAACTTTATTAATACAAATTAACTGAGTTTTAAAATATTGTGTTTGTTGTTTTGTTTTTGTTTAACACAATATCTCTGCAAATTGGAAACTGCTTTGTCCACCAATATCTAAACCGTTTAAAAGGCTAAAAATCAAGAAAACACATTCACCCCTGTGTTGCACTCAATAGCTAACAACAAAAACGGACGAGAAACTAATAATGGTGGTCCTAGAGGTGACACGGGAAATCATGATGATGACGGTTACTGTCAAGACGATGAAGATAAAGGCTATCATAACGATGTTTGAGGTCATTGAGATGGCCACCGTGAAGATATGACGAACTCTCAAGAGCGGTCATATAAATCTAAAACCTTGTTTTCACCATTAAAACTAAAGCTCTGCACACACACCATTAACAAATTCTTGACATCTAGTCTCTTACGAGAAAAGGCATCAACACTAATAACAATAATAATGATAAAATCAATTCTAAGAATTATCATCCTCTGAATCAGAACCATATTGTTGGACTATCTCCCACAAGCCATTCATCAATTGAACATTTGTCACATCCCGAAATTAACAAAGGCTAGCAACTTATATATATCTAATACAAAAGGAGTTCGTTTACAAGATAATCCAAGATCGTAAAGGTTTAGTGTTTGAACAACCCAACACTAACTACTATTATAACTTTTATACAAGACTATCGAGCCTCACGCGAATGCTGGCTATACTACCTGAGCTCTCACATAGGCCTCATCAACTCCATTGGTAGACTTACGAGCAGTCTGCTTGAATCTAGCATATTTGTTAGCTGAAATAATATGGGTAAATAGCAAGAAGTGAGCCAATTGCTCAGCAAGAGATATAACAAAACAAGATTAACAATACAGCAAGTCACGATTCAAGATTAGGTAAATAGCATTATTATTCAAGTCAAAAATATTTTAAATCAAATCATTGCTCAAAATCATTTTATGACGCTACGGATTACAACAGGTGATCAGTAGCGAAGTAATCTCGAACCTCACTCAGTTCTAATATTTTTGATTTGGGATCCCTAGAAAACTTTTAAACCTAATATAATAAATGTGAAAGGGACTTGCATCTTAGTGCAATCTACTGAACTCAAGAATACATTCATTCATTTGAAAATCTCAATTAAGTAATTATCTTTTATAAAATTGATGCAAGGGGATAATTTTTAAAGATTCTAAGCAGAGATATCAATTATTCCATTTTCAAGGGATTCTAGGCAAAGGAATTACAATCTTAAGTCAAAGGATTAGAATGACGGGGTTCTTTGCAGGATCGAATTATCATCTCACTAGTGGGGTCATCAAGGTCGAAAGATTAGTCATTCAAGAATAGGTATAGCTAATCATGGGAATATCACATAATTTACAAGTTTATGATCATAATCACGGTATCATAAGGTTCAATGACTAAAGGAATAAGTATTGAAAGAAGCATAACAATAATCAATAGGTTAAGGCAAAACAGTTGCATAAAATGAGTTTAGAAGGGGAGGACAACTTGCAAAGTTCTTAGTTAACACAAAAGTAACCTTGAGCTCCCTTACTCGACTTTGATTGCAAGAGTCTTTCCTTTATCTTCTCTTGAACCTACACATATAATAACCTCATTACTATATATACCACTCGACTTTAATGCAACACATAGGTGCTACTTGCACGAGTATACTTATTATCATGCGTCTCTATCATATAATCACTTAGTGCACATAATCACATATAATCACATAGAAACAAGTCATTTATTACACATAAATATATAAGTATCGAGTGATCTCAAGACACTCTACCCTTGATCACTCGATTCTTTCTATACCTCATTCCTAGTCACAAATATAACACCCTCCAAATCCGGGGTATAGATTTGGGGCATTATTCACACTAAGAACTTACTAAACCTGTAAAAGCATAAGATAAATAAATAATTACCCTGAACTACTACTACTCAGGATCTTTTCAAGGTTAAGGATTGAAAACAAGAACGACAAACCAACTTTATTACAACCCAATCTAAACAACCTGTCTCAAGAACTCTCTTTATTACAAAATATTATTCTATTCACATTTTAAACTAAACATATTTTATTCAAACTACAACTATTACTTATCTGCTACACCTGCTCTAGCAACTCAAAGCTCTCTTCTGGGATATGGACAAACACTTTTAGAATTAGAGGGTCCCGCAACTTGACCCGCTTCTTGACTATTCGGGTTCTGATAAGTTTCATTCTCAACCTTAACTAAAAAACAAGGTGAACAATAATAAAAGGTGGTGAGCCAAAATTGCTCAACAAGCCTGCAACAATATATATATAGTGTAAAGAAAGAAGTATAAATGAACCGGTAATCTGCTGGTTTGAACAACCATCCGTTTCTGTAAAGAATAATAAATGCCATTGCTAGCGAGTGTCAAATGAACGAGACTGAAAACAAGAACCAACATATGCACTATAACCTGCTGATCAGTCATGATATAGTGCGGATTTATACCCAACTGCATAGAATGAACCAACATATTGGGTACCCAGGCAACTATGGCCTAATAATCAAGGGTCCGGTTCATACCAGACCCATATCATAACCATCCAGTCCATAGCTTAGCATCCGGAACAATCAGTATGCTTTCAATGTATCCCAACATCAGGATGTATCAGAGTATATATAAATAAGGGTATAAGTATTGGAATATGAATATAGGATTCAATGAATCAGGAGAAATCAAGAATCAGAATTAAATAGAAACAAGGATTAATAATTGTGTATCAGTGTATGTGAACAAGCATTATCAAGGTGTAATTGTTATGGAAAGTTGGATATAATTCACTTTTTTGAACTTAGAATAGGGGAAAAACTTGTCTGGCGCGCACTTCACCTCATATGATTCACAGCCATCTATCTCCTGCTTGATTTGCCTTATTGGTACTGAATTTATCAAGAAAAGATATTCGTTTAGATGACTTACTTCATACGTAAATCTCAAGTTGATACCACGTAGCTTTAATAATCTACCCATACGGTATATCCGACTCGCATATAATTATATAACACATAAGGTTCACATAATCACGTAAAACACATAGAACATAAGGCACATAATTAATTTAGACTTATAATTATTTTTAGAATCGATATTAGACTTATATTGGCATTAACAAACACTATCTGGCTTGATTCCTAATTTTCCGGGATTTATTAGACTCGTTTATATCACCAATAAGGTCTATAAACAATTATTTATCATAAGCCGACTTTCTTTCGAAAGAAATTATGATTTATAATTATTTTTAATGGAATCGGGTCATTTTTCTGAGTTTAAGGGTCTTCGTTTCACTCAAATTGGATTAACGATTTAATTATTACGCAATAAACAAGATTTAATCAATTATAATTAATTAATCATAGATTAATTAAACCTTAATTATATTTTTAAATAATAATTAAGAATTATTACATTATAAAATAATTATTCCCTAATTTTTAGAATTAATTACAATATAATATAACTTATCCGATTAAATCAATTACTTATAATTAATTATCTGATACGAATAATCAATACAACTCTGATCGCATAAATAAACGAATCGACGCTCGAACACTGATTCCCAAATTATCGAAACACAACTCGAATAATTATGAGTTACTCACATTAATTGATTAATTATCGAATCACTAATCAAATTATTTGATCTTATTATTTAATCTTACTTATTACTTAATTACTTAATTATTAAATAATAAATAAATAAATAAATAATTTCGAATTTCTAAGATAATAAACTAATTTAGAAATTATTTATAAAAAATTTCAGATTTTAAATCTGATTTTTATTTGATTTTTTTGGAATGTACAAACTAATTTTCTGATTTATAAAATAAAAGTAAATAATTAAAAATTAGAAAAAGTTTTTAGAAATCAGTTTAGTAAAAATCAAGATCAAAACCGGGGTAAAAATAAAACAAACGTGTCGGAATTTGGGTTATCGTGTCTTCAAGACAGCCCCACCGACAACGTCGCCGGTGGGTTTTTGGGCGAACTACTCCGGCCAAAACAGCGATGAAACGATGAAATTGGTCGAGGACTTTCATTCCCCATGCTTCCAGGAACTCAGTCGTTGTACTCTCTTCAACCACCATCATCTGGGTCGTGTTCTCCGGCTAGAACCGCCACGAACGCCGATTCTAGTACCGATTTCATTCAAAATCACACCAGGAACACAACTAAACTAATATTACAATCTAATAACCTCTACATCGAATTCTCCGATCAAACCAAGCACAACTCCGGCCAAAAACCAAACTAACAATTTCGTACATGAAAATTTGCAAATTATAGCTTAAAATAAAGCTTATGACTTCTATAGTTGAACCCCTATCATCAAAATAACCTCAGATTCTTATCAATCCAAAAACGATTAAAGCAAAATTTACATAAACCCTAAAGTATGAACTACTAATTCAAGCTATCATTTGATGAAATAAATAGTGCAAATCAATCACAAACAAGCATATAAAGCTAACCCAAGCATCAAATTCAAGTCATAACCCCACAAAAACCCCCAATTTCAGTTCATGAACCCTAAAATACGAAATTGAAAATCTAAGCAACAACACATGAAATTGATGATACAAATATAAAGTAGAGATCATAAGCTTCATTTTGGTTACTCACATGAAAGATTTGAGCAACAGAATCACTTCCAAATCGATGGTTTAATTTTCAGCTTGTTCTTCACAAACACTTGAATTTCTTGAATATTCTGATTTTTAATAATTAATTAATAATAAATAGTAAATAAATTAGATATTTATACTAGGGAAAATAATACCCTTAAATAAAATTAAGGGTCCAATTACACATCTAATAAAATTATTTGGCCCCAATTTTTATAATTTTTGGGTATTAAGTATGAATTTTTAAAAATCCAATAAATACAAAATATATGCCAAAAATTCCCAAAAATTGTGAATAATATAAAAATACAAAGAAAAATGATGTTTGATAATTTCATGATCATATAAAAATAAAAATGTGATTTTTGTGGGGCTTTTGACACCAGAAGGAGTCCGGAAAAGTCGTTTTTCGCGAAAAAGGTAAATTTGTAAAACATCTAGATGTTCAGAATATCGATGTGGTATAGGCTATACTTGGCGAAGTAGGGCCAATGATTTTGTTTGAAATATGGGCTTTTAAAACACTGTTTGAGCTGTACGGATTTTGATATAAAACCTATAACTTATAATAAAACACTCGATAAATACTCAAAACACATTCCGATCAAAACAGACAACACGTAGCACATAGAAATTAGGGTTTTACGACTCAACACACTTAATCACATAATAATATACATAAATTATCTTTATTAAGATATAATACAAGCGTAATTTTGCAATCGTTACATTCTCCCCCCTTATTAAGATTCTGTCCTCAGAATCACGCTATGAAAATAACTGAGGGTACTTTTCTAACATCTCACTTTCAAGCTCCCCGGTTGATTATTAAACCATGGTATTTCTCCACAAGACTATTACTAATGGTACAGACTTATTTCTTAAGACTCTCCCTTGCCGATCTAAAATTCTTACCGACTACTCTATATACGATAAATCTGCCTGAAGTTTTATCGGCTCATACACTATTACATGCCTTGTATCAGGGTTATACTTCTTAAGCATTGACACATGAAACACATTATGAATATGCTGCATATGGGGCGGTAAAGCTAACTCTTATGCAATTTTTCCGACTCTCTTCAGAATTTCAAATGGACCGACATATTGGGGCTCTAGCTTGCCTTTGTTTCCAAACCTAGTCAATCCCTTCCATGGAAATATCTTCAGTAATACATGTTCTCCTTCTTGATAGTCCATATCCCTTCTAGTTGGATCTGCATATTTACGTTGTCGATTTTGCGCTACTTTGAGTCGCTTTCGAATAAGTTCTATTTTTTCCTTGGTCTGCTGAATCAGTTCTGGACCTAGAATTTTGCGCTCTCCAACTTCATCCCAATATGTAGGTGATCTACATTTTCTTCCATATAAGGCTTCATAAGGTGGCATTCCGATGCTCGCATGGTAGTTGTTGTTGTAAGAGAATTCAACTAACAGTAAATGTTCATCCCAACTGCCTTCAAAATCTATCGCACATACATGTAACATATCTTTAATTGTCTGTATAGTCCTTTCACTTTGCCTGTCCATTTGAGGATGATGAGCAGTGCTCATGTTTAGCTTGTTCCCAAACATTCCTGGAATTATCTCCAAAATCTCGAATTAAAACGTGGATCTCGATCCAACATAATGGACACAGGTACTCCATGACGCATCACAATTTCCTTGAGATATAAATGTACTAACTTGTCAAGCAAAAATCTTTCATTGATTGGAAGGAAATGTGCTGACTTCGTTAATCTGTCGATGATAACCCAAATCGCATCGTGATTTGCTCTGGTCCTTGGAATTCCTATTACGAAATCCATAGCTAAGTTCTCCCATTTTCATTCTGAAATATCTAATTATTTTAATAATCCGCTCGGGCGTTGATGTTCAGCCTTGACTCGTTGGCACGTATAACACTTACTGATCCATTCTGCTATCTCTTTCTTCATATCTGGCCACCAAAAGCTTTCCTTCAGATCTCTATACATCTTGGTGCTTCCGGGATGAATTGAAAATCTTGAGCTGTGAGCGTCTTGCAAAATTTCCTCTTTTAATTCCGGTACATTAGGTATCCAGATTTTCGAAGCAACTCGAAAAATTCCCTTGTCATCTTTCTGGCGGGTAATTCCCTATGGCCTTCTAAGAAGTTGACACCAAACTGCACTTGCAACTTCGTAAACTGCCCTATTTTAACCAACTTAAAACCCATAATTCTTGTTCTAAGGATGATTATAATTGCTTGTTGATTTTCCCTAGACTTCATTACACCATCACCAATCAAAGTCCAATAATTCATTCCCAAAACAAACCTACACCAGACCATAATCATTTTTACTCCAAAATTGTCCCTATTTTGGTTGCTCTTGGCTTTACACCAATGCACCCATCAAAACCAAAGCTTTTCCACAACCTATGGCTACTGAACTTAAGCTTAAACATTACCCTAACATTTCCAAGCTTAGGCTTCCCAAGGCCTCATCAAATGCCCACTCGAAACTCAATAATTCTACGACTAACATTCACTCATCACTCGCACTACACTAACCATTTTCCCCTTGGCTCCATTCGAATTAAACCATCACCCAGACAAGGGTAATAAAATCAAAACACTAACCACCTTGATCTTCCTATTAACTACCTATGAAATCATTCCATACTCCAAAATTACCATAACCAAATAGTATATTATCATAACTAAACATGCATGACACTTAATCACATTCTCGAATTAATCATGCACAAATTCGAATGTAATCCTCAATATAAAATCATATTATCAACTAAATAAATTCATTTAACATATTTTTATACTTTAGTTTAAAAAAATAGATCATTATCCATTGCATGCAAATCAATCGAAGCCAAAACTTATGCATTTAACCATAGAATAGCTAGTCTCAAAGATAATTTATTAGCATTTCAAAATCTGGTACTAAAGCCAACATGCAAGCATCCATACATCTATATATCATGTAATCCATGACATGCAAGAGTTTTTAACTAAGAGATGTATCATAAAACAAGGTTTTGATCAACATGCAAGAGTTTAAACTAACATGCATGACTTAATATGACAAGAACTATAGCAATCAATGACATGCAAGGGCTTTTACTAAGAAATTCATGATAAAACATGTTTTTTGCAATTAAACTTTGATTTAAAACAAAGCAACCAAGAATCTACTCTATTCAACTCCTAAAAAGTCATTGTCGAATGGAGAAAAGTGAAATGGTGGGAGTAAAATAACAACTCCATTAATGATATAACTCATGGTTTGGACCTTAAATTCATAAGAGTAAAGGTCTTCCACTTGAGTTTTAAGAATACTAGACATGAAACACTTAATCACTCAAATTTCATCACAAATCATATAAGAATGAATTGAACAAAGCTTGGAGATTTAGATTACGCTAGGATCTAGAGAAATTGGATGAAAAATGAGTGTGTGTGTGTGTGTGCGCGCGCGCGCTTCGGCCGAGAAGAGAGAAGAGAGGTGGGTGGAGAAATGTAGGAAACAAATGATCATCTCTTGTTCAAGTTGTGAGTTTATGTGTTTGTTTTTGGTAGTGGAATAGAGAAATGACTTGTTTTTCCTTCTAGTAGAACTACCAAGGTTTGCATGCAAGGTTATGCTTGTAATTTGGCTTGTCAAAGAAGTGTTAGTGGGGTTGGAATTTACTATATTATCCTTCCCTTCAATTGAATGGATAATTGCATGCAAGGGTATACTTGTAATCAACTAATTATTATTCACATTATCAAATCTCATTTAAAAGAATGATTATTATAAATCAAAATATGATTTCATAAATTAAATAAATTATACCATAAAATAGCTTACAATTTTAGAAATTTTATGAAATCACTTTTATAATTTTAAAAGAAAAATATTTTGAAAAAACTAATTTCCATCATCAACTAATATCTTTAAAATCACATACAAAATTTCAAATAAAACACCTCACTTCGGTTCATAATATTCTGCTATACTAGCCACATAAACACATAATCGATACATTTTCATGCAAATCTTTAATAATTTACAACCAAATATTTATATATAACTCAATTACGAATAACCAAATACCAGTTGATACAATATTGCTAATTTTCTTAGACTGCGTCGCCATAGTTTCATCACTTTACTAACCTCCAACAGCTACCTTGATGTAGTTTGTAATTGTTTAATTTAAATAATTACATATGGGGTGTTTATGGGTCAGAATATAATTATTTTTACAAGTTCACCCAATTATCTTGATTTTGAAAATTTTCAAATCACACATACGAATAAACTCGTATCTAACAGTATTCATAATACATTAGTTTGGGTCTGGATAGATTAGTTTGAACAAAGTTTATTAAAAAAATTAAATATTCTAATATAAATAAAACTAAGTACTCCTTAAAAAAACTAAGTACTTAAAAAAATATTAAAATACTAAAAATTTGCGACTTTAGTTCTAATATTTTAATTTTACGTAACGATATCATTATAGTAATGTATATTATATTGAATATTTGATAAACAAATAATCTCGCTAAATGAATATTTTTTTGCTCCCAACATAATAGAGACAGTGTATTTTTTACCTCGATAAATGAATAATCTCGATTAATGAGTAAAATATTTGGGTCCCAATTATATTCATTTATCAAGGTTAACTGTTGTACATAATTTTTTTTATATAAAACCTCTTCTACAATTTTGATAAAAATCATAATTTGAAAGGAAAAGATTAAAATAGAGACAAACATCTATGTATATTATAAAACTTGAATACTTTTTACACTGATCTACCAAAAATGCCCTTATCAGGATAGTTCATTTTGTTCCTAAATGCTTCAAATCATGATTGGTCTGGTAAATCTACTTACAATGAAAAAAGTTTTAAATAAAGCCACGTCAGCCTCTTCAAACTTATGATCCACAGTTAGTTCCTAACTACGTGCAATTAGTGTATATCTAAAATTTAAAATTTAAAATTTAAAATATCTTTGATACTATATTGAATGATACTAAATGGGCGGTGGTACGGAGCGGAATGAGAATGCGGTGGTACATAAATATGGTATAATATGACTTAGGAGATAAAAAATAATGTCTCAATCATCGGCGCATAAAAGAGATAGTAATTCTAGATTCATACCGCCAATCGAGAATACTATGTCGATACGATATTCTGAGGCATTTATAGATGTTTTACCAAGGAAAAGAGGGAGATCGAGGAAAAAAAATCAGAAGCATTAAGCCAAACAAATACCGATGTGATTTCAAGCAATGTTAATGTTAGAAAAAGAGGCAGGCCAAAGAAAGTTGCTCAGAAAGAAAGTTCTGTGTAACACCCCAAATCCAAGGTCGTGAATTCGGGTCGTTACGATCACTTATTAATTAAATAATTCTCTTTTCATAATATTACTCGACCTTTTATTCAAACTCGCACACACACAGGTTATATGCTTGGAAACAGTATCAAATAAATCATCTGCACTTATCTACCTGACGGGGCTGGCGTACAAAAAGCCTACAGAACTCACGAGCGTTCCTTACCCGCCTACGGATAACAGTCCTGGTCTGATCCATGCTGGTAGTCTGTTGTGATATGATATATAAAAGCAAGGGTGAGCATTATAGCTCAGCAAGGTATATATCCCCATAATTAAGTATGTAAGGATAAATAAAATCAATAATTATACTTTGTATCTCCAAAGCGTTTTGAAAGTTTATATACTTGTCAAATATATAATATTCTCAAAATCAACTACAATAGTATATCCACTGGATACTTGTATTCATCTCTTTCTCAAAATCATTTTATACTCGTACTCATTTTATTTCAAAATCTCAAGATGTTACTCGAACCAAGATTCTCAAATGGGTGTGATATATAGTCATCAACATCCCAATTTAAAACTCAGCCTTATTGGCAGATTTCTCAGATGGATTTGATGTATATTCATCAATATCCTTGTTTAAAACTCAGCCTTATCGGCTCTCTGTTGTATATTTCACAACAGTTTTTCCAAAATGGAAGAAAGGGACTATACTGGAATAAACCACGTATCGATGATCAGCCGAATACGAAATTTTCTCTACTAGTAGAAGGAATACAAGCCTAGCCTCCTTTGGGCTCATCAAGACACTACACGGTGGTTGCCCATTATCGTGCAAGTTTGAAAGTCAATGGTCACATAGACCATATAACCGTACAATGCGCCACTCCGTGCTTGCATAATGCGCCACTCCGCGCCTGGTCACTGCCCGATACCACTCCGTGCCGGGCATGTCACATTCCAGTCCCAAGACAATTATATCTTTTGCTCAAAATCCTTTTTCGAAGGAATAGGTCGTTAAAAGTTGACCTTTAAATAAGATGATTTATTCATCACTTTTAACTCAATTGATCTTTGGGAGTTGTCGGAGTTTTGAATTTAAAATCATTTTCAAATCCCTATCTGTAGTAGGGTGACACATATATTACTCACTTGTTCTTTATTGAACGAGGAAGCAAAACTATTATGCTTCTAGACTAAGTTCCCTAAGGTTTTGATACGTTTTAAATGATTAATCTCTTTCAAGAGTTTTAAATAATTTAGAAAGTACCTTTGGGAACTATGTCTATTTTTAAATAAGTTTTTAGAAGTCCGAAGATATTAAATATCTAAGGTCTCATAATAATTTAAGAGGGATTCAATGAATTGTTAAAATCTTATAAATAAAACATCTTTGTATAAGGTTCAATGAATTGATAAAAACCATATATATAAAATATTTCTGAATAAGGTCCAACGAATGGAGACACCTTAATCAAATAATCAAAACAGGATTTGGTATCCTATAATTGCTCTTTGAATAGTTAAATCTTTATTAAATAACGTGAAATGATTTATAAACTATTCAGTATATTTTTAAATACTTTCTGGATATTTAATAATCCCTTAAGTATCGCTTTATAAAATAATCAAACAAGTAAGGGTGTTAAACCAATATTTCTCGAAGTTTAAGTCAAAATCTTAATCGTTCGCTTGATATATATATTACGCGAACATACTTTGTTTATCGAAATAGAAATCTTTCGCGTCCGGCTCTCTCCAGAATTAAATCGTTATTAAAATATCTTCGACTCCCATTATCATATATTATATTTAAAATACGTTTCAATTTCTCATACTCGTGTAAAACAAAATTTGTTTTCATAAACAATCGCATAATTCGTATGCATTGATATCATAGACAAGCATATATATTTGAACTGTAAATCATGGCATCAATATCACAACAGTATATATATAGCATGGATAGTATGAGATAGGGTTTCAAAAACTTGCCTCGAGTAATCGAAGTGGTATGGTCTCTGGTGTTTGGTTGGCGATCTATAAATAAGAACCAACGGTCTAAGTTAGTACGCGATTAACGTCTCGCTTTTATTAAGCAAATTAAGCAACTTTCGCAACTACTCAAGTATAACGAATCTCCGATCGTCACATTCTCAACACTTATATTCTCACTTTATAACATGGTCGAGTTTTGAAATCGATCGTTCGCTTTAGAAAGTCCATTTCGAGTTTTATGCTCGAACGTGAGAAAACGCGCGTCAAAACTAGGTTTTTATGCGTTTTTTGCTTGCGCTCGCTTTACTAAAACATTTTTATAAAATAGAAAAATTAATATTTTCTCAAAATTCTTTTTGGACAGTCTTCTCTACTATCATATCCATTTTTCATAATTTTTACAGAATCTCGAAATTATTTTAAGTCCTTCAAAATCACCATGCAAGTGGACTTAAGTGCAGTTGGCTAATCGCAGAAATGTTTTACACTAAAACGACCATAACTCCTAAACCGTAAATCTCCTCATGATGATCTACACATGTATAGAAACTAAAAAACAAGATATATCTAGTAATGTCCAGTGGTTTTCAAATTTTAACTATTTTCATGGCCGAATGTCCTGCAGAAAACAGATCAAGTGCAAGAATGCCCAAACTCAATTTCTACTACTTGATCTTAACACAATCACATACACCTTATATGATCTATCTAGTACCACATACATGGATTACAACTCAACATCTCAAGCCTTTAGCAAGAACATAATCAATACAAACTCAAACAAACACAATCCTTTGGATCTTAACACTACAACAAACATAACTCTTAAATCCAACCATAAAACCTTAAAGGGTTGAAAGTTATACCTTCTTGGAAACTAGGAAGGTTAGTGATAGGATGATTGAGGCTTGGTTTGCTTAGAAAACACTTAGAAGGGCTAGATCCTTAAGAAACAAAACCAAGAAACAAGTTAGAATTTCGGAGTTACCTTTCAGCACCTCATTCAAACATTTTTATAAAATTGAAAAAAAATAATTTGAGGCTGAAATTTGGTACGAAGCTTACCCATGATATAGAGAAGATATGGTAAAACTTTCATGATATTTGAATGAGTATATTTTGAGTTATGAATTTTTCTTTCTCCCTTGCTCAGAAAACCCGAACTGCTGGAATGAAAAATGGAAGAGCTTTAAGTGAGGGAAAAGGGGTTGTTTTCTTTTGTGGCTAAAGTGTGGGAGTGTATAATGAACATATGGGATGTATGCAGCAGATTTGACAATAATTTGGCAAAGGTATGGGTTGGTTTGATTGTGTGGTGAAGTGAGAAAAGGGAGAAGTATGGCTTGTGTACTTGTTTGTCTCCCATCACTATTCAACACTATTCCACTAACTATTCTAGTTAACTTTTAATCATCTAGTTACACTCCTAACTACTATTTAGGACTTGGTTATGCATGGTCAACTTGTATGGGATTTAATGTCTCATTCGTTTATTTATCGTAAACGCAATCGTCGTTCCATTCCGATAGTTTCCACGTATAACGACTTGTTTCGTAGAGATTTCTTTTATCGCTTATAATCCTATAACCAATTCCATTCCTTCTCTTGATCATAGAAACACCTTGATATATTATTTATTTCACGTAGTATTCCCGGTTCTACGCCATTCTTTACGGATACGAAAACACGTAGTATAATCGTGAATCTTCGAATTCCGTCGGCTTTTACATTCACTTATTTTCCTCGATAAACAAGAATATGATCTCGGATTCTCAAAATTCCACTATTCATTTTATGATGATCCCCATACGTATTACTTAATCAGCTCAAGTTACTATTCACGGAAGTTTTAAAATATTACAAAAATCAGGGTTCTTATAGTCCCCCCTTAAAAGGATTCCGTCCCGGAATCAACTCACAAATAAATGGGGGTATCTTTCTCGCAGGTGGCTCTCTAATTCCCAAGTCGATTCCTCGACCTTGGGATGTCTCAACAAGACTCTGAATTGCTTGACACTCTTGTCCCTGAGTACTTGCTCTTTTCAACCAATGATTTCAACTGGTTGCTCAATGTAGGACAGATCTGGTACTTACTCATATTTCACTATATTCTTGGTATCCGCATTATACTTTCTCAACATTGGCACATGAAAAACACTATGAACCTGTTGAAGGTTTGGAGGTAAATCCAATTTGTATGCCATGGTTCTATTCGTCACAAAATCTCAAAGGACCCATATATCGGGAACTCAGCTTCCCTTTCTTTCCAAATCTCATCAGTCCTTCCATGGTGACACTTTCAAAAAAATACCTGGTCACCCACTTCATACTCTCTGTCTTTTCGTGCTTAGTCGGCATATTTACGCTGTCGGTCTTGGGCTGCCGCTAAGCATCCTCTAATTAACTCAACTATGTCCCTCGTTCTTTACACCAAATCGGGACCTAGTAACTTTCTTTCACCAACTTCATCCCAGTACAAGGGTGAATAGCACCTCCGACCATACAGCGCCTCATGTGGGGGCATTTCTATACTCACATGATAACTATGACTGTAGGCAAACTCTATCAAAGATAGGTGTTCATCTCAATAACCTTAAAAATCAATTACACAATTTCTCAACATGTACTCCAATGTCTGAATGATTCACTCACTTTGTCCATCGGTTTGGGGATGGTATGCAGTACTCACATTCAGTTTGGTTCATAAGCATTCCTGAAAGCTCCTCAAAAAAATCTGGGGTTGAATCGGGGATCTCTGTCAGATACGATAGCTACAGAGACTCCATGTCTTATCACAATTTACTTGATGTATAGCTCTGCTAATCTATCCACCATGTAGGTTTTCTTGATTGGAAGAAAGTATGCTGACTTGGTCAGTCGATATATAATTACTCATATTGCATCACGGTTAGCCTTAGATCGGGGAAATCCTACCACAGAATCCATGGCTATTTGTTCCCACTTTCACATTGGAATTCCTAAGGGTTGTAGGAGTCCCCTCGGTCGCTGATGTTCCACCTTCACTCTTTAACAGGTCAAACACTTACTGACCCAATTGGCCACGTCTCTTTTCATGTTGGGTCATCAATAATATTCCTTTGGATCTCGGTACATCTTGGTACCTCCAGGATGAATTGAATATCTAGAATTATGTCCTTCGCGTAAAATTTCATCTTTTAATTCTCGAACATTCGGAATCCAAATCCGGTTCGCATACCTCATAATTCCCTTCTCATCTTTCTCACATTTGACTTCTTCTCAGTCAAAGATTCTCGCTCTTCATTCGTCTTCTCTTCCTGACAATGTCCCATCTTTTCTAACAATTCCGGTTCTAATTTGATCTCAAATAGTCCATCAGTCCCTTTACCGGTGACTTCACCTCTATCTCTATCTCCTCGAGTTCTCTCACTAGTTCCTCCGGCGTTGTCAACATCTTGAGTCTCTCTATACTACTAAGGGCATCGGCCACCACATTGGCCTTCCCTGGATGATATAAAATCCCACCGACATAGTCTTTCAATAACTCTAACCATCTCCTCTGTCTCCTGTTGAGTTTTTTATGAGTAAATATATACTTAAGGCTCTTATGGTCAGTGTAAATCTCACAATTTTCTCTGTATGGATATTGTCTCCAATTTTTCAAAGCAAAACTATTGCTGCTAATTCTAATTCATGAGTAGGGTATCTTACTTCATATTCCTTCAGCTGCCGTGAGGCATAAGCAACCACTTTCCCATGCTGCATGAGCATGCACCCTAATCCTTTATGTGACGCATCACTATAGATCACAAAATCACCCTTTCCATCGGGCAATGCCAGCACGAGGGCTGTTACCAAACTCCTTTTCAATTCTTGAAAACTTTCCTCACATTTTTCATTCCACACAACCTTTTCCGTTTTGCAAGTAGGCCTAGTCAAAGGTCCTGATATCTTAGCGAAATCCTGTACGAACCTCTCATAAAACCGGTTAATTCCCAAAAAGTTCCTACTTCCGTAGGTGTGGTTATTCTTTCTCATTGGAATACTGCCTCAACATTGGTAGGGTCAACTAACACTCCTTCACTGCTCATCAATTGTCCTAAGATCTGAACTTCATTTTGCCAGAATTCGCACCTTGAAAATTTGGCAAACAACATTTCTCTTCTCAATGCTTCTACCATTATCCTCAGATATTCCGCATGTTCTTCTTCCGTTTTAGAATAGGCTAAAATATTATCAATAAAAATAATGACGCACACGTCCAAATACTTTTTAAACACTCGATTCACAAAGTCCATGAAAGCTACTGGGGCATTCTTTAGCCCGAACGACGTCACCAAGAACTCATAATTTCCATACCTCGTGCGAAATACGGTATTTGTCCCTTGTTTTAATCTTTAGTTGGTGATATCCCGTTCTTAGATCGATTTTCGAAAAGTGTACCACTACTTCAAGTTGGTCAAACAAATCGTCAATTCTAGAGAGAGGGTATATGTTCTTAATAGTCAGCTTATTCAGTTCCCTATACTCTGTGCACAATCGCATACTGTCATCCTTCTTTTTGACAAACAACATTGGTGTGCCTCATGGTGACACATTAGGTCTCATCATTCCTTTGTTCAACAGTTCTTGCAACTGTGAAGTCAATTCTTTCATTTCAACCGGGGCTAGCCTATATGGGGCTTTTTGAAACTGATGTCGTTCCTGATGCTAATTCGATAGCGAACTCTATCTCTCGGTCAGGTGATAATCCTGAAAGGTCTTTGGAAAACACATCCTCATATTCATTAACAACTGGTATGTCACGTACATTGGGGCTTCTCTCTTGTTACCCGCCATGTATGCTAAATACGCTTTGCTATCTTTCCTTAATAATTGCTTCGCTTGAGCAATATTCAAAAATTTCTGGGTCTGACGCTGACCCTTAATCACAATTTCCTCTATATGATAAAATGTAATAACCCTAATTTTTGGAATTTTTGAAACCCTTATGAATAGTGTTTTGCTGATTATGCTGAATAAGAAAACTTTTCATGCCACACTAAGTAGGGGCTCTTTTATTGATCTTCTGGGATATTATTAGTACTCTATATGATAAATAAGTGTATGTAAAGATCGTCAGAATCCAAATTCGAACACTTTGATTTTTCCCGAAAATCTACCAGATACAAAAAGAATTGAGTATAAGGTAACAGAATAAAAAGGATTTAAATTCAAGGATTAAAAGAGAGGATCATGAAAGAAATATAATGTATTGAGAAAGGTTAAAGAAACCTAAGTAATAAGATCCCGGGTATGATCCCTCAAACGATAAACGAAAATGAAAGTTAAGCGAATCGTATAACAGATCAGCGGTCATTAGGCAAGCAATTAAGAGTTAATCAAGGAGGTTAGGGATGATGATGTCATCAAACCAACAAGAAGAGGACAAGTGTAGAGGGTGACATCACATGATGACCAAAGCATGACATAAGGGAAAGAAGTGTGGTTGATTTATAACCACACAATTTTTCATGGTTAAAAATGATTAAAACAAAACAAAAGTCAACCAACCAAGGCAAATTAAAACAAATCACAAAAAAACACAAAAGCTATTCCCTTTTCTTCATCAAGCTCTCGGCCAAAATAAACATAGAAACTTCAAACTGCCATATCTCCTTCCATACTCACTCAAATGTTGTGTTCTATAGCTCTTTGGAAAGGTATTGAGATGACCTACAACTCTTGTTCACAAGTCTCGTCCAAATAATCATGGTAAAACCCTCATTTTTACAGTTCTTTCAATCGGACTTTTAGAAACTTTAAAGCCTAACTTTGTGTTCTTGATCTCTTTGGAAAGATCAAGCTTGTAGGAGGCTCCATAAGGCTTCCTAGTAACTTTCAACCCTCAAAGAAAGGTATAAATCTTCACACCCTTTAGTAATAAGTTTGAATGTTGAAGTTTGGAGATGGTTTGGATGGATGAGTAGTAATTTGAATGATAAGCATGATTCGAGCTTAATTGTTAAGTAGTTTAGTTGAATTTGGAGATGTTATAATATATGATTGGATTGAGATCCTTTAGCTTATTATGACTGAAATCAGTAGCATTGATGTATATCTTGAGTTGTTGTTGATTGGTAGTTGGATTGATATGATTTGGAATGGTAAAAATTTGGGAAATCGCGTAAACATAGCCGTCGTAATGTCCGATTTACTTTAGACTATTTTTGCACTTAACATCAGGACCCGAGAACTCCCTGTTAGGTTTTTACCATTGCCATGATTAGATAGTTCATATTACAAGCTTCGTTTTGATATGTGGTCCGTTTGAATCCGATGTACGGTTTATGAGAAACGACCGTTTTAAGTAACGGCGTTTCGCGACCGAACCATTACCCCTCGCCTTACTTTGAAACCTTGGTTAAGGACCTTAAATGACTAATTGGGGTATGAAACATTTATGTAAAGTGGATTAGGCAGTTGGTAAGGTACTCACGAAAGAATCGACTTAAAACCCTTAATGGTTAATTTATTAAAAATGGTGGAGCCGAGGGTACTCGAGCGACTTAAGAGAATTAGTAAGCGCAAAGCGAGCGTTAGAGTCTGATTTGGTTAAAGTATAGATTTACAAGTGACTTTGGTTTAATTCCAACTTATATGTTGTTTGTAGTTTACCAGACTCGCCCCAAGCCATTTATAACCCCCAGTCGCTCCGGCAAGTTTTCTACCCGTTATACTGTTGTTATGATGTATATATGTATATGCATTATCTTGTGATAAGTGCATGATTATTATTAGCAAAGTCTTGCGATATATTGGAGCATGTGATATGATATTTATATGCATGCCTGTTTTGTAATCTTGATATCTAATTGTTGATTCAAAAGCTTATAAGTTGCATAATACCTATGCTAGAGATAAGCAGTAGTTGCGTATACCCTTAGTATAGGGGACCCAAAGGTGAAAATTTTCTTAACCGGAAATCGATGTTCCCTAGTATAATATATATATATATATATATTTATATATATATAGATATAGTTTTCAAAACTATTAATCGAATAAGGTTTATTCGCTAACTTTATTGTATTAAATGAATATTATTTTGAATATTCATTCGAGGACTTATGACTCCGCTTAATTTATTATATGAATATTATTTTGAATATTCATTCGAGGACTTATGATTCCGCTTAATTAATTAAATGAATATTATTTTGAATATTCATTCGAGGACTTATGACTCCGCTTATTTTATTAAATAATATTCTTTATTTTATTAAAGAATAATGTTTCGATAATTAAACTTATTTTCGATTATTCAAATAAAGATCGTGCTTTCATATAAGTATATCTTTGGTTATTTATTATTAATTTCAAGTATGAGTTTTAAAACTTCTACTTCAATTATTTTTATAGAGAATATCCTTTATGGGAATATTATTTAAATGATAATATTCAGATATTTTCTAATATATCGGGACTGATTTATTTCATTAAATCGGCATTACTCCAAACATTCTTAAAAATGTTTTCGAGTCTTCAAAATGATTTTAAAGGTTAGAGCGGATCCCAAAACTCATTTTTATATTTAAGATCTTCCTTTAAAAGGGGATTTAAATACTCGCTCAAAACCTGAGGGATCCGGCTCTCTGGTGTATTTTATATTCGCAACGAGGTTGCTGCTTTGATAAATGAATTGATTACTTACCCAACGTTCGGGAAGTAAGTCCATCTATTGAGTCGGCATAAGCAACATGGGCTCAGTGGGCGTCCATGAAAGTGTAAGTGGCTCAGTGGGAGTCCATCAATGCGAAAGTGGCTGAGTGGCAGTCCAGCATAAGGCCCTAATATGGCCAGGGTGATGACCAGTGGGGGATTCATCCATCTACTAGTAGAAAATGTTACTTATTGGTATCTTTGCCTGATCAGCAAGATATCAGGTTTATGCCAAGATTTTCTCCTTTCCAAATTCATTGGATATTGTAACTCTGTTTATAATTTTCATAACAGAGGTTTTCAAGGAGTGTATGAAATATATATATATAGGAGTGTATATATATATCAGGACTTAATGAAGTATCTCGTAACTTCATTATTTATAATGATATTTCAAAGATTGAATCTATTCAAGTCTTATCTTGTAGTCTCATCAGTGTGATGAACTTTTGAAACTAATTATAACTTGAACGGTGGTAGTTCAAGTAGTATTCGGAAAAGATATAAGTATATTGGAGTATCTTGTAACTTCATCTTTTAAACTTATATCTAGTTAATGATTATCTTATGCATGACAAAGATTTTCAGAAAAACGTTGAGACAAGGTTGGATATATGAGATCACCTTGCAACGATATTTTTATACAGTTATAAACTGGAACTCTGTGTATATTATACATGTCAGAGGATTTCAAAGATTGTGAAAAGTATATATGTATATATACTGAATATTTTGTGACTTGGTCGCGTTAAGATATCAGCTTGGTTCATTTCTTCTTGACCAAGACTTTCATGAGTACTATGAGAATGCTCATATATTGTTAATCATTATACATATCATTTTGGCGGGCTTGTTGCTCACCCTTGCTTTCTTCTTTCATCACACAACAACAGATAGAAAAGATGAACAGGACCAAGCTCCCAATTCGCGAGCGGATAGGAAACGTTCTGCAGTTTCCTATAGGCGTTGATGTCGCTGTAGCTGAGGTAGGAACTACCAATAGGCTAGGATTTCAACTTTTGATGTACCAGACTTATGTATCTTTATTAAATGTAATAATGGCAAAGAAATGTAAATCTATTCAGAAACCCTTTTAAGGTGTAATGGCATAGAATTTTGGAATAAAATGACTCGTGTTATTTTTGGATATTCATCTCTGAGACTATAACTTGTGGTGTGTGTGTTTATTGTGGGGTCACAGTACAGAGTAGTTGATTGTTTATTAAGATTGGGTGTTATTAAGGGAAATGGAACTCGTGACGACCCGGATCCCCGACCCCGGAGTTGGGGGTGTTACAGAAATGGTATCAAAGCTAAGCGTTATAAACCTCAGAGATGATGTGACATTAAGATAATAATTTCATTAAGATAATAAGAACTCTTGCCAAGTTCATAGTCGGGCTACCTAACGTAGTACTGACAGTTAAAACCCTTATGGGAACCCTTATAAATATCGTGATAGAAGCGTAGTTCGTTATCGTAGATGGTAGCGGGACTCCGAACCTTGAGGTTGAGGAGCAACAGCGCGATGATGTTTTATTACTAATTGGAGATCGGATTGTGGATCCGATAGAGCGTCCTAACGCAGGACCAGATGATGTTCATATTGAGGATGTAGTGGTTGAGGATGTTGTCCTAGATGGGATTGTTGCTGAGGAGGATCTCGTTGGGGATCCTAACAAGAATGAATAAAGGACCATTGAGGAATTAATGACCATGGTTAGGGAAACTACCAGAGGTAGGATTGGCCGGTCACTACCGGAGGTTCGTTCAAGTTTGTAAAGATAGTAGCCCCTTTAACGCGGCTTACTCATAAGACTGAGAAGTTCGAATGGACAGAGAAATGCGAGAACAGCCTTTAAGAACTGAAGCAAAGATTGGTGACGGCCCCTATGATGGCATTGCCGGATGGAAAAGAAGATTTTGTGATCTGTAGTGACGCTTCGCATAAGGAATTAAGGTGCTTCTTATACAGCACAGCAAGGTAATCGCGTACGCGTCAAGACATCTAAGGGAATATAAAATTCGATATCCCCACCCATGAGCTTGGGCTCGTGGCAATAGTTTTGCCCTAAAGATTGGAGGCACTACTTGTATGGAGAGAAGTGGGAGATTTACACAAGCCATAAGTGCTCTAGTGCATTTTCACGCAGGAAGAGCTCAATATGCGCTAGAGGAGGTGATTAGAGCTAATCAAGGATTACGATTATGAGATTCATTATCATCCAGGGAAAGCCAAAATGGTGACTAATGCCCTTAGTGTAAAGGAGAGACTCAAGATGATAATGTCTTTGGGAAAGTTGATAAGAGATTTTGAGAAAATGGAAATAGATATGAAGGTAATCGGAGCCGGTACCGAAAAGCTGTTCGAGATTGCAATACAGCCCGAATTATTGGAAAAGAACATATTATGCCAGAAAAAGTGATGAATGAAGGCAGAGAGCCAACAAATAGATAAGAGATTAATACTGAGAAAGATGATAAGGGAATAATGAGGTATTCCTACAGAATTTGGGTTCCAAATGTTCAAGAGCTTAAAAATGAAATCTTAGATGAAAGCTAGTTTGAGGAATAAGATTTAGAGCAAACCCTGAACGTGATAGTCAGGGAGGTCGCCATCAAGATAGAAGGAACCCATAACATAATGGAGTGGAAAATGAGGATTTAAAACATGTAGGATGACCCCGATTATGGGGAGAATGAGGGAACGTTCAGACTATGGAAACGGCAGTCGAGTAAGGAAAGGGGACCCGAGACGGTACTCCTATACGACAATTCATGGACCTGTCTAAACAAAACTTATACTTTTATTCCCAACCACCACCTTAAGGAAATAATGCGGTGAGAAATTCTTTCAGGTTCTTTAAGTCGCTAAGCTCTTAGAGTTCCAAGGAACAAGCTGACCCAGTCGAGGCAAGAGCCTGGCTAAAGGAAATATAGGAATCATTTGAGATTCTAAATGATGGACGAATCACAAAAGACTATTTTTGTCACTTACCCTCCTAAGAGAAGTGCCACCACTGGTGAAATACCAAGAAAGGCACGGAGCCAGAGGTTAGAATAAACTGATTAAAGTTCAGTCAATTGTTTTCGGGAAAGTAATTCCCAAGGTTATGGAGATAGTGTAAAAGCTTTAGAGTCAGAACAAAGGCGGACGAGTATGATGAAATATGAAGCTAAGTTGTAAAAGTTGTCAAGATTCGTTCTGATGACAAGAATCCCAGAATGATGTGATGCTTGAAGTCAATGATTAGTGGGTTCATGAAATAATGATAAGAGAAAGGAAAATAAAAAGAAACTGAAGTGGAAAGGAATATAAAGGCAATAGAGTTTGAGGAATGATAAGGGAGTTGGGTATGAGGAAACCCTAAAGACTCGTAGCAATAGAAATAGAAAAGTATGTAATCGTCAAGCTGAGGGTGATTCACCATGAGTTAAAGTTGATGATTGAAGGAATAAGAGATACATATATTTTATCCCCTGTAAGTTGGGAGGATTTGAGGAAACCTTGAGATAGTTCGAAGGATAAATATTGAGACGCGGATAGACTGAGGAGACAAGGAAGTAAGAAATTAGGAAAATTGGATGAAGGAAGTGACCTTCAAGAATGTGAAGTGTAAGACTGGTGGCTTGATACCCAGGAAGGGAGACGCCAGGTATGAGAGATATCCCAACATTGAGATGACTGTTGAGATAAACAACAAAAGTAAATATGGAATTATTAAGAAGAAGTTCATGTTGAACACGACCAATATCTTCCAGAACATCCTTGTTATCATTACCAAATCAAGCAAGAAAAGTAGATAACCGTAGTTATCTTTTGGAGGCCATATTGATTGACCTCATTTTGAATACTGTTGTTATTGTGAAATTAGGCATATACTATCGAGGTGGGAATGATTGAATAAGACACCCTTATCAGGGATATATGACTTGATTTATCAATGGAAGGATGCATGTACCTTTTTAAAGGTGGCATTAAAGATATAACATCGGTAACTTAAAATGAATCCTAGGGGAATGCATAAAGGTTGGCATTCCACCCTTTATAGGGACAACATGAGTTTTGACAGTATGTATTGGAAAGGATCAAGGTAGCAACAACCTTTAAAGATCAGTAAAGAAATTTTTCAGAAGTACATAGACAATGGTTCTAGTATTAGTAAAGGGTATTTCGATATGCCCTGTATCTAGGGAATACAGGAGGAACGATTCAAGGATAACCTTAGAGGTTTTACAAGGAGAAAGGTAATATTCAAAATTCTCAAGAATAGAAATTTTGATAAAGGAAATGTGACGTAATTATAATGATGCCAAGTGGGGCACGTGTTAAACCACGAGAAAGTATGGATCGAACCAGTAAAGGTCGAAATTATTCAGGGCAATTAGGACCTAAGATAAAAGATGTTCTAAGTATGATTGAGAGTCAGTCGTGACAGTGATTAACCTCTAAAGACTAAGGCAATAACTTATGGAAAAATGGTAATTTTTTTTTCTCTAACCAGGATTTAAGAAAAACATTTTCACATAAGCAGTGATTGAAATGAGGTAGAAAATTTAGTTGGAGGTGGTTAAAATGACATTGATTGTAAGGAAATTTTACTATCAGGAAAGGCCAAAGAGGTGGCCGACACTTTAAATGTAAGAGGATAATTATAAGGGCTCGTGCGAGAGGAATACAGTGATGATGGTTGAAGCCAGGAAGGTTGTATTACGGTTCGGAAGATTGATATTCCTTCTGATGACTGTGCAATACTCAACCGTAATAGTAGTTGGGTAAAGGTTTAATTCGTGTAATCGCCATGAGCGGGCTATCTATCTTAGAAGGTACTATCTTGAGATAAGCCATGACCATATTTCAAGAAAGACTAAACGAACCTTTGAGTTAAGTCTTCTATTGTAGGCATATGATTAAGAAGGGTATTAACCTGCTATCGTTGCTTTGATTGAAACTCTTCTGCAATTTTATCTACTTCATGTCATGAAAGTACGTCAGAGTTTGGAGTGTTCTTCATAAATTATGATTGGTGATTATGTTAACTCCTTAGAAGTATTCTATACGACATGTATGGACTCCGTATGGTTAGATATTAAGATTTCATGGAAAGTGAATGACGACAGTAGGTCAGTGGTGGACCATAGTAATGCAGCAATGATTCTGCGAGTAATGAGCTGATTACAACCATGAGAGTTGTATTGGAATGGATGTTGAGATTGAGTACCACTAATCGGGTCGTGGTAGTGCATAAGTTATCATTGATAGACTAATTAAGTAGAGTATCTACCTATTGAATATTTATTCCCTCTTATGAAAAGAGAGTCGTGTTACTATATGAGGAAGGTTGCGGTGCAAGCATAGAATTCTAGTAACGATGATATCTAGAATGAGATCCCAGATTCGATTTTCGATATCGAGGAAGTTTCAAAGGTGATTGTGTATAAGCTCGAGGAAGAGCATGGGTCCATAGAATGATGGACGGAATAGCAAAAATATTTAGGCATGTGAAATACGATGCTATAATACTTAATGTTGATATAAATACATATATGTTTTGTTCTCCTATGACAAACCTCTATAGTTCAGAGGTATATTCCAAGCCAGATATTTTATGGCAATAATTTTTTTTTTTATGAATATACAATTCTCTTCAGTTCGTTCTTTTCTCTTCTTTTCATTTCATGTAAGATGAGAAGAACAACCCTTCCAGAAGGGGAGGTATTGCCGAATGACTATCTATCTGTGTGATAGAAGCCTAGTAGGATACCATCTATTGTTTAATTGCTTGTCAAGTACTAAAGGCTGGCCACCTTCTGTACTAACTATGCGATATAACAAGTGTTCATGATCATAGTGATCTCTCAATAAATTCATTTACTTCTATATGAAGGACCAAGCTTTCGAAGATGGAAGCAGCTAAAGGAAGTAGTATCAGTACGGTGGTATTCCGATTCTAACGCGTTCATGATACTAAGGTTGATGTGGTTATTAAAAGGTTATAGAACGCTAACGAGCAAAAGTGTAACCAATATAGTATTATATACGGAAGATAGTAATGACTACAAACTGGAAAAGAATGGGTATTGAGAAGCAAAAGCCATAGTGCTAGAAGCTATGATGAGAGTCTGTGCAATAGACTTGAATGAATTTAGAATGATCACTTAACACGGATTGAGTTTTCTTATGAAAATAGATCATATGTCATTATCGAGATGTCGCCTTATAAGATCCTTGAGGGAAGACAATGTCGATCTCCCTTATGATATGATGATGTTGTAGAGCGCAAGATGCTTAGACCAGAAGTGGTCCAAAGGACCAAGGATATATTAGATTTAATTAGAGGACGGCTGGTAGTAGCCCAAGATGGGCACACGAAGTATGTTGATTTGATATGAAAGGACAAGGAATAGGAAGTAGGGGACCTAGTGCTGTTATAGGTATTCCCTTGGAAAGGATAGATGAGGTTCAGAAAGAAAAGAAAGCTAAGCCCACGAATTGTTGGACCCTTTGAGGTATTAAGACGTATTGGGAAGTTAGCATATGAGCGCATAGACATGCAACACGACGTAACCTATATGGAGCAACCAGGAAGGGTTATAGATTGAAAAAGGAACAAGTGTTTAGGAGAAGGGTTATCAAACTATTCAGAGTTTGATGGAAGAACCATAATGTGGGAAAATTTACTTGAGAATTAGAAAGTGCAATGCTAAGAAAGTATCCCTATTCATTTTCTATCTGATTCCGGGACGGAATCCTTTTAAGGAGGGGAGACTGTAATAACCCTAATTTTTGGAATTTTTGAAATCCTTATGAATAGTGTTTTGCTGATTATGCTGAAAAAGAAAACTTTTCATGCCACACTATGTAGGGGCTCTTTTATTGATCTTCTGGGATATTATTAGTACTCTATATGATAAATAAGTGTATGTAAAGATCGTCAGAATCCAAATTCGAACACTTTGATTTTTCCCGAAAATCTACCAGATACAGAAAGAATTGAGTATAAGGTAACAAAATAAAAAGAATTTAAATTCAAGGATTAAAAGAGAGGATCATGAAAGGAATATAATGTATTGAGAAAGGTTAAAGAAACCTAAGTAATAAGATCCCGGGTATGATCCCTCAAACGATAAACGAAAACGAAAACGAAAGTTAAGCGAACCGTATAACAGATCAGCGGTTATTAGGCAAGCAATTAAGAGTTAATCAAGGAGGTTAGGGATGATGATGTCATCAAACCAACAAGAAGAGGACAAGTGTGGAGGGTGACATCACATGATGACCAAAGCATGACATAAGGGAAAGAAGTGTGGTTGATTTATAACCACACAATTTTTCATGGTTAAAAATGATTAAAACAAAACAAAAGTCAACCAACCAAGGCAAATCAAAACAAATCACAAAAAAACACAAAAACTCTTCCCTTTTCTTCATCAAGCTCTCGGCCAAAATAAACACAGAAACTTCAAACTGCCATATCTCCTTCCATACTCACTCAAATGTTATGTTCTATAGCTCTTTGGAAAGGTATTGAGATGGCCTACAACTCTTGTTCACAAGTATCGTCCAAATAAGCATGGTAAGACCCTCATTTTTACAGTTCTTTCAATCGGACTTTTAGAAACTTTAAAGCCTAACTTTGTGTTCTTGATCTCTTTGGAAAGATCAAGCTTGTAGGAGGCTCCATAAGGCTTCCTAGTAACTTTCCACCCTCCAAGAAAGATATAAATCTTCACACCCTTTAGTAATAAGTTTGAATGTTGAAGTTTGGAGATGGTTTGGATGGATGAGTAGTAATTTGAATGATAAGCATGATTCGAGCTTAATTGTTAAGTAGTTTAGTTGAATTTGGAGATGTTATAATATATGATTGGATTGAGATACTTGAGCTTATTATGACTGAAATCAGTAGCATTGATGTGTATCTTGAGTTGTTGTTGATTGATAGTTGGATTGATATGATTTGGAATGGTAAAAATTTGGGAAATCGCGTAAACATAGTCGTTGTAATGTCCGATTTACTTTAGACTGTTTTTGCTCTAAACATCAGGACCCGAGAACTCCCTGTTAGGTTTTGACCATTACCATGATTAGATATTTCATGTTACGAGCTTCGTTTTGATACGTGGTTCGTTTGAATCCGATGTACGGTTTAGGAGAAACGACCATTTTAAGTAACGGCGTTTCGCGACCGAACCATTACCCCTCGCCTTACTTTGAAACCTTGGTTAAGGACCTTAAATGACTAATTGGGGTATGAAACATTTATTTAAAGTGGATTAGGTAGTTGGTAAGGTACTCTCGAAAGAATCGCCTTAAAACCCTTAATGGTTAATTTATTAAAAATGGTGGAGCCGAGGGTACTCGAGCGACTTACGAGAATCAGTAAGCGCAAAGCGAGCGTTAGAGTCTAATTTGGTTAAAGTATAGATTTACAAGTGACTTTGGTTTAATTCCAACTTATATGTTGTTTATAGGTTACCAGACTCGCCCCAAGCCATTTATAACCCCCAGTCGCTCAGGCAAGTTTTCTACCCGTTATACTGTTGTTGTGATGTATATATGTATATGCATTATCTTGTGATAAGTGCATGATTATTATTAGCAAAGTCTTGCGATATATTGGAGCATGTGATATGATATTTATATGCATGCCTGTTTTGTAATCTTGATATCTAATTGTTGATTCAAAAGCTTATAAGTTGCATAATACCTATGCTAGAGATAAGCAGTAGTTGCGTATACCCTTAGTATAGGGGACCCAAAGGTGAAAATTTTCTAAACCGGAAATCGATGTTCCCGAGTATAATATATATATATATATATTTATATATATATAGATATAGTTTTCAAAACTATTAATCGAATAAGGTTTATTCGCTAACTTTATTTTATTAAATAAATATTATTTTGAATATTCATTCGAGGACTTATGACTCCGCTTAATTTATTAAATGAATATTATTTTGAATATTCATTCCAGGACTTATGATTCCGCTTAATTTATTAAATGAATATTATTTTGAATATTCATTCGAGGACTTATGACTCCGCTTATTTTATTAAATAATATTCTTTATTTTATTAAAGAATAATGTTTCGATAATTAAACTTATTTTCGATTATTCAAATAAAGATCGTGCTTTCATATAAGTATATCTTTGGTTATTTATTATTAATTTCAAGTATGAGTTTTAAAACTTCTACTTCAATTATTTTTATAGAGAATATCCTTTATGGGAATATTATTTAAATGATAATATTCAGATATTTTCTAATATATCGGGACTGATTTATTTCATTAAATCGGTATTACTCCAAACATTCTTAAAAATGTTTTCGAGTCTTCAAAATAATTTTAAAGGTTAGAGCGGATCCCAAAACTCGTTTTTATATTTAAGATCTTCCTTTAAAAGGGGATTTAAATACTCGCTCAAAACCTGAGGGATCCGGCTCTCTGGTGTATTTTATATTCGCAACGAGGTTGCTGCTTTGATAAATGAATTGATTACTTACCCAACGTTCGGGAAGTAAGTCTATCTATTGAGTCGGCATAAGCAACATGGGTTCAGTGGGCGTCCATGAAAGTGTAAGTGGGTCAGTGGGAGTCCATCAATGCGAAAGTGGCTGAGTGGCAGTCCAGCATAAGGCCCTAATGTGGCCAGGGTGATGACCAGTGGGGGATTCATCCATCTACTAGTAGAAAAGGTTACTTATTGGTATCTTTGCCTGATCAGCAAGATATCAGGTTTATGCCAAGGTTTTCTCCTTTCCAAATTCATTGGATATTGCAACTCTGTTTATAATTTTCATAATAGAGGTTTTCAAGGAGTGTATGAAATATATATATATAGGAGTGTATATATATATCAGGACTTAATGAAGTATCTCGTAACTTCATTATTTATAATGATATTTCAAAGATTGAATCTATTCAAGTCTTATCTTGTAGTCTCATCAGTGTGATGAACTTTTGAAACTAATTATAACTTGAAAGGTGGTAGTTCAAGTAGTATTCGGAAAAGATATAAGTATATTGGAGTATCTTGTAACTTCATCTTTTAAACTTATATCTAGTTAATGATTATCTTATGCATGACAAAGATTTTCAGAAAAACGTTGAGACAAGGTTGGATATATGAGATCACCTTGCAACGATATTTTTATACAGTTATAAACTGGAACTCTGTGTATATTATACATGTCAGAGGATTTCAAAGATTGTGAAAAGTATATATGTACATATACTGAATATTTTGCGACTTGGTCGTGTTAAGATATCAGCTTGGTTCATTTCTTCTTGACCAAGACTTTCATGAGTACTATGAGAATGCTCATATATTGTTAATCATTATACATATCATTTTGGTGGGCTTGTTGATCACCCTTGCTTTCTTCTTTCATCACACAACAACAGATAGAAAAGATAAACAGGGCCAAGCTCCCAATTTGCGAGCGGATAGGAAACGTTTCGTAGTTTCCTATAGGCGTTGATGTCGTTGTAGCTGAGGTAGGAACTACCAATAGTCTAGGATTTCAACTTTTGATGTACCAGACTTATGTATCTTTATTAAATGTAATAATGGCAAAGAAATGTAAATCTATTCAGAAACCCTTTTAAGGTGTAATGGCATAGAATTTTGGAATAAAATGACTCGTGTTATTTTTGGATATTCATCTCTGAGACTATAACTTGTGGTGTGTGTGTTTATTGTGGGGTCACAGTACAGAGTAGTTGATTGTTTATTAAGATTGGGTGTTATTAAGGGAAATGGAACTCGTGACGACCCGGATCCCCGACCCCGGATTTGGGGGTGTTACATAAAATACTTAGTTTCTTTAGAATTAAACAGAATATTTGCAGTAACCAAATTGAGTAAAAGGTTACCTGCTATCACGCCCTAGCTGGGTTGGGGCAGTTGCTAGAATAATTCCCAGGTTGGTTGCAATTAAAGCACCTCAGTAGCTCTTTTCCCAAATTACATGCCCCGGGATGTTTCTCCCCACATGACTTATGATCTGGTAGGGGTGACCGAAACTGGTTATGAAACGTAGTCTTATATTGACCACCTCCCTGGGCGATACTCTTGCTTACCGGTTCGCTAAACCTGGTACCCATGCGGGTTGGGACACTGCTACCCTCTCAGTCCTAATCAGAAACTTCTGTTTATCGCTTTGCCGCCTTGGCTTCCGAACTCCTCTTCTTGCTCTCTTCCTCTTTTTGACTTTGCTCACTATCTGCCTCTACAATCGAGGCCTTTTTGCACATAGTCTGTTATCTCAAGTAATGACACTCGGTCCCGAATCCATTATTTCAGCCCTTGTTGAAATCTCCTTGCCTTTTTCTCTTTCGTGTTCATAAACTCCGGCACGAATCTCGACAGTTCAATAAATTTGGCTTTGTACACAGCCACTGACATCTTATCTTATTTAATCTCTAGAAACTTCAACTTCATCTGAGCCTCCATAAACCTGGGAAATACTTTTCCCCATGTGATAATCACATCAGTCTCCAGGGTTCCTTTAGGTTCCCACTAATAATTTGCTTCTCCTTTCAACATATAATTGGTGAACACAGTCTTTTGCGTCTCTTCTATGGGCACTATCTCAAAGCTCTTTTCCATTTCTTTCAGCCAAGCTCTGGCCTTAACAGGTTAGCAGTCCCTTGAAATTTCTGGGGGTTTTAACAACTTAAAGGCCTTAAAGACATTAATAACTGGAACATGATCAACCTGGGTTGAGGGTGATAATTTAAATTCTCTCGAAGAAGATTCATAATTTGGTCCATGGGGTTTCCGCTCTGGCCTTCCCCCTCGTTAGTATCCATAGTTTCTTCTTCATTGTAATCCTCTAAGCCGAATTCATTATATTCGACTTCCTCGTGTTCTTGGTTATTTTGGTTTACCAATTCAGCAGGGTTTTCTCTAGTTTCCCAATATGTCGGGGTGGCATCATTATGCTAATATAAAAGATCACCAATATAACATTATTCACGTCTCTACTCATTATGTTAAAGTCGCTTAATAACTCGCTTTGTCACAAATATATTCTTCATTCTTCTTTAGTTACTCGCAATGTTGTGCCCACGCACCTGATTTGATGCGTTAACAAAAGACGACATCCTGTCGAGAATATACACATAGCTCCTAGTGACATCCCACTCTTGGAATTCTGCGTCAGACTTATTGGTCTTCTCCTCCAGTAGTTCGGAGCTTGCTGCGTTGATTGCAGGAGCATGAAACTTTTCAGAAATTATTCTGTCGATTCTCGCTTTCCGTGCCGAACCATAATGGCTTAACAGACGAAATGATTTCGTATTATCGCATAGCATTCTCATCTTGGGACACGCTAAAATCTTCCTTATAGGACATAGATTCCTCAATGGTATAGAGAATACCCTTCTTGGTAGAATCGATATTCGTCATGTATTGAACCCTTATTATCAGAAGAATACTTTCAACCAATTCTGGTAACATAATAACCTTAATAGTAAAAGAATTAAGCATCTTGATTCTTGCATAATATGTCTCCTCAAGGGCACTCTATAAAGAGCTATGGGTGGCAAGACTCGGGTTTTCCAATCAACCCATGGTATTGGGGTATCGTCTTCATCCCGCTTTCTCCGGAGACTTAGCTCCACTTCTATATCAACATAAAAAAAAATCATGTACCATTTTCTCCTTTCCTCATTCTGTCGATCTTAAACGATTCCATCAATTTCCGTATAATACTTCACATAAACACTTCAACATAACTCCTGGTAGTCTATCAACAAACTCTATCGGCTCAACCAATAGACTCTCTTTTGCATATAATTCTTAGCACCCTTTTCTCTGAGTGCTACAACTCATTCTATTCCCTTAATGCTGGCTTTTCAATCGACTGTTAATAACTCAACCAATGCCTCAACTCTTAAGGCTAAGGTCCCCTTGGGTACTACCGTCGCGACTACTCCTTAGTAATCCGACTACGAACTCGATGAGAGTTCTTGTTAACTTTTAGATCCTCAGTCTACCCATTTTACTCTTACTGTTTCCAAGACTTATAACCTTTGGCTCTGATACCATTTCTGTAACACCCCCAAATCCAAGGTCGTGAATTCTGGTCGTTACGATCACTTATTAATTAAATAATTCTCTTTTCACAATATTACTCGACCTTTTATTCAAACTCACACACACACAGGTTATATGCTTGGAAACAGTATCAAATAAATCATCTCCACTTATCTACCTGACGGGGTTGGCGCACAAAAAGCCTACAGAACTCACGAGCGTTCCTTACCCGCCTACGGACAACAGTCCTGGTCTGATCCATGCTGGTAGTTTGTTGTGATATGATATATAAAAGAAAGGGTGAGCATTATAGCTCAGCAAGGTATATATCCCCATAATTAAGTATGTAAGGATAAATAAAACCAATAATTATACTTTGTATCTCCAAAGCATTCTGAAAGTTTATATGCTTGTCAAATATATAATATTCTCAAAATCAACTACAATAGTATATCCACTGGATACTTGTATTCATCTCTTTCTCAAAATCATTTTATACTCGTACTCATTTTATTTCAAAATCTCAAGATGTTACTCGAACCAAGATTCTCAAATGGGTGTGATATATAGTCATCAACATCCCAATTTAAAACTCAGCTTTATTGGCAGATTTCTCAAATGGATTTGATATATATTCATCAATATCCTTGTTTAAAACTCAGCCTTATCGGCTCTCTGTTGTATATTTCACAATAGTTTTTCCAAAATGGAAGAAAGGGACTATACTGGAATAAACCACGTATCGGTGATCAGCCGAATACAAAATTTTCTCTACTAGTAGAAGGAATACAAACCTAGCCGCCTTTGGGCTCATCAAGACACTACACGGTGGTTGCCCATTATCATGCAAGTCTGAAAGTCAATGGTCACATAGACCTTATAATCGTACAATGCTCCACTCCGCGCTTGCATAATGCGCCACTCCGCGCCTGGTCCCTGCCCGATACCACTCCGTGCCGGGCATGCCACATTCCAGTCCCAAGACAATTATATCTTTTGCTCAAAATCCTTTTTCGAAGGAATAGGTCGTCAAAAGTTGACCTTTAAATAAGATGATTTATTCATCACTTTTAACTCAATTGATCTTTGGGAGTTGTCGAAGTTTCGAATTTAAAATCATTTTCAAATCCCTATCTGTAGTAGGGTGACACATATATTACTCACTTGTTCTTTATTGAACGAGGAAGCAAAACTATTATGCTTCTAGACTAAGTTCCCTAAGGTTTTGTTACGTTTTAAATGATTAATCTCTTTCAAG
The DNA here is from genome assembly GCF_009905375.1 of Apium graveolens. Taxonomy (NCBI): domain Eukaryota; kingdom Viridiplantae; phylum Streptophyta; class Magnoliopsida; order Apiales; family Apiaceae; genus Apium; species Apium graveolens. The sequence goes on from NC_133647.1 coordinate 140,897,451, forward strand.
AGTTTTAAATAATTTAGAAAGTACCTTTGGGAACTATGTCTATTTTTAAATAAGTTTTTAGAAGTCCGAAGATATTAAATATCTAAGGTCCCATAATAATTTAAGAGGGATTCAATGAATTGATAAAATCTTATAAATAAAATATCTTTGTATAAGGTTCAATGAATTGATAAAAACCATATATATAAAATATTTCTGAATAAGGTCCAACGAATGGAGACACCTTAATCAAATAATCAAAACAGGATTTGGTATCCTATAATTGCTCTTTGAATAGTTAAATCTTTATTAAATAACGTGAAATGATTTATAAACTATTCAGTTTTTTTTAAATACTTTCTGGATATTTAATAATCCCTTAAGTATCGCTTTATAAAATAATCAATCAAGTAAGGGTGTTAAACCAATATTTCTCGAAGTTTAAGTCAAAATCTCAATCGTTGGCTTGATATATATATTACGCGAACATACTTTGTTTATCGAAATAGAAATCTTTCACGTCTGGCTCTCTTCGGAATTAAATCGTTATTAAAATATCTTCGACTCCCATTATCATATATTATATTTGAAATACGTTTCAATTTCTCATACTCGTGTAAAACGAAATTTGTTTTTATAAACAATCGCATAATTCGTATGCATTGATATCATAGACAAGCATATATATTTGAACTGTAAATCATGGCATCAATATCACAACAGTATATATATAGCATGGATAGTATGAGATTGGGTTTCGAAAACTTGCCTCAAGTAATCAAAGTGGTATGGTCTCTGGTGTTTAGTTGGCGATCTATAAATAAGAACCAACGGTCTAAGTTAGTACGCGATTAACGTCTCGCTTTTATTAAGCAAATTAAGCAACTTTCGCAACTACTCAAGTATAACGAATCTCCGATCGTCACATTCTCAACACTTATATTCTCACTTTATAACATGGTCGAGTTTTGAAATCGATCGTTCGCTTTAGAAAGACCATTTCGAGTTTTAAGCTCGAACGTGAGAAAACGCGCGTCAAAACTAGGTTTTTATACGTTTCTCGCTTGCGCTCGCTTTACCAAAACATTTTTATAAAATCGAAAAATTAATATTTTCTGAAAATTCTTTTTGTACAGTCTTCTCTACTGTCATATCCATTTTTCATAATTTTTCCAGAATCTTGAAATTAATTTAAGTCCTTCAAAATCACCATGCAAGTGGACTTAAGTGTAGTTGGCTAATCGCAAAAATGTTTTACACTAAAACGACCATAACTTCTAAACCGTAAATCTTCTCATGATGATCTACACATGTATACAAACTAAAAAACAAGATATATCTAGTAATATCCAGTGGTTTTCAAATTTTAACCATTTTAATGACCGAATGTCCTACAGAAAACAGATCAAGTGAAAGAATGCCCAAACTCAATTTCTACTACTTGATCTTAACACAATCACTACCTATAACCATCATAAACACAAGTACTTCTCAAGATCCACCCACATACACCTTATATTCTCTATCTAGTACCACATACATGGATTGCAACTCAACATCTCAAGCCTTTAGCAAGAACATAATCAATACAAACTCAAACAAACACAATCCTTTGGATCTTAACACTACAACAAACATAACTCTTAAATCCAACCATAAAACCTTAAAGGGTTGAAAGTTATACCTTTTTGGAACTAGTAAGGTTATTGATAGGATGATTGAGGCTTGGTTTGCTTAGAAAACACTTAGAAGGGCTTGATCCTTAAGAAACAAAACCAAGAAACAAGTTAGAATTTCGGAGTTACCTTTCAGCACCTCATTCAAACATTTTTATAAAATTGAAAAAAAATAATTTGAGGCTGAAATTTGGTACTAAGCTTACCCATGATATAGAGAAGATATGGTAAAACTTTCATGATATTTTAATGAGTATATTTTGAGTTATGAATTTTTCTTTCTCCCTTGCTCAGAAAACCCGAACTGCTGGAATGAAAAATGGAAGAGCTTTAAGTGAGGGAAAAGGGGTTGTTTTCTTTTGTGGCTAAAGTGTGGGAGTGTATAATGAACATATGGGATGTATGCAGCAGATTTGACAATAATTTAGCAAAGGTATGGGTTGGTTTGATTGTGTGGTGAAGTGAGAAAAGGAAGAAGTATGGTTTGTGTACTTGTTTGTCTCCCATCACTATTCAACACTATTCCACTAACTATTCTAGTTAACTTCTAATCATCTAGTTACACTCCTAACTACTAGTTAGGACTTGGTTATGTATGGCCAACTTGCGTGGGATTTAATTTCTCATTCGTTTATTTATCGTAAATGCAATCGTCGTTCCATTCCGATAGTTTCCACGTATAACGACTTATTTCGTAGCGATTTCTTTTATCGCTTATAATCCTATAACCAATTCCATTCCTTCTCTTGATCATAGAAACACCTTGATATATTATTTATTTCACGTAGTATTCCCGGTTCTACGCCATTCTTTACGGATACGAAAATACGTAGTATAATCGTGAATCTTCGAATCCCGTCGGCTTTTACATTCACTTATTTTCCTCGATAAACAAGAATATGATCTCGGATTCTCAAAATTCCACTATTCATTTTATGATGATCCCCATACGTATTACTTAATCAGCTCAAGTTACTATTCACAGAAGTTTTAAAATATTACAAAAATGAGGGTTCTTACATTCTGTATCGAGTTCGAGTAATCGGAAAAGATTCAAGTCTACCAAATTTTTTATAAAGGACCATACAATAGGTAATATAATTGTTTCAACATATCTCTTTTCATGTTTGATGATTTGACAGAACTACTGAAAATGTAATAAGCAATCAATAATGTTTTAGCTGGTACAATCGCGGACATAGAAAAGGACAAGGGGAAGGTATTTCACAGAATCAACATTACAAGTGAGTTCCCTCTTGTTTTTCGTACCTTCCAGGCCATGCATTGTTTGTAACTTTAAAAAAATTACAATTTTCAGAATGTAGTTATTATAAATGCAATCTGTTATTCGACATGTTTTTGCTTTATTCTTGCAGCTGTTGTAAGAGTCAAGCATCCCGTACAGCCGCTCAATACAATTGGTGGTTCGCCATTACAAAGTAATATTCCTTCAAGAGGCGAGTAGTTAATGCTTATAGTCTGTAGTATAACTGTGACTCAATTCATATTATTGTTAATGATTATAGTAGAATCCAGTAATGCGAGTCATGCGAATATTCATAATATGGAGTTTGGTAAATTAATTGATGTGAACAATTGAATTACAAAATTGTGAGCCAAAATTTCTGATTCATATCTAGATAATGTCATGTTTTTTTTCTTATTCTTACAGACACTGCAAGAATCAGGCGTCTCGTGCAGCTGCTCTGTACAATTGGTGGTTTGACATTACAAAGTAATATTCCTTCAAGATATAAGTTGTTAATGTCTATAGTTGACAGTATTAATGCGAATCAATCCATATCATTGTTACTGTTTAGATAATGTCATGTCATGCACATTTTTTTCTATATTTTACAGCTAAAGCAAAACTCAATCCTCCCGTGTAGCCGTTAATTGCCAATCGTCGTGTGCCATTACAAAGTGGATAGTTTAAGATAAAAAATGCTTCTATTTTTTCAAGGAACTTGACTGATTATACTAATATTTTGTTCTAATTTCGTGTTTTAATTTTGCACAGAAGATACTATGTCTAGCAGTCCTGCATCTCAATCATCCAACGTGTTTCTTCCATAAAGACATTACCAATCAATGTAAAGTTCAATTTAAAAAATTATTTTCTAATAAAAATTTAGCAATTTTGCCAAATAATGAAGATGTGTTTTTTAAACATAAGTTACATCAAGAGTCAATGTTATCGTGTAGAAGGGATGTGTTAGTCATGGTTTACCATTACAAAATAACAATACTCCTGGCTAGATCTTGGTTTTTTCCCAATATTTTAACGATCTTGACCCAATATAGTGAATTTTTTAACTAACTAATTCAAATAATTGATATTGTTGTCCTCTACAACTACATCATGCTTGGTTTATGAAAACTTCCTAATTAATGTAATTAAGTGATCCTCTTATTCTTTTAAAATATCACTCAGTTTTTCCAATACATTGTTTAATTAACACGACTACGAAAATGACAAGAAGTTATATTACAACTGAGTTTGGTAATACATTGAACATATTGAACATGATTTAGTGACTATTGAAGTTTTATATGTATACTATTATAGGTTAACTGTTAGTGAATGCATGTATTATTACATTTTCATCTCGATCTGGGATTAACTTTGTTAAAGAAACCTCTGGTTAGTAGACAATTTAAAACTTTCAATTATCAATTATACCAAGAAAATTATGTGCCTAATATATTTTAATAATTTATGATTTGATATTGCAAAATTCTCATTATCGTCTGTTTTGTAACTTAATATTAACAGTGAGTAGTCTACTAAATTTTTTATGTTTAAGGTGGTTCTTTGGACAAACTTTGCGTTGATTCAAGGAGCACACTTCAATCTGGTATTTTAATATGAGTACTTTGTTTATTCTCTCTGAGATGACCAAACTGCAATATACTAATTACTATTGTTAAAAACAAATTATGTCATTGATTACCCGTAATACTTTTAATTTGTGAATGCGTGGTTGGAAAAAGGTAAGCTTTCTATGACTTCAAATGACGTAACTCTTGCAACTCAGAAAGACAAACATTCTTATGCTACCACTAAGTTAATTTATTTAATTTTAATCATCAGATTTAAATTACATCTCTTTAAAAATTATTTAAATTTTTATTTGTTCTGATCAACATTTGTTTTCATTTACATAACTTTGGTATTTTTCTAATTTAGTTACAAACGTTATCTATAATATATCAAGAAACTTGAGTTCAGAATTTGCCGATGTCGATGAAAATAACATTACTATACAATAGAGGATTATGAGAATTTTGGTATAAGACTTTCTGGAAATTTGATTGGCCATATTATGTTTCATATACTTTTTTCAGTTTCATAATTGAAAGTGATTTTGAACATATCTAAATTTTCAGATGGGATACCTTACTCACAACCAGGATATGAGAGTGACTTTGATGATGAGTTTCCATTTCTATTTCACCATGATGCTGATGAAGGAAATGAATCTGAAATGATATTTAGAATTCATTATCCAGCACCAGAATTCAGTGGTATAATACACTTTATCCTACAATGGACTTTGTTTCAATTATTATCTATGGATTAAAAGTACCGCATGTATGAAATGCAGATGAATTTCTCATGGACCAACCCGATATTGATACTGATGGTGAGGATTTCTCTAGTGATGGTCATTCAGACTATTTATTTTCTGATGGTTCTGACAGTGGTACAGATCTTGAAAATGAAGACATTGATGAAAATATAATCCACCTAGAAATGCATACATTGACTATGGAGGAGACACATCACCATCATCAAATACTGTAAACCCTCCAGTTGGTGAATGCACAAGCTCATTATTTACTTCCAGGAGACATTTTCCAATTTGTCCAGAATATCGTACTCTTGGTGCGCCAACATCAACCTGTAAATATTGTAAAGCTTTCATGTGGGACAAGGAACGTGTTAACAAAAGTAATAGAAATAGTGCTCCCATATTTTCTTTGTGTTGTGAAAAAGGAAAGATAAAGCTTCCAATGGTTAAACCAATACCGAAATTCCTTCTCGACCTACACGCTGATAAGGATCGTGGCACAATTCTTTTACAGAATATCAGGTCTTATAACACAATGGTTAATTTTTCTTCCATAGGAGGAAAGATTGACGATAATATTAATAAAGGGCGTGGTCCAAATATATTTTGAATGGGTGGTATTAATCATCACAAAATGGGAAGTTTAGTACCAAATGATGGTGAAACCCCTAAATTCTGTCAGCTATATATATACGACACTGAAAATAAAGTGGGGAACAAAAAAGTCCATAAATGTACAAAATTCCTCCAATATTGAACCTGAAATTCTGGAAGGTTTAATTAAAATGTTAGAAGAGAATAATCATCTGGTTAGAACTTTCCGAATGACAAGAGATCGATTCAAAAATGACAGTATGGTTAATATAAAAATTATCATGAAAATCTCAAGATCCACGAGTGGGCGAGAGAATCATATAACTCCTTCTGACAAAATAGCAATTCTAATGGTTGGTGATTAGGATCCGAAATGTGAAGATCGTAATATTGTTGTGAGTAGCAAGACGGAAGGTTTAAAGTGAATTACCACACTGCATCCATTGACGATGGCACTCCAATACCTTGTACTATTCCCGTTTGGTGAGGATGGTTTTTAAAAGAAATTAATTACCAAAGATTGTCTGGTAATCGTCAAAAGAAAAGTAAGAATCTGACCATGAATGATTATAATTCTTACACATTCATGGTTCAACTTGAATAAGGTATATCGAACTTTTATAAAATAAAAATTTTATCATTAATATATTTTATTTTTTGATTTATTTTTTATATCATTTACACAGGGCAAACTCTTTAACTTGGTGGCAGGTTGTAAGAACAATTCATTGTTGATGCATTTTCTGTTGTCAAACAATCAAGATTGTGGTACATATGTTGTAATCAAAAGAAATTGTGTTCATAATTGTACCTTAATCTATGTGATGTCACCTGATCCTATAGTTCCAGCTAATGTTGGTCAAGGTTTTACATTATCATCTTTATTTGTTGGATTTACAAGGTACATGTAACAGAATTTTCAAGATTCGCTTATATTAATATGTCGTAAAGTTGGTTACCCTGATCCGTTTCGCACAATGACATGTAATCCATATTGGGATGAGATATTGTAAATGATGTCACTTCTGCCTTCTTGCAATCCAGTGAACTGTCCAGATATTATAGCTTGGGTATTTAAGTTTAAATTGGACCAACTGTATGATGACATCAAGAATAAAAATCATTTTGGAAAATGTATTGTAGATAAGCAGGTAATGTTTACTCATTACAATCACCGAACATGTGGATTTATTACTACTAATACGTGCATTAGTTAATACGACTGTTCTGGATATAATTCAGTATATAATATTATATTTATAGAATTTTAGAATTTCACTAATTACTTCATCTTTATTGCTAACCAATTATGTACGTAGTGGAGTATTAAAAAAGAGGTTTACTACACGCTCATATGTTAATTTGGTTGGATCATGTGGCAAAGAAGAAGTTGAATAAAAACATTGACAAATTTGTATGTGCTGAAATTCTGGATGAAACTCAGGACCCTCACGATTATGCTTTTGTCAAGCAGTAATGATTCATGGACCTTGCGGTGTTGAGTTCAACACTTCACCATGTATGAAGGACGATAAATACACCCGCGGATTCCCTAAGAAGTAAGATTAGTGTATACATATTTATCAAATCATGAATGATAGAAATTTCAATTTTTTCTATTATGCTATTAATAATAAAAAAAAAATTGCTTATCTATTATGCAAATACAATGTTTGACGAATTCAGTTTTCCAATATACAAAAGAAGGAAAATGAAACATACTGTTAATGTTAGAAAAGCTGAGTTGGACAATCGATGGGTTGTACCATATAACATGGATTTAATTATACAGTATGAGTGTCATATTAACTTGGAAGTATGTAATCATGGAAGATGTATCAAGTACTTGTTTAAGTATTGTCTAAAAGGGCATGATCGTGCAACTGTTGTCATTACATCTACAGAGAATAATGGAGGTGAAAAGAAGAAAGAACGTAATGAAATTAAACAATATTTAGATGGAAGGTATGTTGGCTATTTTTCTATGTAAAACTATATAAGTTATAAACCTTAATTTTAAAAATGAATCTCAACAATAATTGTTTCGTGCAGGTAAGTCTTTGGTGCTAAAGCTGCTCATCGGATGTTTAGGTTTCATATATATCATCGGAGCATTTCTATCGAAAGATTATCATTTTATTTACCGAATGAAAAGTATATTACATTCAATAATAATGATAATCTGATTAATGTGTGTCAATGAGCCGAACTAAAAAATAGAAAATTAGAAGCTTTTTTCCAGCTTTGTCAAGAGTTTCCAGATGCTAGAACGTATACGTACCAAGAAATTCCAGAGTATTTTGTATGGGATTCTGGAGATTGTGCTTAGAGGAATAGGAAAAAAGGAAATTGGATTGGAAGGTTGAATTCTTCACACTATTCTACAGGTGAGCTTTGGTATCTCAGAATGCTATTATCTTGAGTTAGAGGACCAAGATGCTACAGTGACCTTCGAACTGTTGAAGGAGTTACATACGACACATTTCGAGAAGCATGTGGGGCTTTACGCTAAATTAACAATGATAATAAATAGCATGAAGTTATCAAAGAAAATGACGACATTGCAATGCCCTATCAGTTGCGTTCTCTGTTTGTACACATAATCGTTAATTGCCAGGTAGGCGATGTGTACAAATTATATATGGAAAATTGGAGGTGCATGTCTGATGATATTTTACTGAAGCGAAGAAAGTTGACTGGCCGACAGAATCTGGAACTCAGTGATGATGATTTAAGAAATTATACTCTTGGAAGTTTTTAAGCTTCAGTTTTTTAATTAAGCTTCATGTTTTCTTTATATACATTTGTTTACGGTAAATTCCTTTCTTCTAATCATTTTCATTATTTATTAGTATAAAGTTTGATACGTGTTTAAATGTTTTGCAGAGAAAGAATATGTCTTGAACTCTATTGGTAGGTCCTTGAAGAATTATCCAACTATACCAATGCCACCATCTAAATTTCTTGACAGGAGCATAAATAAACTGGTTCTTGAAGAAACAAGCTATTATACAAAAATAATATTCAAGGAACACCGACAATTAGTTTCTAATCTTAATAATGAACAGAAGAATGTTTATGAAGCGGTCCTCAATTCAGTTGAAAAAGGAGAGGGAGGTTTCTTTTTTGTATATGGAAGTGGAAGATGTGGGAAATCATATCTTTGGAATACATTTATCACTCGCCTCAGGTCATAAAATAAAATTGTGCTTCCTGTTGCATCCTCTGGCATTGTTGCTACCCTCCTGCCTGGTGGTAGGACTGTGCATTCCAGATTAAAAATACCATTAAAACTGGACGAGGAATCATCATTTTCTATACCTCATAATTCTGATATTGCGGAACTTATCAATCAAACAAGGCTTATTATTTGGGATGAAGTACCGATGCAAAATAGGTTTGCGTTTGAATGTTTGCATTGTTCTCTGCGCGATATAATGAGATCTGTCAATATGGATAGGTATCATCAACTTTTGGTGGGATAACTGTGTTATTAGGTGGTGACTTCTGTCAAATCTTACCATTATAACTAGAGGCTCTATAAGTGACATTGTATATTCATTTATATCTAGGTCTCATGTATGGGCTGATTATCAATTACATGTTCTAAAGGAAAATATGAGACAACGTAGAGGAAATTCAGAAGTCCAGAGACGTCACATAAAAGAGTTAAGTCAGTGGGTTCTCGACATAGGTGATGAAAAGACCCCACCCAAGGATGACAATAATGGACCTGACATGTTTAAAACTATAAACATTCCAGAGGAAACTGCATTCAATCAGACAACAGTGATGTGAACCAATTGATTGATAATGGCTAAGTTAAATTTAACCAAAAGTTCCATAATAGAGTTTATAGAACAAAATGCATTACAAAATAAATAATTTTAGCAATTTAAGTCTTCTACAAGGTACAAATATTTTCAATTTCTTAAAATAAATAAAATATGTTTTAATTCAGAATTAAAATGAACTTTTAATTACTAAAATTGAAATTTAACAAGAAGCTTAAAACGAGTAACTATATATGTGTACATCTATTCTTGATTGACATTTCATAATGGTATTATATAATGTTATGCTCATATCTTTGTATTAGTGGAATAGAATCATAATTTTAAGAGCCGGAGATTGTAATATACATAAATATATATTAACTAATCTTTATAAGTGTCAACAACACACATGGTCATATTCACATTAGATTAATTCGCACAACCATATAACTACACTTATAATTTAAATACAACAAAATAGAATACAATCACTTAGTTAAATTTAACTAAAGGTTCCATAATATAATTTAAAGAACAAAATGCTTCACAAAATAAATAACTAGAGTAATTTAATCCTTCTACGAGTTAAAAATGTTGGGTATTTTTAAAAAAGGATAAAAGATGTTTTAATTCATAGTTAAAATGAATTTTTGTACTTTAAAATAATATTTTACCAATAAGCTTAACACAAGGAATCGTATATGTGTACATCAATTCATGGTTGACATTTCGGAATGGTATTATATGATATTTTGCTAAAATCTCTATTTTTAATGGAATAGAATCCTAATTTTCGGAGTTGGAGATTATATCTTCCAATAATCTATATTTTTAATTTTAATTAATTTACTTGAGTAGTCTAACAGAGATTTGTATCAATCGACATGAACAGATTGATATACTATCGGATAATTAGTGATACCATAACAAGTATTATAACTACATGTATAGCTATTATTCTATCCCCTACAAACTACACACTGATCAACTTTTTATTCATCATTGTATCTTGCATCAAGATTTGTTAGTCATAATATTCTTACCTTATTATTTTCAGTATCTTAACATTCAATCTCCGATAATCACATGATACATTTTGTTTAAAAACTTAACATTTGTCTCCTAATGACATTTTAATTACGTCACAGTGTTTATCCAGAGATTTCAACCATGTTTGATAAGTTAATATCGCTTGACGAAAGTAGGACAAACTGGAATATAAGGGTACGTGTCACTCGAATGTGGCATGCAAATCTTGTGTCGATAATACACTCATCAAATTCAACCTTATTATTCTTGATTCCGAGGTACGTATAATACTATACCACATGTATATCCATGGATGTTAAAATATTCAGACTTTTTTATTTTTCATTGTTGATTTTTAAATTATTTGTAAATCTATGAACAAGATTATCGTGTACATGCCTCCATTTATCTGGATGTTTGGATTATGTTATACAACATGATTGAAGAGGGAAATATTTATGAAATAACTAATTTCATGACTAGAGTATCAAAAGGAATGCATAGGCCAGTTTCCTCTCCAATGGATGTTGTTTTGACGACGTCAAGCATTGTGCGTCGTGTAGTTTTCGATGATTTATCCATCACGAGACACAAGTTTGAAGTTATTGATCTTGCTAATATTTATAGAGTAATAAGAGATCAAACTAATTTTAATATCATAGGTGTTGTGCTTTTAAATTTTTTCATTCAATAATGATTATGACTATCAGTATAATTATGATTTGTAATATCTGATCAATGTATTAGATGTTGTTGGAGTAATATAAGATCCAGAACTACCAAAGGTGCTTTATTCGAGTTATGGCGATGAAATAGTTGTTCATTTCAACCTTACTAATGGAAGGTATATGTAACTTCTTTCATATCTAATCTATGTAAAATTTATCATCTTAACAAATAGTTGTTCTTTCTGTCATAATTAACTTAGGAATTCATTTGTAGTAACTTTTTGGGGAGAACAACTTGCTTTATTAGACCCATTATATGATATGAAATTTGATGATCCTCCTGTGATCTTACTCGCAAGTGTTAGAGTTAGGATTATGTATGGTAAGATATTTAATTAATTAAAATCCACCAAGTTGAATACAATAATTGACATTGTAGTTGATTCCAATTTGGAACATCTATTTGCATAACATGATTTTTAAAATTAATTCAAGGATTGGTGCAACTAACTACTGTGTTATCATCATAAATATATTGCAATATCGATAATGATGTTGTGAAGTCATTCAAACTGAGGTAAATTCTCTTTGGAATGATAATTTTATTAATTAGAGATGCTTTAATTAATTCTGAAATGTCAAAATTTTGCAGGCTTCATGAAGAAGGTTATGTTGTTAGTGAGTTTCTTGCCACAAATAATGATGTCAACTAAAGAATGACTCATATCAGCTAAAGAATGACTGAGTGATTGGATCTACCAATAGAATGTCATGAATTTTTGTCTTTATTATCTCTTTCATCATATCATTTTTGTTTTCCTTTCAATTTCATCATATTCATGGACCACTTTGAGTTTATTTTTTTGTTGGTCAGGAAAATAAAATATTATATTGATTGAGCACTGCATTTGCATTTTTAAAATCCTTAATATATGAAATTTATGTTAAAAATTTTGATTAAAAAAACAAATTTAAATTTAAATTAACAAAATGTACTATCTTTTAATAGTTGTATCTTACCAAACGATTATATAATAGGAAGTTATATTTAACTAATGACTCGAATACTGGAATAGACTAATTACAAGATATAAAGTTGAATCATAAAAATGACTTACATAAAGTAAATTTGTAATTAATAAAATTGGAATAAATGATGCAATTATTGAATATAATATGTGACAACTTTATCAAATATAGGAAAGTAATATTAAACAGCTTTTACATATGTACAAATAATAAAATCACTCTCACCGTAAATTTAAAAAAATGATATTAAATTGTTGATGTATGAGTGTTTTCTTATATTCATTTAAGTATATTTATTTTATTATCAATTTTCCTAAAGAATTGTAAAAAATATTAAAAAGTAAATAGTAGTGCTACATTAACTATGAGTTCTTATTTTAATTAAAATCTCATCTTTATTTATTTTTTCCCATTTTCACTATATTCAATTACCATATACTATGAGTTTAATTAGTTAGAAACTAATACTCCTTCAATGTTGACGGAAGACCGACTCTTAAAGTATACCCTAAATTGGCTAAAATTAATCATTAAAAACTTTGAACAAATACCAAAATTTACATATTACACAGATAGCAATGCAAGATAAGAATAAGGTACATAAAACAAAATTTTGATTAAAAATACAAAATATATGTTGTAATTAGTGAAAGAAATATGTGTAAACATGCGGCCTGAAAAAATGAAGCATTAACTTTACGCTTATTAGAGCTAAATATAATAAGATATAAGACACCTTAAATTGGTATAATAATTACGATTTTTAAAATTATTTTCCGGTTGCTTTCTTAAAAGTAAGTCAAGGCAAATAATTTATACATAGATTTGTCTTAAAAATTGTAAAGCTGCATGGTATATTAGTTATTAATTAATATAGTATTAGTCTTTAGGCACCATCAATTACAACAAATTTAAAGGCAGATACAAATGCACACGCAAAACAAAATCTGCTCTGTGAATTATTTGCAAACTTTGAAGAACTCGATTACATTTGTGTTACTTTACTTCCTGGCAACAATGACGCCTAATGTTGAATATTTAACTGATTTGATCTACCAATATAATTTGATCAATTATTTTTTTATTAGATAATCTCATCATTATATGTTTTCCTTTCTACAATTATTCTATTTAAATACCATGTTGCGTGAGCTTAGTTTAGTTTGTTGTTCTGGCTAATAAGATATTTTGTTGGATTTTCGTTAAGTCTCAACCTGAATTTCATGCCTCTTGATAGAGTTCTGTAATTAAAGACTATAAACAAATACTCTAAATTTACTAAAATTTGTATTTTAAAACTCTCAAATAATACTTAAAATTACGGAGTATACGTATATTAATGTGTGATAAGAATGATTTACGTAAAACAAATTTGAGAGTATAAAAACATGTTAAGAAGTGACTGTAATTAGTGAAAATAATATATGTAGAGATTATCATAAAATAAATCAAAGTAATATTCAACAACGTTTTTAGAGCTATAAATAATAAGATATAAGTTAAGGCCGCGCTAGAAGATAAATTGACCGATTAAATTGTTTCCTCATATTGTTTTCTTAAAATTTTATAAATTCGAATATTTTCTTAACAATTTTTTTAAAATTTGTAAGTTTTAAAAAAACTTTTCCTATATTACGATACACACTATGTTACTTATCAACCAAAATTCTATTAGTCATTAGTCATTGTCAATTATCAAAAATTAAATTACAAATACAGTTAGACGTGTAAATCTAAATTCTGATATTTGAAATATTTGCAACCTTATTTGAAGACAGTTATATTCGTGTTAATACTATAAAGAAATAAAGATATGTGTTATATAATTTATTAATTAATATACTCTTACTCATTAGACATGGTCAATTAGACCAGGTTCACAATCGATACAATTACACGTGTATTGACAACTTCCAATATGTGAAACTTTGATACACTCTTATTTGAAGACAGTTATATTCGAGTTAATTTGCATGCCAACAATATTTATTTTTTCTTGGCTAAATAATGACTTAGCGATTTAATCTAAACCTTTTTTAAAAAAACATGAAGAGGTGCTAGAGAATATAACATATTAAATAATTATATTTTTGGAAAATTTATTCTTACAGATACAACTAATCATACCTCATCTAATTAGGTAATAGCGTATATCACATTATAACAGATTTTGTTCCAAGACTCCAACACATATTATTTCTAAATCATGACACTTCGATTAGTAATGCAAAGTTTTAGGAATAATATGATATATCTAATATAACATATCTTCTATCTTAACTTGAACATATAAGTTTATCATTACTTAGAGATTGCGCCCGGAATTTACATAAAACTCTCGGAATCATAGTCTTCTCATGTTTAGGTACCTGTATAAATAACGATGTTTTGGTTTAATGTTAAACAAGTTGTACCACAGAGTTCTAAGACATACGTTGTGCAAGAACATCATATTATCATGGGTATGTAAATGATTATAACTTGGTATTAGAATTTACATTTTAGCGATTACTTTTATATACATTAGTAGTACTGTTAATATTCATTAACAAACATTTGATACTAACAGATCCAGGTACAAGCATCTCGCTTTCTTCACTTGATATCTACAACACCAACTGCAGAGTTAGAGTTCGCACTACGCCATAGGTTGCATGCTGCAACCCTTCATGCGGGGTTGCAAAGAAAAGTGTAATAGTAGCCTTCTAAATAAATATCTATCGCAAACTCCTCCTTTCTGATGTTGCTGTATAATTATAATGTGTTACCAAAATGACATATATATATATATAAATTAAAATAATTTTTTTAATTTACTAATTAATTATTATTTACATAGAAATGAGTTAATAATTGAAATATATATTTTATTTATTTATTAAGGTTTAATATTAGTGGAGTGATTTATAATATATTGATCAATTGAAAGTTCTATAACTTAACAAGTCATTAGTGGAGTGATTTACAACATATATTGTTGAATTTATTTAGTTTTTTATAATTAAGTGTTAAAAATAATATTTATTAAAAGAAAAAAGAATTTAATAATTTAAAGTTAAACAAAAAAAAGTTGGGCCGAGTGTTTATTTTGAATAAAACTTGGGCCGAGTTTTGAACAAAACTAGGTCATCTATCTCTTTCCCTGTCTCGCTCCTTCCCTCTTTGTCTCTGTCTCTCACTTCTCTCTCTCCCTCTCTCGATATTTGCCATTTGTGGCCAAATCATTCAACCTCGATAAAAAATGTAGCCATTTTTGTGTTCTTTGGCTACGATTTCATCTATTTCAAACCTTAAATCATCTTTTCTAGTCCCAGATTGAAAAATTCATGAACCCTAGTTCTTTAATTGCTTCGATTCTAAATTAATCGATGATTTTTGGATCGATTGACGTTTGTTTTGTGTTGTAAATGATGTTATATGTATCATATGTTAAAAGCCCCTTTATTTGAGCTTATTCCTTGAAACCCTAGATCCTAAAGTTCGATTCAAATCGATTTCTTGACTATTTGTGTATTATAGTGATAATTTCAGTATTTGTGTTTCAATTACTCTCCAAGTAAACACGCATAGATTCACATTGATATTCAAGTTTTTTGCACCATCTTGATAATCTTATGTGTGACATTTATCCCAAATTGCTTGTAGAGAATTGTGTATGATAATTAAGTTATGAATTGGTTATAATTATGGATTCTCTACACGCAAGTTGGTGGCATTTGTTCTTATATTGATTCCTTGATCCTATTTACTTATATATGTGCTTATGTCTTCTTAAGTATAATTTATGTATTGATTTCTATTTTGTTCACAACACTCCTTGCATTTATCTATCAAGCTACTCTGAACAAGGGCCTCCATGGAAGCTAGTGTCGGACTCGTTGCAGGGTATCATAATCATAATTAGTGAGCTCATCGTCATTCATGGTCACGAAGAGGTTTGTGATCATACATAGTTGTGTATATATCTTTTGTTTATTTGGTTCTTGATTGACTTCTAAATATGTGTCTGTGTTGTATGTTGCAGCCTAAGGCTTTGAAGGATTTGAATGGCCAAGATTTTTATTCTAAGCATAACAATTCCGTGAAACGGTCTCATCAGATTTTTATTCAATACGGAAAATACGAAGTAGAATCATTTATTAGGAATATATGTGCATTAGTTTGATGATATGTTTAACAAAACACTTAAGTAGAAAACTAGTGTTTGTAGCCTCAACGGATAAGACCATTTTGGCTATCCGTTGATGGTGTAGCTTTACTTAGAAATAAGTCTAGTGTTGTAGCACATTTCAGTCTCTGAATTTGAGATATAATTCTTAAATGTTGAGGGAAATTATAAGTCATGTTGACTACTAGAGGATATGCAGATAGGAAGGCCAATTGTAAATATTTCATGCCTTGTAATTTTGTATAAATGAAATGGTGTCAACGGATAACTTAAAGACCTTCAACGGATGAGAAACAAAGCTTCAACGGATGTCTCTAAAGCTTCAACGGATAACATCCTTCAACGGATGAGTGCATCAACGGATAGAGCTTCAACTGCTAACACATCAACGGATAAAGCCATCAACGGATGAAGGCTTCAACGGATGTTCTGTTAAATAGCAGTTGACAAGTGGTAGTTGTACCTACAAACAGAGGCACATGGGTTGACAGAGACAACTGAGATGTGGTAGCCTATTTCAGGAATATCAGAAAAAGCAGCCGTTCTACTCTAGTATAAAGAGGCAATAGTCAACAATACACTGGAGTAAAATGGAGAAGAAACAAGTGGAGAACTTATTTTATTATTGTACTTTTTATCTTTGTCTTCACTTGTAAACTTGGTAATATATAAACCAAGTAGCAGCTAGTAATTAGATAAGAATTTTTCCAGAATTGTTTAGAAAAATCTTGAGAGAAAAATTATCTAGTTTGTACTAGGACGCAGCTGTGATCAACTTCTTGAATCACAGATTTTCTGAAATACCATCTCTGGTGGAACAACTATCCACCAGAAAAGTTTTTAAGGTCTGTTGTGTTCTTTACATTAGTGTTTGAATATATATCTGTCTGTATTAGCTTAAAGCAATTCATACACTTGTTTATCTTAAACACATAGCCTTTGAAACTGCTCAAAACTTGAAAAAGTTTTGAGATTTACATTCAACCCCCCTTCTGTAAATCTCATTGTTAGTTCATTAGGAATAACAATTGGTATCAGAGCAAGCTCTTGACACACAAAGAGTTTAAAGATCTTGGAAACTAACAAAGATGAGTAAGAAGGATATTGGAGTAAAAATCCCAGTTCTTGACAAAGACAGTTATCACCATTGGAAGGTGAAAATGCACCTTCATCTACTCTCCCAAGATCAAGGTTATGTAAACTGCATTGAGAATGGTCCTCACATTCCCCACAAAGTAGCCACAGTTGCTACGGCCACAATTACTGTTGGTCAATCCATTCCAAAACCTAGAGCAGAATGCACAATGGAAGACACAGAAGAAGTCCACAAGGATAAGAAGGCTATGAACATTTTGTTTAATGGTCTTGACAAGGATATGTTTGATAATGTGATAAATTGCACAACTGCCAAAGAGGTTTGGGACACAGTTCAGCTACTGTGTGAAGGTACAGAACAAGTAAAAGAAAACAAAATGCAGCTTCTCATTCAACAGTATGAGTATTTTCATTTTGAAGAAAATGAATCTTTAAATGACACATTCAATAGATTCCAAAAGCTGTTGAATGGACTGAAGCTGTATGGTAGAGTGTACCAGGTGAAGGATTCAAATCTTAAATTTTTAAGATCCTTGCCAAAGGAATGGAAACCCATGACTGTCTCCTTGAGAAACTCTCAAGATTATAAGGACTTCACTCTTGAAAGATTATATGGAATCTTGAAGACTTATGAACTAGAGCTGGAACAGGATGAGGTATTGGAGAAGGGAAGAAAGAAAGGAGGTTCAGTTGCCTTGGTAGCTGAAAATGAGAAAGAATGCAGACAAGAAACTGTGAGATCTACATCAAACTCCAAAGATGGCACAAGCAAATCAAAATCAAACAAGGGTAAGGAGCAAGTTGCTGAGAATGAAGACAACTCCAGCCAAGATGACTCTGATGGTATTGATGAGCATCTTGCATTTCTGTCTAGAAGATTTGCAAAGATGAAATTTAGGAAAAACACTAGAGCCACTAAACCTCATAAGAACATGGTGGACAAATCCAAGTTCAAGTGTTACAATTGTGGTACAAGTGGACACTTTGCAAGTGAGTGCAGAAAGCCAACTTTTGAAAAGAAGAAATTTGACCAAGTAGATTACAAAAAGAAATATTTTGATCTGCTCAAGTAAAAGGAGAGGGCTTTCATTACTCAAGAAAAAGACTGGGCAGCTGATGGAAAAGAAGAGGATGAAGATGTGGAATATGTCAACTTGGCTCTCATGGCTGATTCTGAGGAAAATGAAGTTAGTTCATCAAGCAACCAGGTAATCACTACTGATTTAACACAGCTTACTAAAGAAGAGTGCAATGATGCTTTTAATGACATGTCTACTGAACTGTATCATTTGCGTGTGTCTCTTAAATCTCTTGCTAAAGAAAATAGTAGGATTAAAGAGAATAATTTGTTTTTAAGTGATAGAAATGCTGTGTTAGAAGATAAGTTGATTGACCTAGAGAAAACTAAGCTACATTATATATCTGTTGAAAATGAACTAGCTGAATCTGTTAAGAAAGTAGAAATACTTTCTAATTAATTAGAGAGAGCAAGAGGTGATTAAAGCTTGGAAGACATCTAGGGATGTTAGTGCTCAAATTACCAAGGTCCAAGGAATTGAATCATTCTGTGAGACTGCCTGGGATAAAAACAAAAAGAAACTGGAATTAATTGATGGGCTGTCAACGGATGTGGAATCAACGGATGATGAAAATTATCCGTTGAAAGAAGAAAAGGAGCATCCGTTGAAGGTCCCTCAATTAAAACAGGCAGATGTTTCTAAAAGTGAAAATCTAAAGAAACTCAACAAAAAGTTTGGTTCAACTTCCAAGAACTTTGTCAAAGGAGAAGCAAGCACATCCAAAGATGTCAGTAAGGTGAATATAGGGCACATGACCTTAGAACAGTTAAAGAATAGGCTCAAAGTGGTTGAGGATAAAAAGGAAACTAAAAGAAAATCTAATAGAAATGGGAAGGTAGGGATTAACAAATATAACAATTATACACCTGATAAGTATGCTCCTAGAAAAAGCTGTGTGCATTGTAGTAGTGTTAATCATCTATCTGCTAATTGCAAATCTATTAAGAAAACTCCCATTCCTGTACCCTCTTCCATGCCTAATATGTCTGCATCACCTCTGCATGCTATGCCTGTTATGTCTCATCAGAATCCTTATGCACATTTTGCAAACATGCCATATTTTAACAATCCTTATCTTGCTGCATTTAGTATGCCTCAAATGCCATACAATATGCCAATATGGAATAACATGCTTGCACAATCCATGCCTTGTCAAATTCCAAATGTGCTAAATGATTCTGTGACTAACCCTACACCTCAACCAACTACATCTAAGATCAAGGTTGACTCAAAGTTACCTAAGTCTAAAGATGCAGGAGGAATGAAGTCTAGGAGAAAGGCTAACAAGAATGGACCCAAGGAAACTTGGGTACCAAAATCAACTTGATTGATTTTATGGTGTGCAGGGAAAAAGAAGAAATCTATGGTACTTGGACAGTGGCTGTTCAAGACACATGACAGGAGATTTCTCCCTGCTCACAGAGTTTAAGGAGAGAGCTGGCCCTAGCATAACCTTTGGAGATGACAGCAAAGGGTTTACTATGGGATATGGCTTGATTTCAACAAGGAATGTCATAATTGATGAAGTTGCACTAGTTGATGGTCTCAAGCACAACTTACTGAGCATCAGTCAACTATGTGATAGAGGGAATACAATTTCCTTCAATTCAGAAGCCTGTGTTGTCACCAGTAAGAAAGACAACAAAGTGGTTCTAACTGGAGTTAGAAAAGGAAATGTGTACTTAGCTGACTTCAACTCTACAGATGCAGAATCTATTACTTGTCTCTTCAGCAAAGCAAGTTCAGCTGAAAGTTGGCTATGGCACAAGAAGCTATCCCATTTGAATTTCAAGACAATGAATGATCTATTCAAAAAGGACTTAGTTAGAGGAATTCCTCTTGTTAAATTCTCAAGGGATGGTTTGTGTGATGCTTGTCAGAAAGGCAAACAAAGGAAAGCATCATTCAAAAAGAAGCTTGAAACAACAATTAATGAACCATTACAGCTGATACATATGGATTTGTTTGGACCAGTCAATGTATTGTCAATTGCAAGAAAAAGATATTGCTTGGTGATTGTAGATGATTTCTCAAAGTTTTCATGGGTCTATTTTCTTGGATCAAAGGATGAAGCAAGTGAAATCATTATCAATCACATCAGGCAAGTCAATAATCATCCTGACTTGAAGGTTAGGAATATCAGGAGTGACAATGGAACTGAGTTCAAGAATTTGACAATGAGGCTGTTCTGTGAAGAAAATGGAATCATGCATGAGTTCTCAGCTCCAAGAACACCTCAGCAAAATGGGGTAGTTGAAAGAAAGAACAGATCTTTAATTGAGGTTGCCAGAACAATGCTTGAAGAATCAAAGTTACCAACATATTTCTGGGCTGAAGCTGTTAATTGTGCCTGCTACACTCAGAATATTTCTTTGATCAATCAAGCTAAAGGCATGACTCCTTATCAGTTGTTCAAGAGAAGAAAACCAACTCTAAACTTTCTTCATGTCTTTGGATGTAAATGCTTTATACTGAGAAATCAATCTGACCATAAAGGGAAGTTTGATACAAAGGCTGATGAAGGGATATTTGTTGGCTACTCAGCTGGAAAATCTTATAGGGTCTACAATCTAAGAACCAACATTGTTATGGAATCTGTGCATGTTGTGTTTGATGATAAAAAGATTAATGGACTAACAAATGAGGGACACCATGAAAGACTCAAATTTGACAACATTGAGATATATTGTGATGATAGTGAAGAGGAGATTGATGGAAATGACACTTCAAAAGGGATTCAAGATATGCCCTTGGATAATGCACAAAATACTGCATCCGTTGAAAGTCAGAATTCTGCATCCGTTGAAAGAGGCAATGCAGTATCCGTTGAAAGACATAATGCATCATCCGTTGAAGTACATAATGAAGCATCCGTTGATCATAGTTCATCAACGGATAATCGATTTACATCATCAGTTGATAGAACTCCAAGTTCCCTGCGAAGGACCAACAACTCAGAGGGAGTTTCAATTGATCAACACTCTGTCTCATATCACGACAATACTGAGGCCACCTCATCTAGAGCACATCTTCCACCTCAAAGGAAATGGACCAAGAATCATCCCTTTGAACTGATCATTGGTGATGCATCATCTAAAGTGCAAACAAGAAGAGCTACTCAAAATGAATGTCTGTATAGTAGTTTTCTATCTCAGGAGGAACCTAAGAAAGTGGAAGAAGCCTTAATGGATCCAGATTGGATATTAGCTATGCAGGAAGAGCTGAACCAATTTGAGAGAAACAAAGTTTGGAAGCTGGTACCCAAGCCAAAGAACAAGAGTTCCATTGACACAAAATGGGTATTCAGAAACAAGATGGATGAAAATGGCATTGTCATAAGGAATAAAGCCAGATTGGTTGCTAAAGGCTATTCTCAACAAGAGGGAATAGATTTTGATGAAACATTTGATCCAGTTGCAAGACTTGAAGCCATAAGAATCTTTCTAGCCTATGCAGCTAATGCCAATTTCAAAGTCTATCAGATGGATGTCAAGAGTGCATTTCTAAATGGGGAATTGGAGGAAGAAGTTTATGTAAGCCAACCTCCGGGTTTTGAAGATCAAAATTTTCCAGACCATGTGTATTATCTGTTGAAAGCACTCTATGGACTAAAGCAAGCACCTAGAGCCTGGTATGAGACTTTGTCAAAGTTCCTTCTAGATAATCATTTCACAAGAGGTACTGTTGACAAAACTCTCTTCTTTAGAAATGTTAATGGCTCTAAGATACTTGTACAAATTTATGTAGATGATATTATATTTGGATCTACAGATGATAAGCTTTGTAAAAAGTTTGCTAAATTAATGCAAAGTAAATATGAAATGAGCATGATGGGAGAGCTAACTTACTTTCTTGGGTTACAAGTTAAACAAGTTAGTGGTGGAATTTTCATTAGTCAAACTAAATATATTTATGATCTTTTAAAGAAGTTTGACTTAATGGATTGTTCACCTGCAAAAACTCCCATGGCCACTGCCACTAAGCTTGAATTAACCAAGGCTGAAAAGTCTGTGGATATTACAAGTTATAGAGGCATGGTTGGCTCACTTTTATATTTAACTGCTAGTAGACCTGATATAATGTTTTCTACATGTCTCTGTGCTAGATTTCAAGCTGGCCCTAAAGAATCTCACTTAGTGGCTATTAAAAGAATTTTCAGATATTTCAAGGGAACTCCAAATCTAGGAATTTGGTACCCTAGAGAGTCTGGTTTTGATCTAATTGGCTACTCAGATGCAGATTATGCAGGTTATAAAATAGACAGGAAAAGCACAACAGGCACCTGTCAATTTCTAGGGAACAAGCTTGTATCATGGTTCAGCAAGAAGCAGAATTCTGTTTCCACATCAATAGCTGAAGCTGAGTACATTGCAGCTGGTAGTTGCTGTGCACAAATACTATGGATGAGGAACCAGTTATTTGACTATGGTATGACTGTTGAAAAAATTCCAATATTTTGTGACAACACAAGTGCCATTGCCATTACTGAAAATCCAGTGCAGCACTCAAGAACCAAGCACATTGATATCAAGTACCACTTCATTAGGGAACATGTGATGAAAGGTACAGTGGAACTTCATTTTGTTCCAAGTGAACAACAAATTGCAGACATATTTACCAAGCCACTTGATGAATCAACATTCACAAGATTGGTAAGTGAGCTAGGTATGCTTAATTACTCTTAAAATTCATGTCCTTATTGCAATCTGTATTGAAGCCTGAAATGTATTAGCTGCTAGAACAAATTTGATTTTTAACACAAATTATTCCATCAACGGATATTCCCTATCCGTTGAAAGTCAAAATTGTTATGTCAACGGATGTTTATTATCCGTTGAAAGACATATACATTTCTGGAATTTTTTTTTATCCGTCAACGGATAAAACTGAAGTGCTCTTCAACGGATGACAGTTTACTTTATCCGTTGAAATATCACATCAGTCGATTCAGGTGTTTCACAGCCGTTGATTCTATTGTCTTAACCGTTGATACTCATACATACAGTTGTATGTATTTATTTTAAAGGTAGTTTTTAGAATACTTACAGTTTATTCTTAAACGGCTGAAATTCACTTACATATATTTATTGTTTAATCTTTTATTTATGCTTTTTAATTTGAGAAAGTATATAAGCCCTTCTGATTTTTCATTTTTACTTTACGCTTTCTTGAAATTTCAAAGCTTTTACCATTTTCTCTCTGCAAAACCTTCAAGTTATTCTCTGCAAATTCTACTCACAATAATGGCACCAGTAGTAAAGATTATGTCTCAATCCGGATTCATCTATGAGAAGAACAATTTCATAGCTTTGGTAGAAAAGAATGAAGCCCATTCCGATTATCACAAAATGATGGACTTCATCAAAAACTGTAAACTTAGCTATGCAATGCTGGAAGCCCCAACGATTTACTGTGAAGTAGTTGAGGAGATTTGGACAACTGCTCAGTTCAACTCAATAGATATGACTATCTCCTTCACCCTCAAAGGTAAAAATCACTGTGTTAACTGTGATGATTTACTAGCATATTTTAAATTACCTGAGAACGATGCCATTACACCACACACTGATAATGATGTATCCAGCATGTTAGATTCCATAGGTTATTCTCTTAACTCTGCTAGTTTAGGGAGTATTAAAAGAAAAGGCCTTAGGAAAGAATGGAGTTTTCTTGGGGATGCCTTTATCAAGGTTTTCTCTGGGAAAATTAGCAATTTTGATGCCATAACTTCATCTCTTGTTAATATGCTCTATATGCTTGTTTCTGATAGGTACTTTAATTTTAGCAACTATGTTATGCTAGAATTGGGTACTAGATTAGGTAACAAAGCTAATAGATCTAATAACATCTATTATGCTAGATTCTTTATGTTATTGGCTAACCATGTTACTGAAGGTTTGGTCATAACCAATGAGAATAATAAACTCAAGTGCTGGGCACAAGAGAAAAGAGTTCTTGCAGATTTATTGAGAATGGATCTCAACAGCAGTGTGCCATTGGTATATTTACCAATCATGAATGCACCACAGGTAAGTGAGGTAATTGCTTCTACAACTCCTACTTCTTCCAACCCCTCTTTTTCTTTATCTTCTAGTGTGGCCATGGAATCTGTGACAATGCCCCAACAGATTCCTACCAAGGTCACCAAAACTAAACTTTCAAAATCAAAGACAAAGAAAACTACCTCTGTTGTTTCTCAAAAGACAACAGTTGTAACATCTACCATTAACCCTGAGGGGAGTGAACAGGGTGTGAGTGGTGAGGGGAGGGGTGAACATCAAAGAAACCCCCAGGATAAGGAAGGAGAGATAAGTGCTTCCCAAGCTAGCCAAGCCACAGTTTCTCAAAAAGCTGTGGTGGTTGAAAGGATTACTAGCATATCCCTAGCTGCATCCTCCCAAAAGGATGTAACTATTGAAAATAGTTCCCAACCAGGAACACAGAACAAACGAGGGAGGGACAATAAAGCCAAACACTCACCAACAAAAGCCTTTATTAGAAGAAAGAGAGCCAGAACCCAATCTTCTACACAGGGTGCACACACTGCACAGATACATCCATCTGTATCTATGCCTTCTCAAACTCAGTTTGATGTGGCTCCAACAAATGTGGAGTCACAGCCCCATTCTCTCACAATTAACACACATCAATCACCACACACTTCATCACCATCTCTAGATGTGGATATGTTATTCCCATCAATTCCTGATTCTCCCTCTTTACAACTCAGGGAGGAGCCCCACTCAAATACAGGTGATCATCATCTTTTAGATGATTTATTGGATCACCCGCAAATTCTTTCAGATGTAATTGAAGGATCTGTGTCACCAAAACTCATATCAATCTACACATATTCAACAGTTATATCACTTTCAATTTCTACTTCTTTTTCTTCTTCAACGGATATCACTCATCCGTTGACAAGTGGTTGTTCTTCAACGGATAAGCTTAATAGCAGTTATCCGTTGATACCATCAGTTTCACCTTCAACGGCTATTTCGCATCCGTTGATAGTCTCTATACACACAACTGAAACAATTCCAAGTGTAGAAGACTTGATTACTGTACAATCACTTCTAGGACTGAGGGAAGGGAGTGACAATTTGAGTGAGAGGCTGGGTTGCTCCCAGGCAAAAGGAGAGATTGAGAGCTCAAATATGCATGCTATTTTTTCCAGCATGGCAAAAGTAAGTGAGAGGAGTACCACCTTAGTAGGTGAAGGTGAGGGAGTGAGTTGTGTGAGCCAGGGGGAGCCCCTGATGCAAGAACATAGAGAAAATGAGAGAAAGGCAGGTACAGCAGATATAAGGATGGAACCAGCCATTGCTAGTGAGTCAATGATTGTGAATGATGCTGAAAAGGAAAGACAATTTCAGCAACATTACAAAGCTGTAATTGATAACATTTCCTTGGATGCTGACACTTTTACTCATCCTGTTTCAGCCTATCAATTATTGGCTGCACAGGGCAATGTGGAGGCAGAAAAGACACTACATCTAGTACATACAACAGCATCTCTTCAAAGGGACAAAGCTACTATTAACAAGATGCCTTCAACAGCTGGTGAGTCATTTGAAGAATTTGGAGTAAATTCTGATGATGATGACTTTGTTTCTTCTGATGGAAGCATGAACTTAGGGGGAGATGAAGGCCCTAGTTCTATTCCAAATCTACCAGAATGGGCCTTAACAAAGGAGTCTACAACAGGGCAATTCAATGTCTCCTTAGTCAAACAGATCAGTACTATCAAACAGGCCATTCAGAAAACTTCTCATGCTGGTACAAAGGCTATCCTTACAGCTCACTTGGACTCACTCCATCTCATGAAGTTGCAGCAAGTAAGACAGAATCTGAGTGTGGATGAACTCAGAAAGGATATTGCTGACTTGAAATCCTACAATTCTGAAAAATTGGATTCAGTCATGCCCTATGGTACATTGCAGGACATTTTGTTGAGATTGAAAAAGGAATCCCATACTGAAAAGAGGCTGGCCAAATTGGAAGACAGAGTTCAAGTTATTGAAGATTCTGTGGCCACCATTCTTCACAACCAACAATCTCAAACAAATCTACTTATGCAGATGGCAAAAGCACAGGGCTTGACCCCTCTCCTTGATGATAACAAAAAGGGGGAGAGTAAAAGGGAAGGGGAATGAGAGCCATCTACAAAAATCCAAATATCTAAAGTGCTAGTTCCTGCCATCACTACTTCTCCAATCATTCAAATCAAAGGAAAGCCTGATGGAATTGATTTAATCCAGCTAGCAGCAGCTGAAATTCAAGTGAAAGAGCAAAGGAGGAGAATTGATGAAAGGATGCAACAGTTGTTTGGCTCTGCACACTCCTTGCATTTATCTATCAAGCTACTCTGAACAAGGGCCTCCATGGAAGCTAGTGTCGGACTCGTTGCAGGGTATCATAATCATAATTAGTGAGCTCATCGTCATTCATGGTCACGAAGAGGTTTGTGATCATACATAGTTGTGTATATATCTTTTGTTTATTTGGTTCTTGATTGACTTCTAAATATGTGTTTGTGTTGTTTGTTGCAGCCTAAGGCTTTGAAGGATTTGAATGGCCAAGATTTTTATTCTAAGCATAACAATTCCGTGAAACGGTCTCATCAGATTTTTATTCAATACGGAAAATACGAAGTAGAATCATTTGTTAGGAATATATGTGCATTAGTTTGATGATATGTTTAACAAAACACTTAAGTAGAAAACTAGTGTTTGTAGTCTCAACGGGTAAGACCATTTTGGCTATCCATTGATGGTGTAGCTTTACTTAGAAATAAGTCTAGTGTTGTAGCACATTTCAGTCTCTGAATTTGAGATATAATTCTTAAATGTTGAGGGAAATTATAAGTCATGTTGACTACTAGAGGATATGCAGATAGGAAGGCCAATTGTAAATATTTCATGCCTTGTAATTTTGTATAAATGAAATGGTGTCAACGGATAACTTAAAGACCTTCAACGGATGAGAAACAAAGCTTCAACGGATGTCTCTAAAGCTTCAACGGATAACATCCTTCAACGGATGAGTGCATCAACGGATAGAGCTTCAACTGCTAACACATCAACGGATAAAGCCATCAACGGATGAAGGCTTCAATGGATGTTCTGTTAAATAGCAGTTGACAAGTGGTAGTTGTACCTACAAACAGAGGCACATGGGTTGACAGAGACAACTGAGATGTGGTAGCCTATTTCAGGAATATCAGAAAAAGCAGCCGTTCTACTCTAGTATAAAGAGGCAATAGTCAACAATACACTGGAGTAAAATAGAGAAGAAACAAGTGGAGAACTTATTTTATTATTGTACTTTTTATCTTTGTCTTCACTTGTAAACTTGGTAATATATAAACCAAGTAGCAGCTAGTAATTAGATAAGAATTTTTCCAGAACTGTTTAGAAAAATCTTGAGAGAAAAATTATCTAGTTTGTACTAGGACGCAGCTGTGATCAACTTCTTGAATCACAGATTTTCTGAAATACCATCTCTGGTGGAACAACTATCCACCAGAAAAGTTTTTAAGGTATGTTGTGTTATTTACATTAGTGTTTGAATATATATCTGTCTGTATTAGCTTAAAGCAATTCATACACTTGTTTATCTTAAACACATAGCCTTTGAAACTGCTCAAAACTTGAAAAAGTTTTGAGATTTACATTCAACCCCCCTTCTGTAAATCTCATTGTTAGTTCATTAGGAATAACATCATTAACATTTACATACTGAAAAATATTATAGTCTATAAAATGGTATTGTAAGGTAAACAAATGATTGAAATAACATATCGTGTATTACCCCTTTAGTTGCATAGTTTTTCAAGCAAGGTATGCAAAGTTTACTTTAAGTGGTATATTATTTAGAGGAACAACCATTACAGATGGATTAACACGAGTTTCATCTATTGTATGATATCCTTGATGGTATGTAGTACTTGGTTGTATCATGCCATTAGGAAGTCTATCAAGCCCTGAAAAAACCTGTTAATTTTCATAACACTTGGTGTCTCCTTAGGTATTAGAAAGCTATAGCTAACAGACTGCTTTAAACAGGTGTTTTCTATATTAAAAGTTGTATGGTTTGGGTCAGTTGGTGCTCGTGGTTTGGGTACTCTGCTTTAATTATGACAATTAAGTTGAACCTTGTGGTATTATTTCTATGGTTAGAGTTTTTATTGAAGGGCTATGTTTCTTCTTGATAAATATAGTGGTTTGCTCTGGCTTTCACTAATTATTTTGTTCATTTTTTCTGAATTACTGACACAATTATGATATTGGGACAGTATTATGGAGCTGTAATTATAATTCATAATTATATCATGTTTTGACACTTTTCGTCTTAATCTTATTTAAACTTCAAAATACTAACCACCTTGATGTGGAAGTGTAAGAGAACTACCTGAATCTGTCTTTCTATCACATACTATCCACTTATTTACAGGCTTTTTCAGGGCTTGGTAGAGGTATTTCACGGGCTTTTAAATATGTTATCCATTTATTTAAAGGCTTTTACATTATTGCTCCTTAATGCAGGGGATTCTCACTAACGAGACTAGGTGCTTAAGGTGTGAGACATGTGTAAGACAGTAATTGCAAGGGACGAAACTTTCCTAGATCTGAGCCTTGATATAGAACATGACAATTCTATCACAAGTTGCTTGAAAAACTTTAGTTCTACTGAGACATGTGTAATTGTAATTAGTAGGTGATGTAGGGGCTTTGTTTTATTTTTAAGAAATTTTTGTAATTGATGGTACATGTTTATTTATATTTTATAAATTCAGTTTATATTTCATTGTTCGGAATTTATGAAATAAATATGTCTCTTATTAGCAGGAAATTAATATTAACTTTAGCTTTTATTAAATTTTAATTGTGAAACTGTCATAGCATGTATAATATTGTACAAACCGCGGGCCCCACAAAATCTTACTGATTATCAAATTCCTATTGCAACACTGGTCAAGTCCTATTGCAACCCGATTGGTGTTGCAATAGAAATTTGTTATAACAGATAAGCAAGGGTTGCAATAGCGTCTGCCGGGTGGCAAAGAAGTGCTTTCCCAACGGCTAAATTGCAACCCCAAAAAAATGTTGCAATAGCAATTTTTTGGCCTGTATCAACGGTTTTTTGGTCTTTAGTGACGGTTTCTTGGGGTTGCAGAATCCAATCTATGGCATAGTGTTGTGTTACTCGGTTGTGGCCTTCCTTGAACAAAGAATGAATTGTTAATGGCTTTAATCTCATTCTCCTGGATGCACAGGTAAATAGTGCCGAATATTTTTAGGTTTGTAGATTGATGCGATGGAAAATAGATCAGAAATTGTTGTACTAACACGTATCTACTTCATGTTTTACAATATGACCATGTTCAAGCCTTTGTTAGGGTGGACCTTTGGAATGCTCTTGGAAATACCATTGTTGAGGGACAATAGTATGAAATTTCAAAGTTTGTTGCTACGCAAGCATATGGAATCCTATGACCAGTTCGATCTGCACTGAGAATTATGTTCTCCCATTCAACAACTGTCAATTTGATTTATGAAAATCATGAAGTGCCCAACCTACCAACGCACGATTTGATATCGTTCAGGTGCCATCGTTGGCAACAAATCCTGAAACTTATGCCCTGGATCAGACATTTGTTATAGGTATGTTAAAATTAATCAGATTGATTTTGTTCCGATAACTCTGTTTTCAAATTGTCAATATATTATCGATATTAATCTCAGATGTCATCGGATTTGTTGAATAGCTCCATCTGTTAAGGATCATGACTACAGTATTTTCAGTGTTGCCTCTCATCAAATTTAATCTTTGGCATGGCATGTTACAATATATTCTGGAGTATCAGTAGTAGTATTTTTAAGAAATATGTTATTTTGATGTAGTTAACAATTATTTTTTTATTCAATTTATTAACAGTAACTTTGATAATATCAATATATGGGGACAATTAGCTGAAACTATGACATCATTGTATGAAGAAGGGTTAGAAAGACCGGCAGTAGTGATTCTGTCAAGTGTGAAAGTTGTGATTTACATAGGTGATTCACTATATTTTATTCATGAAATTAAAGAAGTCAATGCAATTTTGTTAACTAATTTGATGCATTATATAATCTATGTATCTGTGTGTAATCTCGGGTAGTCCGATAATCACTAATAATCCAGTATCAAGAATGTTAGGTCCTAATGTGTTTGTAGAAGGGGGGTTGAATACAAACAGTACCAAATAATCGAATAAATGCGGAATAAAAAATATGAAACAAAATTCAAGTTAAATAAGAATATTATTAAACTTGAAGGGTGTTACAACAACTGTATCGATTACAAGGAATTAATCTCAAATCAATTATCACAAATCTAGAATAAATTCGACATGAACTTTTTCTATTTTTGCAATAATTAGAATCAAATGCTAAACGCGATTTGAGATTAAGTTCTAGGGATTTTGATCCGCTAGATTGTTACATAAGAACAAGATAAAGATTTCTAGTTGATTGGATTTAACTTTGCAATCTAGAAATTGATCTTTGAAATAAGCAGATGAAAAATGAAATATTTGTTGCGGCTGCTGTGTTCTTGTTTTTTTGTTTGTTGGATGATTGAGTTGTCTTTCTGCTGCTTCTTTGTCTTTTTAAATCATTCACCAGAATTGAATTGAACTGGAAAGACAATCCTATAGCTGGCAAGACTTTCGGTAGGACAATGGATTGAACTAGCAAGACAATCAGAATGAACTAGCAAGACTTTCGGTATGATAATCAATTATCATACTGATTGTCATAGTAGTTCAAACAGTTTGTCTTGCTGAAATTAAATAGATTTAAATCCTAATAATAATTTTGATAAGACAATCCTTTTGAATTAGCATGACTTTCGGTATGACTATTGATTGTCATACCGATTGTCATACTAATACAATCAGTTGTCTTGTTGAATTAAACAGATTTTAAAACCAATTTAAATTCTGAAAATTCTTAATATTAATTCAGAATTAATTAATCAATTAATTCAATTAATCAAATAAATTAATCTTTGCAGATATAATTTATTTTCTTAATTAAATTATATGACTTAATTAATTAATAGAGAATTAATACTAACCTTGAGCAGCAACCAATCTTCTGAATATCTTCTGAAAATCACTGAAATTATGAATCAATTCCACCACTTCAATGTTGACACTCGATGTACTGTCTGGTTCATGAGTGACTAACTTCCGTGACGTTTCTTCATGTCTTGACTTTGACACTTTGATTTTCTTCAGATTAAATCCTTGTAATTAATGATACTCTGACGAGATCTCTGTCACTTGATTAAATCTACGATCTTGATTTATATCACTGAGGCATGATCAACTTCTTGAACTTCTTCCAGTGAATTAACTCCTCAAGTCTGTAGATGAACCTTGTTTCTGAATCCTTTGACAGATATTACTTTGCGAGATCTCTGTGACGGTAGATCCACTATTTACTTATTATATTCTTTTTTGAGTTGAGTTGAATCCTCGAATATACAAATAGGCTATGACATATGACTTACAATCTCCCCCTATTTGTTTGTTAGACAATAACACACAAATACCTGGAGGATAACTCAACTAACAAATAAGAAAAAGATATAAAAAGAAATGCAAAGTAAATAACAGAAATGTTTCTGGAATAAATATAACATTTTCCAGCTTCCAAATAAGATGTTCCTCTAGACTGAACATATCTTCAAGTAGTTCCATGTTCTTTTGTACAACCACATTTCCTGTTGAGAAGCACATATCTCTCTTGCTTCTCCCCCTATGAGAATCAACTGATTAAAGAAGATCACCTTCATTTACCACCTCTCCCGTACAATAGGATCCGCAGATAAAAACCAATGGTACTCCCCTTTTGAAAACAACTTCTTCCCTTACTAGAAAATCACCTTGTGTTTACCACCTCTCCCGTACAATAGGATCCGTAGTTACAAACAACAATGGTGTGGTGTAGTGTACATATGTAGGATCTTTTTCTTACTCCCTGCTATTTCTCCCCCTTAGTTGAGGAATCCTCCAAACTATTACTTAAGCTTTTATCTCCCCCTTAAAGAAGGAATGTATGCCGTCGTCTGAAGGAGTTCTCATATTTCACTTGGTTGGAAAAGAAATAACAAATAGTTTCTCTTTCTTCCTCACTGTGAGTGTGTGATTCTGTTTAGTGTACCTCACATGTGTTTCACTCTTCTCTCCACTCGTGTTTACACTCATTCTCACAAGTGTATCACTCTTCTCTCATAGCTCCAACATTCAGCTGTACCTGCAAGGAAAATCACCTTAGCCATCCTTAAGGAGGTCACAGGTGGTGCAATGGGAGTTCACAAATCCCCATCCTTGTTAAACTCGTCAGATGAATCTGAGTCATAATTTACAAGTTGCTAGTTTCCCTTTTAGGGTTCCAGATTTGAATTCTGGGAAGGTAAACAATGATCCATCGAATTTAGCATAAAGATCAAAGTTCCCTTCTAATGTCTGTGAAGACATTTCCTTGTGACTCATCAGGTAATATCTGAATCATTGTCAACAAGTTGCCGATCTGCGCCTATGTCAGATCCACTATCCGCAGATGCATCCAGGGGATTTAAGCCTGGGAAGGTAGACACTGACCACTGACATATGGCTTTTGGATCAATATCCTCTCCTAACACCTGTAAAGGCAATTGGTCCACTAACGAACCTTGAACAATCGAATCTGACCTTAAAATGGTCGAAACTCTTATTTCCGTCAACTCATCCTTTGTGTGTGTAACCTTTCCTTGTGCATTAAGAATTGTTTATATTTGAGGTGGTGACACTACATAGGATACCTTGGCCGACAGGCAAATTTCAATAGACGCACCCTGTTGAGAGAATAAATCTAGTAACTGTTTATGTACCTTTTCAGCCATTACATCTTTTTGAGAAGATGTATGGGGGCTAGCAGTTGTCTCAGTTTAAATACTACTCATCTATGTAGGAGACAGAGCTACTGGGTTGACTACAGAACCTTCCTTATGTGGTACACTAAGGCACTATCTCCCTCACGCTCATTCATACTACATTTAGTGGTAAGAGAGTGTTGGCTGGTTCTGTTTCTGTGTTTGTCTTTACAGTCTGGGATAGACGTTGTGGGTTTTCAACCTCATGACTGTCAATGAAAGAAAGCCATTGGAGACTGAACCTATGTCACAGAACATAGGGCAATATAGAGAGATAAAATGTACTTAAGATCTATAATGAATGAAAATTATACATTTAATCTTTTGAGAGAGATGATGTACAATAGTGATTTCAAAGGATTTTACAAGAAATAAGAAATCACTAATGTAGAAAGAAGTTTGATTTACTCCTAAAACTCACTGCACATATTAAACAATATGATTGTGCCTAGTGATTAGAGAGTTATAAATATGACGATTGCTTGAGCAGTACACTAGTTCATACCAACCTGAAGTGAGATTGTGAAGAAGAGATTGCATAGTCCAATAGATCTGCAAGTGCAAAGTCCATGAACTGAGGTGCATTGACTTCCTCTTTTGACTCACCAACCAGGAGTACACTTGTACACATCTTACTAGAGTCCAATTCCAAGTGTAATGTGCAGCAGGTGCCTGATATGTCGTAATATTCTCAAGTCTCGTCACTGGTGCTATATGTTAGATACTGCTTCCTGATAATAACCTAGCACAATATACAAAATTACAATGATAACATTCCCAGCTTGCAAACAGCCATATCCCTCAGATAAACCTTTGCTGTTATCTCCAAAGGTAACCAGGGGGCCAGCTTTCTCAACCACATTTGATAGCAGGGCTCTATCTCCGGTCATATGTCTTGATGATCCACTGTCAAGAATCCACACTACCGGTTATACCTGTTTAATGCCCTGCACTACAAATGGATTAGACCTTCTTCGGAACCCAAACTTGGTTGGGCCCGGCATACTTGTAGAATTGTCCTTTGTCAGGCAAAACAACATTTTTAACTTTAACGATCTCAACATTCTCAATGACTGAACATTTGACCTTGTAAATAGCCTTAACGAATTTATGGTTAGGCTTAGGCACAAATGTCTCCTTTCTAGCCTTAGAAGGACTAGCAGTCTTAGACCTATCATGCTTCTTGTTATTCACATGTTGACGAGGAGTAGTCTTATCATTAGACACATGCTTACCATTAAAATAAGCATACATCATATTAAAAGCACAAGACATACAATTAGCAATACTACATGCTCTATGAGAGTGATTAACAGCAGGCAATTTATGTATGGTAGACATGGCATTATTGTTATCTAACTCATGTGTGTCTGAGTTAATCTCAGTTGCTTTCACAACTTCGACTGGAACTTTCGACTCACATGACTTGGAAACAATCTTCTCATAAGCATGATCCTCAGCACGTATTTCTTCTTGAATAACAGAAGAGGTCGCATCAAATAGTTCAGCAATTGATGGTTTATAGAGGGGTTCATCAACACCCTTAAGCACATGTGGTACTTCCCTCCCTTTAGCACAGACACGAGGAGGGGAGTTTATGCCTAATTCTCCAATAGCAACATTGTAATCATAACCTATTCCAGATGTTTGATTAACAGATTACTTACTGTAGAACTCTTTAGCCTTCGAACAAGAATTGAAGTAGGCTCTAACCTTAGTCTCAAGACCGGTGATCTTGTCTTTGAGAATAGTTTCGAGTTTTCTATAACAGTCAACTCTATTCTCTAGAAAAGATACTTGTTCTTTTAATTTGTCTTGATTAATGTGCACAAGTCTTAATTCATTGACCTCTTTCTCAAGGTCTGTGATCTGTAAACTTAACAGTTCATTATCACGACGTGCACAATCTAAGTTACCTCTTAGATGATAAACCATTTCAGCATCAGAAAGTTTTACCTCTATTCTTGACGATGAAGTTTTTCCATCAATAGCCATAAGAGCAAGATTTCCTTCATCTTCATCTTCACTGTCAGTATCATCCCAGCTTCTTCCCTTTTCCAGATAAGCCCTTTCAGAGTTCTTTCTTACTTGCTTTGGCTTCCTACATTCTGTGGCAAAGTGTCCCAACTCATTGCAGTTATAGCATCTAATGGTGCTTCGATCAACCATCCCTGTTTTGTACCACCACTGCTGGTGTTAGAGGATGAAGATCCACCTTTCTGGAATTTGTTGTAGTTGGACTTGTACTTAAGCTTGGGATTCCTCCTGAATCTGACATTAGAGAATCTCTTGACAATTTGGGCCATTGATTCATCTTCCAATTGCTCCAGCTCTTCCAGGGAATAAAAATTATCACTTGATTGATTTGTAGTAGGAGGATTATATTCTGCTACTAACTCATTTTCCTCACCCTTGGAAAACTGTACCATTCTTTCTAACTGTTGAGATTGTTGTTGTTGTTGACCTTCAGCTACAAGTGCAGTAGATGTGCTGACCATTCTATCCTTCCCGTAGACTTCCTTTTGCTGAATCTGCTCCAACTCATAGGTTTTCAACACACCATAGAGTCTATCCAAAGAAATCTCACTCAGATCTCTAGCTTCTCTAATGGCAGTGATTCTATGTTCAAGATGAGCTGGCAGTGTTAAAAGGAACTTTTTGTTGACCTCCCTGATTGAATAATACTTTCCATTGATGTTCAGGTTGTTGATCAACGTATTGTACCTCTCATACACTTCAGTAATTCCTTCTCCTGGATTTGATTTGAAATGTTCATATTCAGAGGTTAGGATTTCCAACTTGTTCTCCCTAACTTCCTCTGTGCCTTCATTAATTACCTCAATAGTTTCCCACATGTGTTTAGAATTTTTACAGTTCATCACATGTCTGTTCATCAAAGGATCAAGGGAATCAGTTAATATTAATTGAAGGCTGGCATCCAAGGAGGCTTCTTCCTTCTCAGCAGGAGTAAAATCTTCGGGCTCTTTTGGATAGGTTCTAGCTTTAGTAGTCACCACACCATCTATTATTACCTCCGGTTCAATAACCATCGGAGTATTTATACCCTTCTTTAACAAGCTTGAATATTTGGGATTTGCAACTTGTAAAAATAAGAGCATCTTCTTCTTCCACATAATATAATTCTCTTTATCAAATTGTGGAATTTTAACGGTTCCAACTTTATGTGAAGTCATTATGAATTTTTGAATGAATAAAAATTCAAAGAGTTGAAAAATCACAAAAGTCTAGGATCTTGATTTGTTCGTTAATCAGAAGGCTCTGATACCAATTGTTAGGTCCCAATGTGTTTGTAGAAGGGGGGGTTGAATACAAACAGTACCAAATAATCGAATAAATGCGGAATAAAAAATGTGAAACAAAATTCAAGTTAAATAAGAATATTATTAAACTTGAAGGGTGTTACAACAACTGTATCGATTACAAGGAATTAATCTCAAATCAATTATCACAAATCTAGAATAAATTCGACATGAACTTTTTCTATTTTTGCAATAATTAGAATCAAATGCTAAACGCGATTTGAGATTAAGTTCTAGGGATTTTGATCCGCTAGATTGTTACACAAGAACAAGATAAAGATTTCTAGTTGATTGGATTTAACTTTGCAATCTAGAAATTGATCTTTGAAATAAGCGGATGAAAAATGAAATATTTGCTGTGGCTGCTGTGTTCTTGTTTTTTTGTTTGTTGGATGATTGAGTTGTCTTTCTGCTGCTTCTTTGTCTTTTTAAATCATTCACCAGAATTGAATTGAACTGGAAAGACAATCCTATAGCTGGCAAGACTTTCGGTAGGACAATGGATTGAACTAGCAAGACAATCAGAATGAACTAGCAAGACTTTCGGTATGACAATCAATTGTCATACCGATTGTCATAGTAGTTCAAACAATTTGTCTTGCTGAAATTAAATAGATTTAAATCCTAATAATAATTCTGATAAGACAATCCTTTTGAATTAGCATGACTTTCGGTATGACTATTGATTGTCATACCGATTGTCATACTAATACAATCAGTTGTCTTGTTGAATTAAACAGATTTTAAAACCAATTTAAATTCTGAAAATTCTTAATATTAATTCAGAATTAATTAATCAATTAATTCAATTAATCAAATAAATTAATCTTTGCAGATATAATTTATTTTCTTAATTAAATTATATGACTTAATTAATTAATAGAGAATTAATACTAACCTTGAGCAGCAACCAATCTTCTGAATATCTTCTGAAAATCACTGAAATTATGAATCAATTACACCACTTCAATGTTGACACTCGATGTACTGTCTG
The DNA here is from genome assembly GCF_009905375.1 of Apium graveolens. Taxonomy (NCBI): domain Eukaryota; kingdom Viridiplantae; phylum Streptophyta; class Magnoliopsida; order Apiales; family Apiaceae; genus Apium; species Apium graveolens. The sequence continues at coordinate 140,935,400 of NC_133647.1, forward strand.
GTTCATGAGTGACTAACTTCCGTGACGTTTCTTCATGTCTTGACTTTGACACTTTGATTTTCTTCAGATTAAATCCTTGTAATTAATGATACTCTGACGAGATCTCTGTCACTTGATTAAATCTACGATCTTGATTTATATCACTGAGGCATGATCAACTTCTTGAACTTCTTCCAGTGAATTAACTCCTCAAGTCTGTAGATGAACCTTGTTTCTGAATCCTTTGACAGATATTAATTTGCGAGATCTCTGTGACGGTAGATCCACTATTTACTTATTATATTCTTTTTTGAGTTGAGTTGAATTCTCGAATATACAAATAGACTATGACATATGACTTACAAAGAATTTATATTAACGAGGGTTGGGATGAGATCTTTAATTTCAGGCATTGGTATAAGTCTACTACTTCAAAATAAATTACTTTTGGGATACACATGTCTGACATTAATTACTAAAAATAAATTTCTGTTTCTTTAAAGATGGATGTGACAGGATATGATGGTCCTAATAACAATTAATGAATTGCATTGGGTAACTTATACTACCTTCCGGCTAAAAATTTATACATTATGGTCAAATTTATTTATTCACAAATTTTTGGTCAAATTTTTTTAAACGTCACGTACATTTTTTATGGCAGGTCAGGCTGTGCTTTGGATTACTATGCTCTGCGGGATCATTGCATCGATTTGTCCAAATTATCTGCTTCAGAAAATTCCCATTTAGTATCAAAATAAATTTGAATTTGATGTCCTAATTTAATTTTTTTCCTTTGGTTTATGAACGATAATCATTTCATTTTTGTTGGAATTGGTTGAGTTTTTAATTTATTAATAAACTGTTTTACTTTTAATTTAGATTATTGTCATTCTATAAATAGTTTAAATTTATCTGGTATCATTTTTAATTCATAATCTAACAAATATATAGTTTTTACACTTTGTACAAATTAAAAGTTCTTTACTCTATCGTAGAATACAAATTTATTAAAAGTTCTTTACTCTATTGTAGAATACAAATTTATTCTAAGGGTTTATTAGTTTAGGCGTGTCTCAACATAAACTAAAATTTTATTTTAAGTTTGTATACTTAATACATTTCTAAAATTATTAATAAAAATGACTCAAATTAATTTTAATTTGTAATATTTTTTTTAATGAACCTATTTTTTTTAACGTAATCCTACTTTTTGCAGAAAGTGTTACCCTATTTATACTCTACATTTACCTTGATGTATTTTTCAAGTATTTTTATAACTTTATATCTATCATACATTATTGTCCGATATTTTAATTAATATCAAAATCACTTAACTGTACAAAATCAACATATGAAATGTAACAAACTTTATCCTGTAAATCAAAATAAATTCTACAATTATCAACTTGGACTTCTTACGCATAATATAATTTTTTTTAATAAGAATATGACATTATTATGTTACTATTGTTTCTATATATCTGTGTGTGTTTGTGTAGGATATTATTGATAACTCTCATTTTTTCAATATGAAAAACATTTTCAACTTTCGTAATCACAATAAATAAAAGAAAAAAACTTCTAAAATAAAAATCCCACGAAAAAATCGTTCGACACCGTGCACGGAGCGCGGGCAAAAAACACTACTAGTAAATAAAAACTGAATAAATTAATATTTTATGTACCTAAAAAAGATATTTGTATGTAAATAAATTAAAAATTATTGACTTTATACTCCAAATATTATATTCGATTAATTTTTATACAGCAAAAATCTGGGGTGGTGAGCCTCAGTGTCACTTCCTGGTAAAAAATTGTCCAAAATATCACTTCTAGAAATAATAGACCAAAATATCATTTCAAAAATGTACATCGTGTAGGTTTAGGTTAAAAAAATAATTGATAAACCCTAAAATATTAAAAATTATTAAATTAAGTTACATTTTTAAATTTTAAAATTGTTTAATTTAAAATTTACATTTTTGGTTATTAGGGTTTAGGGCCTTTATCTAAAAGCCCTAAACTCTAGCTTAAATTAGGGTTTAATCTAAAGGCCCTAAACCCAAAAAAGATGTAACATTACCCTAAACCGTAAATGAGCCTAACATTTATTAATTTATTTTTTTAATATTCTTAAAATCCAAAAGGGGATTGGTGAATTCTAAATCTTAAAATTTGTTAAATTATGGTATAATTTTAAATTTTAAAAATATTAAATAATAAAAAATATTGAAAACTTAATATTAAGTTGTGTTTCCTGACTCTAAACAATACATCAAAAGAAACTCAAATTAAGAAGAAAAAAAACAAAAATACACAAAACTTACTGCAAGTAAGGTTTCCCCATTTAAAAAGTAAAAATAATTAACTAAATAATACATTGTATATCATTTTGTGAAGTGATAATTTGAATCGTAATTTTCAGAAATGATATTTTGGAGTATCGACCAAAATAACATTTCGATCCATTTCTTTAAAATCTGTTGCTAAGAACTGGAACACATTTTAAGCTTACAAATCCCAGTATAAACAATCTATTTAGACATGACAGAGCGCGCTTTGTGACATTCCCACCTTTTATATACACACACTCTGTATCCAAGAAAACACAGAAACGAATAAAGATTCAAGAAAATTTCAATGGAGAATTTACCCTGGGGATGTGTATTCAAACCAACCACCAGGCAAATATTCAAGTACTTAAACAACAAGGTCTGTGGTATAGAAGAAGCAAAAGTGAATCTTGAGTTGATTCCTGAACTTGATGTTTATCAATTCTGCCCTACTGATCTTCAAGGTATGTTTCACATATAATGTGTTCTTGATACATTGTTTTAACTTAAAAAGTAATTGGGTATCTTGATGCTTGGTTGGTGAACTAGTAATGGGAGTTGATGAGCTGAATGATCATGATCATGTATTGTGTTAATATAGAGCAACCTATATTACATTATCCTTTTTTTTGCTAAATCATATCACAATTCTTGATGTTCATTATATCCCAAAGTTCTGTTCTCGTTGATTATGATAATGGTAAAAGTATTTAGTGTGTCTTGATTCTTGGTTGGTGAACTAGTAATGGGACTTGATGGCTTGAATGATCATGATCGTATACTGTGCTAATGAAGAACAATCCATATAATCCTGTTTATTTATCTTGCGTGGTTATGTTAGTTGCAATTACAGTCACCATGATGTTCTCCGTGAACTTAATAAAAACTATATGTGTAGTGTTTTACTAACATGGAAATGTTTTGAAAATTCAAGGCATAAGCCCAAAAGGCTATACTTACTTCTTCACAAGGAGATCAACTAAGAAGGATTCAGTTAGTAGGAATGATCGCTTAACTAAGGACGGAAAAGGATACTGGTGTGCCTCAGGAAAGAAAAAAGGATACTGGTGTGCCTCAGGAAAGAAAAGAAAAGGCACTAAAATGCTGAAGCGCACACTAGTTTACTACTTTAAGGCTGCGAATGTGAAAGGTAGAGGACAGAAGACGAATTGGATAATGCACGAGTATGAATTCAAATCCGATGATGAAAAGGTTTGTTAATTTAAAAATAATCTATGAACTCGATTTCATGTTATACCATTCATAAAAAGAGTTTTATGCTTGAAAAACACAGTCACAGGCCAATGTGCATGAGAAGATTGTCTTGTGTGGAGTATATGACAGAAAGAAACATAATGAGGACACAGAGACAGAGACAGATGAAGAGGAGATCCAAGAGAGTCAACAGAAGAACACTGCTGCAAATGCCAAAGAAGAAACTGCCTGTGCAGATCTGATCAAAACAATTGATGAGTCGCACCAGAGTAGTGATCAGCATGAGAACACTGCTTCAACAGCAGAGAAGGAACTGGATTTGACACTGCGGCTGTGGCCTAAAGAGCAGATCGAATCAGCTGATGAAAAGGTTTGTAAATTTAAAAATCAATCTGTTAAGTCGATTTCATGTTATTCCTTTCAGAAGAGTTTTTATATGCTTGAATAACACGTCAACAGGCCAATGTGCATAAGAAGATTGTCTTGTGTGGATATAAGAGAAAGAAACAGATTGAAGAGACAGAGACGAATGAAGAGGAGATCCAAGAGAGTCAACAGAAGAACACTGCTGCAGAGAACAAAGAAGAAACTGCTTGTGCAGATTTGATCAAAACAATTGATGAATCATACCAGAGTAGTGATCAGCATGAGAACACTGCTTCAACAGAAGAGAAGGAACTGGATTTGACACTGCGGCTGTGGCCTGGTGAGCAGATCGAATCAGCTGATGAAAAGGTTTGTAAATTTAAAAATCAATTTATTAAGTCGCTTTCATGTTATTCCTTTCAGAAAAATTTTTATACTTGAAAAACACGTTAACAGGCCAATGTGCATGAGAAGATTGTCTTGTGTGGAAATAAGAGAAAGAAACAGATTGAAGAGACAGGGACGAATGAAGAGGAGATCCAAGAGAGTCAACAGAAGAACACTGCTTCAGAGAACAAAGAAGAAACTGCTTGTGCAGATTTGATCAAAACAATTGATGAATCACGCCAAAGTAGCGATCAGCATGAGAACACTGCTTCAATAGCAGAGAAGGAACTGGATTTGACATTGCGGCTGTGGCCTGGTGAGCAGATCGAATCAGCTGATGAAAAGGTTTGTAAATTTAAAAATCAGTTTATTAAGTCGATTTCATGTTATTCTTTTCAGAAAAGTTTTTATACTTGAAAAACACATGAACAGGCCAGTGTGCATGAGAAGATTGTCTTGTGTGGATATAAGAGAAAGAAACAGATTGAAGAGACAGAGACGAATGAAGAGGAGATCCAAGAGAGTCAACAGAAGAACACTGCTGCAGAGAACAAAGAAGAAACTGCCTGTGCAGATTTGATCAAAACAATTGATGAATCATACCAGAGTAGCGATCAGCATGAGAACACTACTTCAACAGCAGAGAAGGAAATGGATCTGACACTGCAGCTGTGGCCTGGTGAGCAGAAGTGACAGGTCAAGTGAGATAATCATTGCCAGGCTACATTGCTGACTTATAGATATAAGCATTTTCTGCAGGACTATGTGGTCAGATACTGTGTGGTTTAGGGTTTTTGATACTGTGAATTTTAGAGGAGATGACCAGACTCTGAAAATGGAAGATTATGAGAAACTATTAAGTTCCCTGGTTTGTTTAGATGAGAATACTGAAGCTCTGTTATTTGACATTTTCAACATGATAATTTCTTGCTAAATATGTATGTTCTATTAGAAGTCTATTACAAACTTTTAATTACTCATACACTCTTCATGGAGACTAAAACACTTGACCTCTTGCTAATGATTCTATTGATGGTTGTTTGCTATTGATTGATCCTATTCTAGTTTGCTATTTTAACTGGTCACCTATTTCTATATTCCTCTCATGTATGTCTCAATGATCTATAACTAGATGATAACTCTGTTGATTATATCTGTTCTAAAATTTGCAGTGAACAACGTAATTGGAAAATATTTGTGAGAAAACTAATTTAAAATGTAAATATAAATTTAGCAGATACCCTTCCGGCATGGTATTGTTGATAATAACATCCAACCTTTCATGAAGTACTATGCTGGTTCATCAAAGAATTCGGGTGTTCAATGCTTCAAATCCGAGCTACCCGCAAAATTTATGTCTGTGTATAAGGATTAATTTAAACCTATTAGATTATTAGCACCAAGGTTCTTGATTTCATGCCTCTCCATATTACTGGAAACCCACAGCATGTTGGAAAGATTATGAGCACTCTCTTGACTGTAAGGTTGGACAGTCGGGCCTTGCTTTATGAACTCTAAGAGCTATTCGCAGTATACACTATACAAGGCTAGCATCATTATGAAACGAGCGTACCATGATTAGATATCCTGATTCCCGAACACAACTTATGACAGGAGGCCAAGTATTTGTCTAGAGAAAGAGGATTTTTGATGACCATGGAAGTGACACAGTAATCCTGCACCAAGGAGAATGTAAAACATGATACTACATCATCTGTAAAACGTTAGGTATCCAGATAAGGGCAAGTTTCCGTGATAATTTTCCATTCATGATTTCACATTTAGCATAAATTAGCGGCATATTAAAAATCTCTAGGTGAGTCAACCTTGATTACAACTTCTTTATATTCAATTCTAGTTCCATCACATTTGTTTTATGGGCTAAATTACTGCTTAGGCTTTAAATTTTCAAATGTATAAAAATTTAGTAACTGCCGGTATGTTTAACATTTTAAATGTGACCCGGGAATTAGAAATTTAAAATGATTGCTCAAGGGTTCCGGTGCCTCCTAGCTTGCAGACTATACTATCTGTATACAACACACGGTGTAACTTTATGCGATGTCTTGCAAATTTGTAATCAGAAAAGCTGGCAAATCAAAACTAACCAAAATTCGTCAAACATCAACTCTAAGAACCACCAAAATCCTATAATACAATGGATCAAATCAACCTAACAACGCACAAATTTAGTTTACCTAGTAAATAATCTTTAAGTAGTTACAATAAATCGAAGGCCTTCAAAACTTACACTCAAGATTTGTCCCTGTTATCGATGATAGTCTATGAGAAACAGGTGGTTCTGACCATTGTGATGAAGTGCAATGGTTTATATGGTGTGTGTTGATCAGCTGATGAGTTTTCAGTTACTAGAGCATGTAACCGTCCAGGTTCTTCAATTCCACCAACTTCATCAAGGAAGGCAGAAGTTGGGATATCCTTCACAATCCACCTGATTATACAAATTTTTTAGGCATCAAGGGGTGAAATACCAGAAAGGCTGAGAAATTATAAGTATTGGGAGGAGCCACGTAACACTCCCGAGATTTTATTCTATAGGTATATAGATTGTCATTACCTTGTATGAAATTTAGGTAAAACTGGATGTGGAATGGTACATTGGGTGGTCCTGACAAGTGAGAGGTCGTATGGAATGAAACAAATTCTAGAAAGTTGGAAATATACCAGCAATCACCATATTATGTCTCACATTTAAGATTATGTAGTTGTAGAATGACTATGCTTAAACACAATTTGGGTATACCTCGTTCTCTTTTTCTTTTGTAATTGTAAGCGGAGACTAAGATGACTCTGACCTTTGTTTAAACATCCTTGTTATCATCTAAACTTTCAACTACCCAAAGGAATACTGGAGTATTGGATAATTCAAATATATCTTGAGCCCTACTAGCTATTTTCAATTTTCTCAGCTGTACTTCTTTGTTAAAAAATATATAAAAATGATAAATTAAAAGCAGCAAACCAAGCAAAGAACTTGTATGAATTCCTGCATAAAGCTCCTTGTAATATGCTAGTGAAGATATAATATGCATTTCTTAGCAAGGAATAAGACCAATGAAGTGCAGAGTCATTTCTATTGCACATCATAAAAGTTCACTATAATTAAAAAAAAAAATCGCAAGTCTTGGTTTGATTGCACAGTATCTACATAAAATACAAGCACAGTAGCAACGGTATATAATGCATTAAGCTTGAATGTTAATAGTGTTTAAAAATCTCCTAGTGCAAAAAACTGAAGTACCTAACATAATTTTTCCAGAATGAGAATACTTGCATGTTAACAGATCAATATTAAAGAATGAAGTTGACACAACCTTTATATCTTCTTCATTTCAATCTCTTCTAATTTCCTTTTTGTCTTTGTTCTGTCTCTTACGCGATATTTCTTCCTTCTCCTTCTTTGTTAGTGGTCGTCTCTTACACAATACAAACGTCGTTCTAGTAGAACAAGTGGCCTCCAACTCCACAAAAGGATCCAAAGTTTGTTCATTAAGCAAAACAAGATTCCCCACCAAATAATGTATTGCCTCCAGATCTTTTGGCATCATGCATTCCTTTAACTCTGATTTCCCGAGGTCGCACAAATAATATTTATCCGAGCTAGGGCCATCCCTTAGAACTCGCAGAGCATCATTCTTTACTACGTATTTACCATCATATGTGAAGCCTATTGGAAAAATGTTATCAGCTGCTGCCTGCAATCCAATGCTAGAAACCTTCTCCCATGTAAACGTGTTGGTTAGGACACCATTTTTCAACACCCACTTAACCAAATGCCCATCGTCACTAATTTCCATTAGTGCTATTGTTTCTCCACAAGCTTCAATAGTGAAAGATTGTGTAATTTGCCCCCGGATGGGATAAAAGTTTTCCGGGAACTTGACTTCTCTAAACCTCTCATCATGCAAATCAAAACATATGATTGCACCTACATATCTTACAAAATATGCAACGCCATTAACACACATAGACGACGGAGAATCAGACAGCCTACCAAAAGTTACACCGTCACGATCACAACTTATAATCTTCCAACTATTAGTTCTCAAGCTATAAACTCCAACACGATAGTTACCAGAACAACCAACTAACTTTATCAATTTATAATCATCATCAATATACCCAAGGCACATATTAGCAACTCCTTGAGGATCAAAAACTTCAACGGGGATCTCCGGAATAATTTTTGCTCTTCGAATTACGGGGTTCAACAAATATATGATACTATCACGACGTAAATTAAGATCCGACACACACAACAATCCATTACAGCTTCCATAAACCTGTATTCCGGAATTATGCTTACGGACGTTAATTCCAAATAGCTCTGCATGGTAGTAGTACTTTTTATCAGTTTTAAATCCTTTTCTTCTTACCAAGGAGTAAGAATCAAGGTGTGTATATAACGTATAAACATCTTTCTGTTCATTTGCTTTCGAAGATATGGTGGCTTTAATAAAAGGACTGCTACAAATTATTCGATACCATGATTTGCAAACGCACCTTATTCGTAAAAGAGATTTGATTTCTAGTCGTAAGAATATATGTACCAACAGATCTTGTGGTAAATATGTTCGTGATTCCTCCATGTTTTCAACTCTACAGGGTTACTCTAACTTGTTAATGAAGACCTACAGAACAGGATGTGTGGACTGGTGTAAGGTATCAGGTATTTATAACTATCGACACAGAGCGATCCGATATCGAATAGAGTTAGTAGTTTTTTTTTGCCAAATTTAAAGCAGATTCCATTAATGACCAGGTTCAAAAATAAATAGAGCTAAATAATTAGCCATTTTGTTTCCGGATTGCTAAACAAACTGAATACAAATATTCTCAAAATTAAAAATGAAGGTAATGGTTTCCCGGACAATCCCGCACGCATCTCCCCCGAAAACAGTAGCTTCACAATTGAAGCTCACATTAATTCGATTGATATTGCAATGTTCAGAGGACTTAGTTGCAACAACGGAGTTTAGAGGCCTCATATTATGAACAAATATTTTTTGTGAGAGATGGGCACATGTGATTTTCACCACCGTTCCAAACGCACTTCAACTATCTACCTGCCGGATATCAGCTATAGACCTGCCGAAAGTGTTGTTGATGCGAGATATCCAGATTTCCCAATACACCATCAAATTCATTTTCAACACAACCATTACATCGCACAAAGCGAGACACATCGCATAAAGCGAGACAATCAAACGCACAAATAATAACTTAAACAGAACAATATGAAAAAACCCAAAATTCAAAAATCTCGAAATAACACCAAATTGTAATATGTTGTTAGACCAGAGATTTTGAATCCAAAAACTGAATTTTATTATAAAATCCAAGCTCTTACCTTAGTAGATCTGAAAACTAAAGTGAAAAACTGTAATGAATTTTTCGAGTTTTGTAAAACAAATCTCGATTTTATTAAAGAAAAAGTGAATAAAAGAAGAAGATGAAGATGAATATGGAGATAGAGATGGGTAGAAAGGGGGAAAAAGAAGTTAGGGCGGTTAGGGTTAGGTGAAACTAGGGCGGCCGACTCTTATGCGAGAGAAAACCGGTTTAGGTTTGAGTTTTGTTTCTAATAGAGTTAGTAATTAAATATACATCACGTGCTAAACGGGCCCAATTAGGAATATGGGCCTAGCCCAAATTGACAGAAAGAAAAGAATGCTATAATAGTTAGGCTTCAGTTCACAAACGTATATTGAGTTCAGCTACTTTCATAAAATTATTAGTTTAACTGAATATAAATAAAAACCAACTGTTTTTTGACCCTATAAGTCTATAACAAACTTAATAACACATATAAATATACACACATATTGTGAGTTCAATGTAAACCTAATTCCGGAGATAGCAAAAATCTCAAAGGTCCCAACCTACTAACGTATTAATGCCTTTTGTTTTTTATGTATCAAAAATAATAAGCCATAATAATGCTACAAAGGCCGTAAGGCAAGTCGTTAGGATATTACAGAGGTGCAATTTAAAAAAGAAGAACGCAAGAGATCCTTGTAAGTGTTCCCAAAACAGTTCTCAAATACTAAATTGTCCTGATATTACTATATATTCTAGTATAAATATAACTAGTATATAACCCGTGCAATACACGTTTGTTTTTATCATATATATTATAAATTCTAATTTTGATTATACTTCTTAAAGAATATTAATTTTTTATAATTTTAATATGTTGCCGACAGGATTCGAACCTTATACCTCTTAAATATATATTATACTACAACAACTGGAATGGGGTATAATTTGGTATGCATTTTTTTGGTTGGTTTGGCTATCCCCATTTATGACTGTCAGATCTTTTTAATCAAGTGATCAGGACCGTTAGATTCAAATACTAAAAGAATATACATTACTCAAACCCTCAGGTTCAAACTCCGCCAACAACAAATATTTATATTATTATTTATACACTACTAAAACTCCTAGGTTCGAAATCCCCCAACAACAAATATTTATATGACTATTTATGCACTCCCCAATATTCAGGTTCGAATCTCGTCAACAACAAATATTTATATTATTATTTATAAATGTACTATTAAAGTAATGATCCAAAAAAATTATTATTATTTTAAATAATATAAAAATATTAATGAATATATGTGCATTGCACGGTTTGTAAGGCTAGTAACACTAATTCATAAGAATAAATCTAGTAGTCAACAACGATCGACAACCAAACTTTCAATATTTCGTCTTTAATATAATAGTATAGATAAGAATATAATATAAGTGTCCTATTTTAAATATAATACAATTGATAGGCAATTAATTTTAGGTGTACTATTTTAAACATAATATTAAATGTCATAATATAAGTGTCTTATTTTAAATATAATAGAATTGATATGCCACTAATTTTAGGGGTCTTGTTTTAAATATAATATTAAGTGTCATATTTCAAATATAGTAGAACGACCAACAACCAACAACCAAACTTTTAATGTTTCGTCTTTAATATAATAGTATAGATAGGTCTTCGTGCATTAATATAAACTAGTATAATAACCCGTGCGAGGCACGGGTCATTTTCTAGATTTTTTTATGCGTCATGTAATTATAATATTTTTAGTTGTTTTCTTATTTATAAATGTTGTACAATGTCTAACGTATATTAAATACAAGTTGATTTTTTATCAACATGTATTATTTTCATATAATACATTACCAAATTACACAACGTTTCTAATATAGCTCATTAAGCAAAAAATATATATTCTTGTTTGTGTTGTATAATTTGTATTTAATGAATGAATATAAACAGGATAGTCGATGTACGTTTAAAATGAAACGATTAAACTTACTCCGTAGAATGTCGTCACTATGTTTACAAAAAAAGCTAAAAATTAACATATATGTTCAATATAAAGTTGACCTAAAATTTTGAATTGTATTTTAATAAACTATATGTACTGTTCAGTTCACGACTAACTTACAATTAATTTACGCAATTTAAAAAGATAAAAAATGTATAACTGAAGTCAGAATGACTTGTCATCATAATATACATTAATGTAAAATTTACAATACTGTCAATATAAAAGTTGATTTTAATGAAAAATGTTACGTTTTGAAATTCAACGTATGTATGCATGAAAAAATATTATTTTTTTTATTTTCATTACTGTTAAAAAGGTAAGATTAAGTTATATGTGTATGTGTCAGCATGTAAATTATCATATGTTACATTTTTTAGTAAATTCTGATGGTTTCAATTATTTATATGCTAATATGATTTATGTACATTTATATTCATTATTAACATTTACTGAGACAATTGATTACTTAAATAACATGCATTTATAATTATTCAAAAATTCAAATTATGTAATAAATAAATTACAATAACTTATATATGGTATTCACATTATCACTGACAAACAATCCATAACTATTTTTTACGCAAGTACCAATCATGGTTGTAACATAAAATTAAAGTATAAATTGTAAAGATTTATTATTGATATTCATTATTTTTTTCAAGAACTCGAAGGAAAAATTGTAATCATATCGTTATTTAAACAGTTTTTAAGTTTCTTTAATTACGACTCTAATATTTCTTCATATAATAATTTGATAACATTGTATACTATTCTCCTAAAATTAAATATTTTTCAATTCGATAAAGTTTTATAAGTATCAGTTGAACTGGTTAATTCCTTCAAATTATTAAACAATATATATATATATATATATTTCCCTTTAAATAGTATAAAATGCATTGAATCAAGGAATTTTTGCATAAATACCGAAGTTGCAGAAAATATTTGCAAAATACGGATCAACCTCATATGCAACCACATATGCAACTGTTCAACCTCATATGCAACCACATATGCAACATTTGTCCGTATTTTTATAAATATTTTCATAAAAAATAGTATTTTGGTAAATTCCCTTTAACCAAATGCTACAATATAGTAAAGATATAACTTTTATTTGTATAGTTTAAAATATTAAAGTTATTTAAAATATTTGTACAATATTTTCTTAATCAATGAATATTGCTTATCTAAAAGAATTCTTTTTAAAAGGCTAGTTTTTTCAAGTGAAAAATAAAAAAAAATATATTTAATATATCATCGTAGTTTTAACAAATCTCGTGAGATCTTATATCAAATTTTGATATTTTTAAAACCGGGACAACTCCCAAAAATAATTACGCTACCAATGAATTTAGTAATTTTAATACAAATAATCAATTGACTTGATCCTATCAAGACCTCAAATACATTAATTTATATTAAGATATGCTATTAAAATATTTCACATTGTTGATAAGATATTCTCCGCGAGCTTGTAATTTAAATTTACTAAACGTAGAATGTGACGATGTTTTTCGGCCGAGTCATGTAGTCAAATTTTGAGTATTTTTTAAACAATAAGCCAAGTTTTGATTTCAAATTCGAAATAAACTAAAATGCATTGATGTATTATAATTCGAACTTATCTAAATATGTAATAATAATATAGATTATTTACATATAAGCGATTATATTTTTAATATTTTTTTAAAAAATTATATATGTGCATTTTAATTACTTTTTATAATAAAAAATATGTTAAAAAAATATAAGATATATTTTCAAACTAGAAAATGATTAATAAATAAGCTAATAATTCATTTATGTACTATGCCTAACTTTATATCTGGAATTAAGTTCTTTAAAATTAACTGTTCAAATATTCAATTAACGATCCATTTTTTTTGGAATTCAAGTAACTACCTTTAAAGTTAAATAAAATATTCATTTAGCACACTTACATATTATGTGTATGATAAAAAGCACATGTGACAATTGTTGGACAAACTTAGTATTTTAGACTAAGTTGTGAATCATTTTGAGACTCTATATGAGTGAGACACATTATGTGTTAGTAGTGTGTATTTATTGGAACGTATTCTCCTCTTCGAGGGGATTCCAACGCATATTTACACGCTCAAAATGAGTAAAAGGTGAATGAGAACTGATGTTCCAAAGTTTTACTGTTTAATATAAAAAGTGGTTTTGTACCACATCGAGAGTAACACAAACCTATTCCTTAGTTTTTCTTATAAATACCATGTACCACATCGAAAAGAAAAACAAGTCCTTTCAAGCCTTTCTTTATAAATAGAGTCTTAGGGCACCATTTTTATTAAGTCGAGAAAATAAGAGTCATCTCTTTCATTCTCGGTCTCTTTAGTCTTAAATTTTTCCAATATTCCGGTGATAGTTCTCGGGCTCAATTCAAGTTCACTGAGAGTATATTCGATCTATCGATTATACTAGTATCTCGTTTTATCTTGGGAAGCAGGTCGCTAAACACGGATGGTGCGGGGCGAAACTGCTTTAAGGAGACAGTTTTCTGGACTCGAGATTAAATCCAATCTTTGTTTGTTTTCTCAAACCCTTCTCCTAATTTAATTGTTAATTCTCATATGCTTATGTGATTTAAAAATTAACAATATTCTTGTGAAGTAGTTATATATTCAATATATATATAACAATGTCTTTATCGTACAAGATTGCTAACAATCTTAAAGCAGTTTTCTTCAATTTTCATACTTTCTTGTGAGTAGACGCAAAAGTTAATTTGATTGTTTAAATTGGATTTATTTATGGGTATATGAGTGACCATTATTTGCCTCATTAATTAAATTAAATTTAGTGCGTTAATTTCTTTGATCACTTGTTGCCATGTGCTTGAAATTAATATAAATTTGAATTTAAGTGGTGTTTTGTTTAAGCATAACAGGTACGAGGCAAAAGTAAGCACAAAGTTGTTGGATAATTGGTTTCTTATAAGGCTATTGATGCTTTAATGGTTATTGATTTATGATCAACTTACATTCAAGTGGACATATTTGGTGACATCTCTCTCGGGTTTATCATTATAAATTGGTAGAGTAAACCCAAATTTATAATTCGTCAATGTTTTCGCTATTAATGGATAGCTTATTATGTTTTGTTTAATTAGCACGGTAATTGATAATATATATGAGCTAGAGTTTCTTAATTCTGAATTGATTTCGGAATTATTAGTATACTGATACAAGAATCGTATATGCTATAGTTTACATGCGTGTTTGCAAGTTCATAACATGATATTGCTATGCAATTAAATGATATGGCTACATAAATGTGACCCTTCATGATGGAACTTGATTATTTGGTGATTAATTTTTTAATCATTGTTGAGTGATGATAAGACATCAATTATTATTGTTTAATCTTTAATAATGGAGTTATATCACAAACTTGTAATACTGGATAAATAGAGGTCTTACCGCATATCTATTTAATTGGAGAAAATAGATTACAAGCATGGTTGGTGACAATAAACGTGATGCAAACTATGTAGTTCTAAACATCTTATTTTAATAGATTTATTTGTTAACAAAATGCTTTTAGTCTATATGGAGGCTTTGGAAAGCAATTAAAGGAGGCATAAGTTGTTTTATTATGTAACGTGTCTCGTTAGTTAACATTAGTTTGACTGGAAAAATTTGTTCTAGTATTTTCACTTGTGCTGCACTGGATATAATGCAGTAATATGTTTGTTGTTAAATAATGTGACGAGTTGTGCAGCTGAAGTGAACCAGATTTACAATTGCTCAGGATTCTCCACATTAAAAAACCTGATGGGCCTGGAGTACAGGTTATGGGTCGGCACATAAATTATATTTTTCTGGTTGGATTTTTCCTCCAGTTAAATAGTAATTTCACGTGTTGGTGTCGGTCTGCTGCGGCAGTGACACACGATCCTATTATAGTGATCCATGTGATACTTAATACGGCGAATATTGATATCAGTATTTATGCTGAACTTCGGAGAGAATCCGAAAAGTTGTTAACCCTAACGCATCAGTTGATCAAGGATCACTGAATGTGGGTTTATTGAAGATTTATGTTTTTCCTTGGGCCTTTTCTGGTTGTACCAGTAGGTGAGCCAGAAATGTAGGTTCGTGTGAACCATGTAAATATTTTCAAGAAATTCGGTAATTGAATTTTTAATGATAAGAACCGCGGGAAGTTCTTTAAACATGATATTAAAATCTTATAGGTTTTAATGAATGACGTAAAACCTGCTCAGATGAGAGGTAGTGACACGATACGTGTTTACTGTGTGGTTTGATAGTAAAACATTTGTCACTTGTACTCGTAGTCGAGTCAATATTGAAGCTAAATAGAGAGATGTGTGCTCTATAAACTCAAGGGTAAATCCAACTTAATACAGATAATTAAGATGGTAGTGAATAAATTTGATGATGAATAATCACCAGGCAAATTCTGTTTGCAACGTGAATATTCATGAGGTCGTTGCACCTTACTCGCATTAAATAAATGGAGTAGATGCAGGCTTGAGTTGCGCTCTGAGAGAGATGCAAAATGATTGTGATCAGCTCAGACTATCACTGAATTTGAGGATATTAGTTACAAAGGGCTAATCGTTCCTTAAACATGATACCACAGAAGGAAATAATTAAATTTCCTATTAGTTTTGGAATGTTTTCTGACATTCTGTAAAATATTAAAATTGTGGGGGTATCTAAAATAGAAAATTATTGAATTTTCTATGAATAGTGGAATGTAATGAAATATTCTTGAAAATAATTGAAATGTGGGGGTATCTCGAAACTTGATACCAATACCTCTGTTGGTAGCATGAGATCCAAAATCAATTGAGATATTTTGGATGGATACATAGACAATGGTTGAGTCTAATAATATCCGATATATGAATCTAATTTTTTGAGATTTGTAAGAATACTATTACAGAGTTTAGGAATGCTTATGCGATAAGCTAGTAGATCCTAGTAGATCTGTAATTAAAAGTCATCTAAATGAACTTACGAGTTATTGGATGAATGTGAGGATGAACCTGCAGAGAGCAAAAAACTTGGATAATTGCTAGTCCCGAATGTCTTGATAATTTGCTTGAAGGTGAACTCGTAAATTTAATAGAAGCAATGCGCTTCTCGTATAATTCCTTGATAAGTGAATATATCAAGAGAAAATTTGACTATTACTGAGAGTCAATAAATCAAGATTTTCTAGCACGTGTACTAGAAAATGGATTGTGTATGTTATCTCTATGTCCTTTGTGGGGGAAAGGATGTTAAGAAATAGAGAGAGTGATTTTGTTTGACAGAATCTTGTTTAAAAAAATATATAGATCTTCTTACGAGATAGAAGCATTAGGACCCAAATGAATTTTCAAATTGGGAAAATATATGTGGGTCTGAAGGAAGTATAAGGCCAGACTGATAATAAAATATTACAGTCAAAAGTGATGACCTTATATAATTTATGAAATATTCTCGAGTTTTGAGAATAAGGTTCATTAAGATGATACTAAAATTATCGTATTGTGAAATTTAAAAGTGCATCAATGAACATTGAGATGGTCTTTCTAAATAAATATTTGGAGAAATATCTATTTACGTGAACCTGAGGGTTGCTCTAGATAAAGCAAGAGTAGAAAATATGTATTTTCGGTGATCATGTTGAGTGAAACAACATTGACACGAAATAATGGCATATTAAATTTGATATTGCTATGATAAGCAATGGCTTCAAATAAATGACATGGCTGCCATTATGAGGACGCTCAAAAATTGGTTGCTATGTGAATAAGGATTGCCAGTTTAAGGACGCTTAAACTCGGTAATGATGCAAACTGAAATTGCTGGTTTTTGGGACGCTAAAAGCTGGTAATATCAATAACAAGTGAAGCCTTAAGTAATAACTAGTAAAGTTATTTCATAAATGTGAAATATGTCAATATGAGATGTCAAACTGATTCAAAATCAGAGAATTGACAAGTGTACATGTGTTATTTATACATGATATGCAAGTCATAATTGAATGCATTTGAGTGATCTGATCATTACGAGAAGTAATGACAAGAGGATCATCTCTGAAAATCTTGATGAGATTGAAAAGTTTTGATTTGAAGATTACAATCTTCGTGACTTTAAAATTTTTAGATGATACATGTCATATGTTGGTGATGTGAATTTTGAAGAGATCAACGAAGCTAAAGTTGTCATAGCTAGAATGGATTTATATTTATCCAAGCGTAGATGAACAAGGATCTCTCAAGAAGGATTGCAAGTCTGTTGTACTTTTTAAAATTGTACAAAATTAGACATAGGCTACAAAGTTGGTAAACTGTGTAGATGCACGAGTACAATGGAAATTGGTCACTTGGAAGTGATTGCAATGAGATTTAAGGTGTATGATATGTGCTCGTGAGCTTGGACTGCAGTACGAAGGATATCTAATTGTACTATGTGAATATAGTATGTAAATTGGATATTTGACTTTAAGACCTTAAAAGTCATTCGAGAATACATTTCACACTTAGCATCCGTCTCATGGAAATCCTAAACTTAGCTCGATTCATGATGGAATACGAGTCTGGTGCATAAAATAAATGCAGTTAAAAGGCTGAATAACCACTTTGTAAGGATATTCCTAAATGACAAGGAAAATGTGTCTTAAATATGCATATATCGTGTAATCAATATATAAATTGGAAGATCACATTATTGTGTATGAAATGGTATGTCTCACATCTATGATGAGGACATAATACCATTAAACAACTATTCTCAACGAGAATTATCATGATTGACTATGTAAAGTCAAATGATAATGTTTGGATCCACTAACCAGATGGTTAAACTGAGCGAATCTGTTTAAGCCAGGGGAATCTAGTTAGACCGAGAGATAGTTGTCAAATCATCGAGAGGAATGAGCCTTGCATATTGCTTAACGGCGTCATGGTGGACACCCAACCTTGCTGACTAGAGATCCCAAGAACTTGGTTCAATGGGACAACTAAATCATGATGACCAAATCACTGTGGGGGTAACCCCTGGCCTATTTCTATGATGATGAAACAGTGAGACCCGTAAGGTACGAGGTTAAGCTTTATGCTTTTAATGATCTTTGACGAATACAAGGATTTCAAGTTTGAATACATAATATTCGGTTGAGTAAACGCGGGTTACTCTATAAGATAAAGATCACCTATATAAGAGAGAAGTATGGTCGCTTCAAAGGAGAATTGCGAGGCACAATTCTTTAGAAACTCTTGCAGAACCAGGATGATGTTCCAGGGCCAAAATGGACATAATCATGAGAACTGAATGAGTCAGGAAAGATATAGTGATGAGTATGTCATCGTTTACACAAACGGTCGAACAGTTCAAGGACATCGCGTCATACTGTCTACCAGTAAAGTCGATATACTTATTCGAGCGAAGGTTCAAGGAGCATTCTCTACCTATCGTATGCTATATCTGACCGCCGAAACTATCACCAAGTCAAGCTCCGCGTCTGTCTGTCTATGTGGTGCGTGCTGCTGGACCATCAATCTCATTTGTGGGGGATTGTTGGACAAACTTAGTATTTTAGACTAAGTTGTGAATCATTTTGATACTCTATATGAGTGAGACACATTATGTGTTAGTGGTGTGTATTTATTGGAACGTATTCTCCTCTTCGAGGGGATTCCAACGCATATTTACACGCTCAAAATGAGTAAAAGGTGAATGAGAACTGATGTTCCAAAGTTTTACCGTTTAATATGAAAAGTGGTTTTGTACCAAATCGAGAGTAGCACAAACCTATTCCTTAGTTTTTCTTATAAATACCATGTACCACATCGAAAAGAAAAACAAGTACTTTCAAGCCTCTCTTTATAAATAGAGTCTTAGGGCACCAGTTTTATTAAGTCGAGGAAATAAGAGTCATCTCTTTCATTCTCGGTCTCTTTAGTCTTAAATTTTTCCAATATTCCGGTGATAGTTCTCGGGCTCAGTTCAAGTTCGCTGAGATTATATTCGATCTATCGATTATACTAGTATCTCGTTTTATCCTGGGAAGCAGATTGGTAAACACGGATGGTGCGGGGCGAAAACGCTTTAAGGAGACAGTTTTCTGGACTCGAGATTAAATCCAATCTCTGTTTGTTTTCTCAAACCCTTCTGCTAATTTAATTGTTAATTCTCATATGCTTATGTGATTTAAAAATTAACAATGTTCTTGTGAAGTAGTTATATATTCAATATATATATATATATATATATAACAATGTCTTTATCGTACAAGATTGCTAACAAGAATATGGTGGAGTGATACGAGATTGTATATGTGAATGAAATAACTTTGGTTCGATTCCCACAAACCACATCTTTTATATAAATATTAAAAATATGGATATTTTAGTCTTTTTAATGAGACTTTTTAATCTTATCAAATTATCCCCTTATTCTCCTATTATATATAGAAGAGATCTCAAGAATAAAATAATGACATGTGTCTTTTGAGATCCTTTTTAAAATACGTAATATTGTTCTTTAAAAAAATAATAATAGTATTCTGTACACATATTCAATTATTTTCAAGATTAATAATATGTCATATTCATATATTTACCGTGACAATCATGTCAATTACGACCTTTACATGTTCGTATATACTTTTAAAACCCCATGTTTAAAATACAAGAAAAATAAGTTCTCAGGATATTGCCCGAATGAAATATTTAAGTGTAATTTTAATTTTGTTTTTGTTTTTGATAACTAACTTTTCTTTAACAAGATGAGAAGTGCATACATATATTATACGCGCATAAACTAAAACAAGTTGAGAAAGAATTTTCGGGAACTAATACATGAAAATAAGTAACTTTGAGCCAAGATATTTTGTAGAAGAAATATTTGAGTCCTTAAATTTAAATCCTTCATTCCCGACTCTCTAAAAACACACACTTGGAAGCTAAATTGAATGCTCGAGGACCACCATGAATGTGGCCATTGCATGATTGATATAGTGGTATAAATGAGGCCTAGATTCCCATATTATTGTGAAACTGAAAGTTAGATGAAAAATTGGTAAGGCGATTGTTTCAACATTTAAGTGCATTGGGGTTGGTCGATTATATTAACCTCTTTCACACGCTCTATTTATTATTATTATCCCTTCATTGTAGGGCAAATATTTGACATTGCCATTGCTTACTTCTCATTTATTTCACATCTGTTATTGTAGCTCAACTAGAATGTCTTAAAACTCTCCTAAAGTTTGATGTTCTTTTACCCCAATTGTGAGTGTCTTCTTAAAGGTTGACACTGCTTTGACAGTAAATTCAAAAGACATGCTAACACTTTTACAGAAACTTGCATGTAAAAAGCACTTAAAACTTGAGTATATAAGCTGCACTACTATACTCGAGGCATAATGTAAATACCCTTTACATTTTGTCTAAATAATTGGTAACTAAAGTAATTTAGCTAATGCAATGGATTTTCGAACAATTTGGCAATGGATTTTCAGACAGCCAGCACTACCTTCTTGGAGAACTACCGAAACCAAACAATGAGTTGGGAAACACATGATTTGATGTACTGGTGATGGTTACCAGCAGGGCCAGACTAAGCAAGCTGCCACTAGTGTGTGTTTGATTACATAGAGCATCCAGAACAAGAAGTATTCTGGGAGTTGGTAAATAACAGGATAAAAGAGCTGTACAACTACAAAGATGCTTAAAGAATCTTCTTACTCCAGAAATTTCCTAGAACAACACATTTGATGCTCTTTAGGCTTTAGCCAAAGAAGGAAAAGAACACTCAATGAAGAAGGAATAACTAATAATTAGGATAAAAAATGTTTATTCTCAGTGTAAAAGCCCCAGCTTTACATCTTTATGGTCCTCAAAGAATAAAGTACTCTAAAAAGATAAAAAGCCTCAGACTAAACAAATCAGGAATAAATTCCAGTGTAAGCATTCAATATCACAGAGCACATTTAAATGATAGAATCATACTGTTAAAATGGGGGCCAAAGTCCTGAACAGATGAGATAACATTGCAAGTATATTAATAACAAACACCACGCCAGATCTAACACAAAGAAAACATGGACTAGAAGGACACTGGTTTCAAACGCGATTAGCAGTTATAATGGTTCTGCTAATGACCCATACACTATAGCAAGAAAGATAGTAGAAAGCCATATATAGAACGATGGTGGTTCTATTTGAAGTTTCACCATGCTCCTCTGTAATCATGGAAGGCAAACAAAAAAATCATAACCTCCATTTGCTCCATCCGTTACTGGGAAAACCGAGCTCCAACTCCGTAGTTGGAATCTGCAGTGAGAGTATAAAGATTCGCCTAGGTATAGGAAGGACCTGTGAATAATTATGCTCTATGTACAGATCAATAGAGGACTAGGTCAACTAAGTTGATCAACCTAACTTCTATATGTATTTATGTGTAAGTCAATCAGTAACTACCTACCCATATAAACAAACTAATATAATCATGCTACCCTCGCACTAGACCTTAACCTTCCAGTTCATGTCATCGTCATGTGTGTTTTCTAGTGCTGCCACCTTTGCCCGATGAGCTGCAAGGCCTGTTGCACTCTTTTCCCTTCCCTCTTGAGGTAGCTCACGAGCTTCACTAACAGATCCGGATCGCAAGTCTGCTGGAGGGATGAAACAGTCCAAAGACAGGCCTGGCACGTTAAAGGCAACCTCTTCAATGGTCCAAGCTTCTTCCATCCTAGTTTTTGTATGACTCATTGCCATCTCTCCAAATCTGAATAGTGTCACCACAGAACGGCCTGAGTGAGCAATCATGATTCCTTCCACAGGCCGGTAATCGTCCATAAAAGAACTGATAGTAGTTTCCCAATAAACTGCATCGCCGCCACTAGATTGGATACGGGTAAGGTGAGAATCTTCCATGTGAACAAGCAATCCTGTCTTTTGACTGAAGTAGCCAAATAGAACATGCCTGATAATCTCTGCTGGACCTTCACTCCTGGCCTTTAATGTTTGAGGATCGGCACAAAGCTTAAGGATGAAGCATTCCTCCCCGTTGATTTTTTTCTCCCCAATACACCTTGAATCAGCAAACGTACTAGCCGTGGTTCTCGGATCAAGACCCTGCAAGCATAATAATATATAACTAAAACAAGGTCTAGAAAAAGGATATAAGTGCAGGATACACAAGCATTAGAACACGAATTTACCTGAAGGGCCCGACGCAAGGGTCTAACTGGACCTTTTGCAGTGTGTGCACCAAGCCAGGGAGTGTGCCTCCAAACAAGCTTCCCGTTGCAGCCAGCATGTACCTTGCTTCCCCCAACTGCAAGCTCCACATACCACATATCTGGATTCATCTGCCACAGAACAAAACCACCCAATTCAGCATCTCTTGTAGCATTTTTGTTCTTTGTCACTCTTGTGGCAGTTTCAAACTCCGAAGCTAACATCTTCACTTTTCCCATTGCATAAGCATTCTTTATAGAGTCCTGGACCTTCTGTCCTCCTGAAGCCGCAGTATATTGCTGCAATATGTACTGAGCAGACGATGTTTCCTGTAACATCATGACCCAAAATCAAAACCCAAATCACCTCCAACAGAAACATTCCACAAACAGTACATGATCAAGTTTAAACATAAACATGCACTAAATTTTATCATTCACAGAAATATATATTTACTGCTAGTCCTCCACTGATATTCCGTAATAGTAATACATAATGAAAACAAAAAGTTAAATTTTCCAACCTAACCCAACCAACAAGTCAAGCAAAGTAAAAACATAACATAATCCCAATCTAAACATGTGACTTCATGGATCCAATTTCTAAAGTCTTGAATCATAATAATACTAATTGTACATTAACAAAACAAGCAACAAAAGGACAAACATGATTCCTTCAACAAACACTTAAAGTCAAAGCTTGCACATTTTTTTAACACACCACACTCCCTAGTAAAACAAATCTACACTTCCATGTACCTCAACTACTGTCAAACACTAAACTCCCCAAGTCAGTGCTTTAGTCAAAAAGATTACAACTTAAACTCTATCACACACTTAAAATCATTTGTGTGTGTAATTATCCACAAATTTATACATTTCATAACCAAAAATTAACCAACTTGATAAAAAAACCAAAAATCATCCAAACACTTAAAACCCATCAAATATATCACACTAAACACATTATGCACATATAAACACACACAAATATATATATATATGTATAAAGATTAGAACTTTACAATGGGAGTGTCTTTGATGGAGAGATGAGGCAAAGGATCAGTAGTAGAAACATAAAGAGGAGCTAAAGGAGCACCCATAACACCAAGAAGCAATCTCAAATCAGACTTTTTATTAGTATTATTACTATTATTATTAAACCCATTTGAGCTAGCCATTGATGGAGCTCTAGAAAGCTGACCCATCATCCATTGACCCAACCCGACCCGTTTAGAATCCCCAATTTCACCTCCATTTGGATCCGGACCCTCAATTAACGGCGTCAATGTCCTCATACTTCCGGATCTTGATACAAAATTTTCTGGGTTTTCGAAATTATTGTCATGGGTGCGAGATTTTCGATGAAAAAGTAGACCCGACATTGTTGACCCGGCCCGACCCGGACTTTTGGCTCTTGACCGACCCGGTGATAGTCCACGTACCACTTCCTCTCTTAGTGCTGAGAAAAACCCTTGTTTTTTCTCCATCTATACAATGGGCTTTTTTAGTTAGGTATTGATATGAATATGAATACTAATTGTGTGTAAAGAGCTGGTAAAAAAGGTGTAACAGTGTTTTATTGTGTTACTGAAATTGCGGGGGGTTTTGTTGGTGTTGAGAGATTGTGTGAAAGAAAGGAAGTGAGGAACTGCACAATTTTCTGTAGATTATGAGAGAGAGAGGGAGAGAGAGTGAAGTAGCAGAGAGAGAGCTGTAAAACTGGTCAAGGAAATAGTGTGGAATTTTTATAGGAGAGAGAGAAAGAGACTTGTTTATTTTGAGAGAGAGAGAGAGAGACTTGCAGTTAAAGAGGTAGTGGGAGGAATGTGTTTATGGCACGCGCAACGGGGGCGTGGAGTGCTCATAACGGAGTTCTGCTTACGTTATATTATATACGTTACAAATACATTTCCAGCTTATATTTTCTAAGTTTACATATTGTTTTGATAAATAATTTTCTTATTAATTTGATTAAATTTTATATATTTTTTTAAAATGTATATATATTTTGGATACATATTTGTACTATAAAAATTACACAATGGTTTTTTAGTGCTAAATTAATTAATTTTTTATAAGATGAAATTAAATTTATCAAATAAAATAATTAAGTATAAGAAAACAATTATTTTCGCATAATCATCCACGTATAACATGAACATTTATTAATTAATATAGTTTTAACGTGATGATAGTACATTTGTAAAAATTTAAAATTGGTCATTCACGTAAGATTAAATTTTAACCCATTTTTTTAATTCTCTTAAATGTATGGACCATGTCTTACCTATATATATGTTGGCGGAGGAATCTGGTAACAACAAAGATTGAGGTTTCTCGCCGGAACTAAGATCTGTGACGGTGGTTCTTTTGCCGGAAACTTAAGCGGTGTGTGCTTGATTGTGGTTGTTTTAGGCTGAGATTGATCAGAATAAGTGGTGGCTCTTTTATCAGCTCTCAACTTCCTACCCTCTCAATGTGCCTACGTACCCTTTATATAGGGATCAAGCCTGACGTAGTTCTCATAGAACAAGAAGTCTCATAAGTTTAGACTTCTTACTCCCAAACCCAGTAGAAGCCCATCCGATATCCATCTTCCGCTAGTTTTAGGAATGTCCAACTATGAGGCCCAACCGCGAAGGCTCAAGGCTCGTCCGTAATCGTAGGACTTCACGGATAGTGCATCTCCCTGCGCAAGGATAACACTCCGCTACAGCTATCTCCCTTGATTTACGAACGCAGATATAGCCACGGTTCACCCCAAATGCCAGACGCGTCCCTGTCCCCTGAATGAGGATAACCCACCAGATAGCAGGACAGGTGATCCCAAGCTCTTGGGTGCAAAGTGCAGGATGACTCCAAAGTTCTCCAACGAGGACACCCGTTGAATACAAGAATAGAGCTCCCAAAGCACACACCAAAGTAAACCCCACATCCCCAACGAGGACACCCATTGAATACAGGAGGAGGCCTTCAATCATCAGGCATACCCCTGGAGGCCTTCAAGCTTTTCACGGACATCCCCCTCCTTGAACGTCTCAAGGAGGGAATTCTTCAAGGAGTACCTGCAACAAATACATTAGTAAAAATAACCCCCATTGCTCCTCTCCATGCAAGCTTTATCCTGAATTCAACATCAAAAGTATATAGATCAAACACAGGACGCGTCCTCACCCTTTGGGCACGTCCTCATCTCCATAAATCCAAACATGTTTCCTCATTAACCGTTCCTTATAGCATTCAAGATCACAGGACACGTCCTAGAATATAGGGCGCGTCCTTAACCTTATTAGACTTGCACCGTCTCCTCTAAACCATCATGCACAACATTTCACCTTCAATGACGCATCCTTGCTAAAGTAGGCGCGTCCTAGAGCGTCCATCACCATAAGATTTCATATGCCAAGCACTTTCATAAACATTGAAGCGTCCATAAAGCCTGGGCGCGTCCTTCCTTGACCATGCACTCTTCTCGCCTCGTAACATATCCCTTCTCAAGTAGGCGCGTCCTGAACACTTGGACGCGTCCTCACTTTCACAACGCAATACTGAGTTTGACTGTAATTAGCCCGCGTTTGACCCGAGTCAATCAAATGCCAAATTTTGGGTATAACAACTACCCCCAAAATTCCATTTGCAGTTAAAAACAAAATTGGAATTTCTTTCCAAGCGAAATTTGGCTCAAAACAGGTGGACGCGTTGTGACAGGAAGACGCGTCTCACTTTCACCTTCTGCATGTGGTGTACAGATGTCGTCCTTAGGGTCGTCCTTCTTCTATAAATACCCTAGGTTCACCATAATTGCACCTTATTCTATCTTCTTTTCTCCGGAAACCACCATTACCGCCGCTCTCAAGCTTTTGAGCTCGAAACCCCGACGATTTAGTCGGTCATTCCCTGATTTCTTTAGTTCAATCCACTCCTCAACTCAAAAGGTACACAAATCTTCTTTTACTTTCTTATTTACTTGAGTAAATCGAATTTAATGAGCAAAAAAACCGTTCATATGCTTCAAGTTTCCATGCACCGTTCTTAACTCTCCTTGTATGTATATGTGTGCATATATGTAACTGTCTCATACTTTGCTTCTTCAATCCTGTAGTCGCATGTTTCTAGTTTGTTTTTTCTGTAGAGAATTTTCCCAAAAATCGACTGTAATCGATTTAGACTTTACTACGCTGCAACCATAACTAACGCGTCCTCCCATCAGGGCGCGTCTTACATCTTATTATTTAAGACACGTTCAAACTGCTCCGAGCAAGTAGTGTAACACAAGGCCAGTAGCATACTAGGACGCGTCTTTTTTCTACACCCTTTACGGTAGACTTCTAGGACGCGTCCTTCCATATTTCCAGTTTTTTTTTTTAACATATGGACGCGTCCTCAAATATTTATTCATTCTCTTGCAGCTGGAGGACGCGTCTTCCTTCTCACCATTTCATCCATTCAAAGCCCTCAACAAACGCCTTGGAATCTACTCCCCACATATGATCACTTTTAAACCCGACTTTCCCGAAATCCACAGGACGAACTCCTTCCTTAGAGCAGAAAGACGCGTCTTTGGTTCCCTTAAATCAAAAAACTCAATAATGTCTGATTCCAGCTCCGATTCCATGGACCATGTTCCCATAATTTCAAGAATGGAAAAGAAGGGAGTCAAAAGGCAAAGAACTCCAATTCTCCATACAAGGGCCGCCATCGAAGATTGGACGGACGACGAAATTATCCCTACTACAAGCCAAAAACCTCAAGAAATGGCTATTTCTGATATGGACGCGTCAAACACACAGGACGCGTCATCTTCTCAGGGCGGGGCTCCTTCTGGGGACGCGTCCCCACACAGTGTAAGTGAATTCGAAAGAAGGATTCCTGACCCTGAGACGTATCCCGTATCTCCTCAAAAGTCTGATCCTCCCCTCGAGCATTGAGAACCTTCAGATGTAGAAATAGATTGTGACTGGGCGAGGCTCGGTACCCTTACTGAAGCAGAGAAGAATGCCAGAAGGAAAAGAGAGGGTAAGCTGGTATGCGTAGCTCTTGATTCTACTGCGTCTGACCTGGAGATCCAGTGGCATATGAAATACTACGACATGGAAGGCATCTGGGCGCGCCCTCTTCGAACCATGAGGCCATATATTTTTAACATTGGGAATCAAAGGATTCCCCGAATGGTGCTTACTCCAAAATTGATTTCTCTAGGCGTGGGCGCGCCCTTGCACCCATACATTAAGAAGATCCTGAAGTGGTATGACGTCGCTCCGATCCAGTTGTCTCCAAACTCATACAAACTGGCTTGGGCTTTGTACATGATGTATCACAACCTCAGGCTGGGCGCACCCTCTATGAAGGAATTCAGCTTCTTTTTCAGCATAAGAAAATCAATTCCTGGTTATCACTTCTTCGTTGTCAACAAGTGGCTGAACAACAAGGGATTTAATGAGGGCAAGATCAGCCATGAAAGGGATTGGAAAGAACCCTTCTTTTATATCTATGACGTCAAGAGATCCCGTGTTCGTTTTAACCTAGAACCAAGTAAGTGACTCAAAAAACATGTTTTCATACACTGGACGCGCCCTCTTGGTATGGCGCGTCCTCCCTTTTTCTTTAACAAATTCTTACCATCCTTTATCTCTAGACAAAAGAGTCCAGAAGAAACTATCAGGGAAAAGGAAAAAGAGGGCAGACAAGGTTCTCCAGTATGCAGAAAATCATTTTAACCTCAAAGAGATGATTACAGAAGACAACCTCAAGCTAGTGGGCGCGTTATCACCCCGGGTTGGCTCTATCTGCAAGTTCCGTGAATTTCATAACGGCAAACCTGTTCTCTCAACTTCAGAAAAAACCAGGGGCCTCAGTGTCGCAGAGGTGGTCAAGATTGGCATTAGTAAGCAATTCAACTTAGAACAAGGTAAGTTTAAGTGAGGAAGGACGCGTCACAAATTTTGGACGCGTCCACAGCTATAAAAATTAGCTCCCCATTCAAAAAATGTTAACTTTCATAAGAATCAAAGGTGTTTCATGCACATACATCTGCTAAGGGCACGTGTTTTCACAGGACGCGTCCTTCTTGTTCTATATTCCTATAGCTTGTATTTTTCCATAACCTGTCATAACCAACATGTCTCTAGGAAGGGCGCGCCATATGTGTAGGGCGCGTTATTCTTTGCTTGATACATATATAAATTACTCGTGTCTTTCATTTTCCTTGTTATATCTTTATGCATTTATTCATTTTGGTTACCATCTTTTCATGTATCTTCTTACTTTAATCTGCCATGCATGTAGAATTTTATATCACAACATGGGCACGTCTTGCTCCCTGGACGCGTCTTAATGCCTTTAACTAATATCTTTTCCTGTTTATATCACAGATATGGCCTCACTGCCCAAAGAATTCACAATTGGCGCTTCCAAAAAACTAAGGGCAAGGAAACAGGCTCCTACAAAGGTTGATTCAAAAGCAAAAACCCCACCTCCTATTGCAACTCCTTCTCCTCCTCCCAAGATAATCGACACCACTGTGCTAGACATTCCTGAAAGCGTGGAGGACGTGCCCTCAAAGTGTCAAAAGACTGTCCCTGATGACCAGTCTTTCGTTCTCAGATACCTGGGCACGCCCTCTGTTGGGGATTTCACAGAGGATGAAGTCAGAGGTTGGACTTTTAGAACAGAGCAGCAAACAGAGGAGGCCATGGTGAGGGCTGCAGCTGAGCTTCACCTGCATGCCAGGCAGAGTGCTAACATGGCCGCCAGGCTCAGGGCGCGTCTTGCTGTTACAGATACTGTGAAGAGCCAGGCCGAAGACAAAGTTAAATCTCTGGAAAAATACATTACCCTGCTTGCCCAAGAAAAAGATGCTGAGATCAAACGTCTGGAGGGGGAGAGGACGCGTCTAGAAACAGAAAAAGCTATTTTGGAAGGCAATGTATCCTCAATAGAGAAGCAAATGGACAGCGTCATCGCCCTGAATTCCACCATGCAGCTGGAGCTTGACACCCTGAATGATGATAGGCTGCATGGATGGACAGAGGAGAAAAAGCTAGTTTACCAGCACGGCTTCCAAGCTGGGTTTGAAGAATGGTGCTCTGGGTTTATTGCCAATGACCCAGAGTATACATTCTCAAAGTTTGATGCAGATACCCAGATATGGGTAAATGATTTCAGGGTCAGGGCCGCGGACTCTATTAAGAACAAGAGGATTTTTCTAGGTTTAGAGGAAGAGGACGTGTCCCCTGATCCTGCTCCACTTCAGACTCGGCCTCCCCCTGCAGACGACCAAGATAAGCCACAGGACGCGCCCCCTGCCTAGGACGCGTCCTATGTTTTACATGCACTTTACTTGAACTATTTTAAGGGTGCGGGCCCCTTGAAGCCTTGCAAATTGTAGGGTCTATTTTTGAACTTCATTCGCTTGTACTTCTTTATGAAGCCTCTTTGCCTTACCCATGCATATTTTTACTTCAGTATTCTATTTTGCCATTCATATGGACGCGTCTTATGTTTAGGACGCGTCAATTTTTACCATTACAAGTCAAGCGAATATCCGTTATGGGCGCGTCCTCTCAGTTGAACGCGTCTTTTTTTTAAAAATATACAAGCATGGCCCCATGTTATACCTGCGTATTTAATCAAGGCACAAAGCACAAGTGGGCGCGTCTTATTGTTTTGACGCGCCTCACCTTAGATCCAAAAATACATCATCCTTCAGGCAGGACGCGTCCGTAGCAAGGACTTTTTCTTTTTCAATTATGTTTTGTCAAAATTATAGTAACATTCAGCTTAAAGGAGCATCAACCAAGATAACTTGAGCGCGTCCTTGAAAATAGTATACTTCCTAGTTCCATTTTTCTTGAGTTTCATTGTTCCTTTTGACAACCATTACTTCAGTTATCATTCGTATAAAGCTCTCACTTAGGGCGCGCCCTATGTTTAGGACGCGTCATGCAACTAAGCAAACCAAGCAAATATCTTTTTGGAAATTTTCAAAATTTTATTTATAATGCGCTCTGGTGTCAAAAGTGCACCAGTCCCACGGCTACTATGCTCTGTGGGGAAATTATTTCTAAAAAATGACCCTTCAACTAGTCCCAAAGTAAGTAGTACATGCAGTACCCCCTAGGCTAGGAGGAATTTATTTAATTCTAGCCTATAATCTGGTCATAACTCAAAATGATAAAAGAATTATGTAAGGGGCCAAAGCCACGCCAACTGTAATACTTTCGGAGATGTTCCGTATTCCAAGCTCGCGGTACTAGCTTCCCGTCCATATCTTCAAGGTGATAAGTCCCCTTCCACATGATGGACTTTATTCTGTACGGTCCTTCCCAATTAGCTCCAAACACTCCATGTTGGGGGTTCTTTGTATTGAGCATCACTTTCCTAAGTACCAAATCCCCCACCTTCAGCAATTGTCCTTTTACCTTCTTGTTATAATACCTTGCGGCGCGCTGCTGATACGCCGCTAGCCTTAGCTGAAAATTTTCTCTCATCTCCTCTAAGAGATCTAAATGAAGCCTTTGATTAACCTCAACATCTTCTTTCCCGTAACAATCTCTGCGAAGTGATCCCGATCCAACTTCCACGGGACCATAGTTTCGTAGCCGTAAGTTAGCATAAACGGCGTTTCTCCCGTAGTAGATCGCGGCGTAGTGTTGTATGACCACATCACCTTCGGGAGTTCTTCAGGCCAATTCCCTTTACGTTCCTCCAGCTTGGTTTTGAGGGTATGCTTTATTATTTTGTTAACAGCTTCTGTTTGTCCATTGCTTTGAGGATGATAGACTGCCGCAAACTCCTTCTTGATTTTCAATTCCTCACATAGCTGTCGCAACTCCTTGCTATCAAACTGCTTTCCATTGTCGGAGACAAGCTTGTAAGGGATTCCAAATCTACATACAATTGAGTTGAAAACAAAATCTCTGATTTTCTTTGCGGTGATAGTAGCCAGTGGCATAGCTTTGGCCCATTTAGTAAAGTAATCGACCGCAACCACTGCATATTTGACGTCTCCTTTAGCTTTCGGCAATTCCCCGATAAGATCAATTCCCCACATGGCGAACGGCCACGGGCTTGCCATAGGCGTCAAGAGTGTCGCCGGCATAGACGAGTAGTTTGCAAAGCGCTGGCAGCGATCACATGCCCTGACGAAATTTGTAGCATCTTCTCTCATTGTGGGCCAATAATACCCTTGGCGCAAAACTTTCATTGCCAATGAACTACCCCCCGAGTGATTGCCACAGATTCCTTCATGCACCTCTCTTAGGATGTAATTTCCTTCTTCTTCTTCAACACACCTAAGCAGAGGTTGGTTGAACCCTCTTTTGTACAGGACTTCGTCGTATATCACGTATCTTGCAGCCTGATAGCGGAGTCAGCGAGCCATAAACTTATCCTCGGGGAGTGTTCCCTTGCGAATATAAGCTAGAATGGGCGTCATCCATGTTTCCTTGGGAGCCTCATCCACTTGCATAGTTTCTACCTCTGGGATACTAGGAATCTCCTGGATTTCAAGGGGGATGGATCCTAACAACACAGCCTCTTGTTGCGACCCCATTTTTTCCAGAGCATCCGCATTACTGTTCTTCTCCCGTGGAACACATTCCAATCTAACTTCTTTGAACATTCCAATCAGGCGCTGTGTACATCTCAAGTATAATTCTGTTTGTGGGCCTCGCACTTGAAATACCCCGTTCACCTGATTCACTACCAACTCTGAG
The DNA here is from genome assembly GCF_009905375.1 of Apium graveolens. Lineage (NCBI taxonomy): Eukaryota > Viridiplantae > Streptophyta > Magnoliopsida > Apiales > Apiaceae > Apium > Apium graveolens. The sequence goes on from NC_133647.1 coordinate 140,968,001, forward strand.
TCACTTCTTGCAATTAAGTTCTGCACCCCCATTTCCAAAGCGATTTTCAGGCCATTAATCAGCGTCTCATACTCCGCATCATTATTGGTTGCATAAAACTTGAAATGAATGGCGCTCATCAGATGGTGGCCTTCCGGAGATACAAGTACTATACCCGCACCCGCTCCTTCATGGTTAACCGCCCCATCCACATGCAAGATCCACCAAGGATGCGGAAACTCTTCCAAAGACTCCTCAGAATGAGGCGGATGCAGCATTACCAAAGCTTTATCATCTATTTCAGAATCAAATTCCAACAAGAAATCGGCTAAGGCTTGCCCTTTTATCGTTGTTCGAGGTACATATTCCAAATCAAACTGTCCCAACTCCACATCCCATTTCAGCATTCTGCCTGATGACTCTGGTTTGTGCAGAACCTGTCGCAGCGGGTACGCTGTACGAACTTCAATTCTATGGGCTTGAAAATACGGTCGCAATTTTCTTGACGCAAGAATTAGGGCGTAAACCAGTTTCTCTATGCTTGTGTAGCGAGTTTCAGCGTCGTGTAACCGCTTGCTCACGTAGTACACTGGTGATTGCTGCCCATCTTCTTCTCTTACCAGAACTGCACTGATCGAATATTCAGAAACTGTGAGGTACAGTATTAGAGACTCCCCATCCAACGGCTTTGACAACATGGGAGGGTTTCTCAGTTGCTCCTTGATTCTTTTGAAAGCATCTTCACATTCTGGCGTCCATACAAAGTCTTTCCCATCTAATTTGATCGCCTTAAAAAATTCCTTGCATCTATCGGACGACTTGGAAACAAATCGATTTAACGCGGCGATTCTCCCAGTCAAACTCTGCACTTATTTCATATTGGTGGGTGACTTCATATCCATCAATGCCTTGATCTTTGTGGGGTTGGCCTCAATTCCCCTGTGGTTGACAATGAACCCAAGAAACTTGCCCGACTCCACGCCGAACACACATTTTTGCGGGTTTAATTTCATACGAAACCTCCTCAGAATGTCAAACATTTCCATCAAGTGCTTGATGTGGTCACCCGCTACCTTGGACTTTACCAGCATATCATCCACATACACTTCCATAGTTCTTCCGATTTGATCCTTGAACATCATGTTTACCAACCGCTGGTAGGTCGCGCCAGCATTAATCAATCCAAACGGCATTCCTATGTAACAGTATAACCCCCTGTCAGTAATGAAAGATGTATGTTCTTGATCGGGGCCATACATCGGAATTTGATTGTAACCGGAGTATGCATCCATAAAACTCAACAACGCGTGCCCCGCCGTTGCGTCAACCAACTGATCGATTCTTGGCAACGGGAAGCTGTCCTTTGGACAGGCCTTTTTGAGATCTGTGAAATCCACAAATGTTCTCCACTTCCCGTTCGGTTTCTTCACCAGTACCGGATTTGCAAGCCATTCGGGGTAGAAAGACTCTTTGATCAGCCCCACCTCCAACAACCGGTCCACTTCCTCTTTTAACGCTATTGCCCTTTCTCCACTTACCGGGCGGTGTTTCTGACGTATGCCTTTGCAATTCGGGAGGATATTCAAACGGTGACACATTACCTCCGGGTCGATTCCTATCATATCTGAATGACTCCATGCGAAAACATCAAGATTTGTAATTAGAAAGCGGGCAAGACTTCCTCTCATCTCATCATCCAACTGGGATCCCACTTTCAAAACCCTGCTCGGATCATTTTTATCAACTGGAATAGATATTGTGTCTTCGGCCGGTCCCGTCTTTTCAGCGGGCATAAGGATCCTGGGATCCAAATCGAAATCAAAGTCTCGGGGGTCTTCGACTTCCACTTCCGCATCTGAGAGCGCGTCCTCGTTTGGAGAAGCATCAACCTCAATTTCATTCAAGGGCGCGTCCTTTTTTTGAGGAGCATCCACCTTGAGGTTATTCCCGAGACCTCGTAAAATCTCACTTCTTCCCTCCAACTTTTCCCCGTTAACTTCTTTCTGTATGATCGCCTCTGTATGGTTCACCACCACTTCCTCCACGCTACGGATCCTCGAAATACGTCCCCGCGTCAAAAAAGAGTTCCCAGAGACATTGGTTTCTTCCTTTCCGGGGCTTTCAATGAAGTAGTGGGCATGGACCTCTCCACTTGGTTTTGTATGAATATCTTCTACATCCTCAAATGGGAGACCTTTCCCTTCATACCTTCTTCTACGAAATTCCTTGACAGCCTTATGATAGCAGTCGCGTGACTCATACTGTGACCCTCTCAGACTACCAACCCCGTTTGGCGTTGAGAACTTTATCATCAAGTGGTGTATCGAGGTTATCACCCTGAATGCTCGCAACCAAGGTCTGCCGACCAGCACATTGTGCGCGGAATCCTGATCTAGCACCTTGAATTCTATCATTTGGGTAACCGACAAGGCTCCTTCCCCGAGTGTGACGGGAAGCCTGACAGAACCCATAACTCTCACTGTCTCCCCAGTAAAGCCATAGACGTGCGCATCTTCGAAATACATGTCACTATCTGGGAAACCCATCTTTTTGTAGGTGCTGTAGTACAAGATGTTTGTAGAACTCCCATTATCCAAGAAGACTCGATGTACGTTCATTACCCCAATGAGCATGGTAATCACCAGCGCATCGTTGTGAGGATGATGCACCCACCTAGATTCTTTTTCCTTGAACGTAATATCAGCGGACTCCCCCTTAAAGACCTTCGGGGGTCTATCTTCCAAGCTGTGGATGTTGGTGAGCGGTGGATGTCGCGTTTCTCTCGCGTTTTTCTCCAGTGCTCGATTACTATCACCAACAAAAGGGTTTCCTCCAAAAATTACCCTGATACTGCCAGCCCTCTGGAACTTGTCCTCTGCTGTTTTTTCAACATCCTCCGCCCGCGGGGGCTGTTTTTCATCCTTACCCTTGTCATCAAGTCCCCTGCGTCGCTTCACCTTGTCAATCCATTCTCCTTGGTATCCTGCCTTGATCAATTCCTCAATCTCATCCCGCAAGTGACGACACTCATGGGTGTCGTGGCCAGTAGACTCATGGTAGTCACAATATTTCTTCTTGTCTCTACTCTGCCAGGAAGTTAAACGGTCGGGCTTCTTGAAGATTCCTCTATCCTTATTTACCTCGAAGATATGATCAATGGACGCTGCCAGCGGTGTATAATTGCTGACTCTTCTCTCGTAGTTCGATGGTGGGCTCCATTCTCTCCGCGAGCTCACAGCATTTACCCTATTAGGGCTTCTGGCATTTCGCCAATAATCTGGGCTCACGGATCTGTCCCTTCTCTTGGATCGCCCCTTGGAGTTATAGGCATTGTCATTCTTTTTTGTTTCTACAAGCGACTGCTCGATTGCTTTGAACGACTCCGCCTGCGTAAGCACATCAGCCAACGACACTGGGTCCTTCCCTTGTAGGTGCTTCCAGAAATCCGTCCCCACACGCAACCCAGCTATAAGCAATATTTTCAATGTTTCATCAGTTGCACCCCTCACCAAAGTAGATTTTGCGTTAAACCTCTTAAAATAAGAAGTCAAACTTTCACCTTCCTTTTGTTTCACATTAGCCAGCGTGGTAACAGGTGGTGTGTACTTCACCGCGGCTTGGAATTGTGTCAAAAACAAAGTTTTCATCTGTTCCCAGGATGTAATTACACCTGGATCAAGTTTTTGGAACCACTGCTGAGCGCCTTCTCTGAAAGTGGCTGCCAAGAGACGGCATCGAGCCAAATCAGGTACTTGATATACATCCATTTCAATGTTAAAACGCCCCAAGAACTCCACAGGATCAGAGTTCCCGTGGAAACGCAAGTCATTGGTTGTGTTCCTGTATCCCGCGGGCAATTGCGCCTCCCTCACAACAGCAGCAAAAGAAGAAGGAGCTTGCGCAGTCGCCGCCACTCTTCCTCCCTCAAGATGGTTGAGCAACCTCTTGAGGTCGTTCACATTAAATGTCCCTACCCCAGGAATGGTTTGAACATTAGGCTGCTGGGGTTGCTCTACGACTTGCTGAAATTCCCCTTGATTACCCCCCGGGTGTGGCGGAGGACCTCGCCGCCCCTCGCCCCGAGGCTGCGGCGGTGGCACGTTACCATTTTGGTCCTGGATATTTTCCCGTACGCGAGGTTCATCTTGACCGCGTCGCAGAATTTCATCATTGTTCTGCATTCTCACTTAAATTCGCCCGCCGTCCTGGTCATGAGGACGCGCCCCAGACCCGTTACCAGTAACGCTGTGCGAAGCTACGGGAATAACGGCGGGGGCTTCTCCAGCGGAGTGCGCTCCACCTCTCCTACCATTGTAAGGGGCTTTTCCGTATTGATATCCCATTCTTCCTCGTCCATTCCTCTGATATCCTCGGTAGTAATTCCCGGGCCTTCCTCGCGGAGGGGCATGCTCGTGCTCGCGGTGCCGCACCCCGTCATCCCTTTGGAATGCGGGGGGCACACGCGTCGTATCACGGGGCCTCGCTTCTCCGGCGTTTCCTTCCTTTTGCCATTCTACCAGCAACATCCTCAAATTGTCGTCCTCCAACCTTATGCCAAGCCTCCTTTTCAAGGCTGAAAGATCCCTTCCTCCCTCATCTTAGTTTTGAGTGTTCTCCGCACGATGACGCTCGTCCATCGTACGCCCAGACCTATGCGGGTGTGGCACTACCTGGTTGCCCAGGCGAGGCCTTTCTCTGCCTTCAGTGTCCTCATCCGTAAGCTCCACAATAGGTTCTACATCATCCGAATACTCCAAACATCGTGGAGTGATTCGGGGGTTTTCCCCGCTCCCCTGGGTATCTCCCTCAACTACAGGGGCTTTTTCCAAGGCATGACCATGACGGGGGAAACGACGACCTCTCCTCGTCTTTCGACGCTCTACCGTGTTCAGTCTTGAGTTAAAACTGTTAAGAGTATCCCCCATGCGATATAATTGCTCCAATATATCAGCGTTGCTGATGAGAACTGGAGCTGTCCCCCCTACGTCCGGAGCCCTTGGTGGATCTGCCATGTTTCTGGGAACGTAAGGTTCATGGCGAGTATAACGCCCCCCGCCTTCTCCTTCTGACCTACTGTCACTTCCATCATAAGAACTTCCATCACGATTGTAAGACATCTTTTTCTCCCAAGATTGCAACCTTAATTAGCACCCCTCCTTCTAGCGCCAATTTGTTGACTGAGGAATCTGGTAACAACAAAGATTGAGGTTTCTCGCCGGAACTAAGATCTGTGACGGTGGTTCTTCTGCCAGAAACTTAAGCGGTGTGTGGTTGATTGTGGTTGTTTTAGGCTGAGATTGATCAGAATAAGTGGTGGCTCTCTTATCAGCTCTTAACTTCCTACCCTCTCAATGTGCCTACGTACCCTTTATATAGGGATCAAGCCTGGCGTAGTTCTCATAGAACAAGAAGTCTAATAAGTTTAGACTTCTTACTCCCAAACCCAGTAGAAGCCCATCCGATATCCATCTTCCGCTAGCTTTAGGAATGTCCAACTATGAGGCCCAACCGCGAAGGCCCAAGGCTCGTCCGTAATCGTAGGACTTCACGGATAGTGCATCTCCCTGCGCAAGGATAACACTCCGCTACAGCTATCTCCCTTGATTTACGAACGCAGGTATAGCCATGGTTCACCCCAAATGCCAGACGCGTCCCTGTCCCCCGAATGAGGATAACCCACCAGATAGCAAGTCAGGTGATCCCAAGCTCTTGGGTGCAAAGTGCAGGATGACTCCAAAGTTCTCCAACGAGGACACCCGTTGAATACAAGAACAGAGCTCCCAAAGCACACACCAAAGTAAACCCCACATCCCCAACGAGGACACCCATTGAATACAGGAGGAGGCCTTCAATCATCAGGCATACCCCTGGAGGCCTTTAAGCTTTTCACGGACATCCCCCTCCTTGACCGTCTCAAGGAGGGAATTCTTCAAGGAGTACCTGTAACAAATATATTAGTAAAAATAACCCCCATTGCTCCTCTCCATGCAAGCTTTATCCTGAATTCAACATCAAAAGTATATAGATCAAACACAGGACGCGTCCTCACCCTTTGGGCACGTCCTCACCTCCATAAATCCAAACATGTTTCCTCATTAACCGTTCCTTATAGCATTCAAGATCACAGGACACGTCCTAGAATATAGGGTGCGTCCTTAACCTTATTAGACTTACACCGTCTCCTCTAAACCATCATGCACAATATTTCACCTTCAATGACGCATCCTTGCTAAATTAGGCGCGTCCTAGAGCGTCCATCACCATAAGATTTCATCTGCCAAGCACTTTCATAAACATTGACGCGTCCATAAAGCCTGGGCGCGTCCTTCCTTGACCATGCACTCTTCTCGCCTCGTAACATATCCCTTCTCAAGTAGGCGCGTCCTGAACACTTGGACGCGTCCTCACTTTCACAACGCAATACTGAGTTTGACTGTAATTAGCCCGCGTTTGACCCGAGTCAATCCAATGCCAAATTTTGGGTATAACAATATATGTCCTATTTTTTTCTAGAGTTAATTTATATGAAAATAACTATTTCATTTAACATAAGTAAATGTTTACAATGTTAATCAGAAAAGATTGCAATAGCCAACTAATAACGCATTATTAATTTAGTGTCATAATTAATTTGACATATAAGCCCACTTTACAATAGTACGAGTTTTCATATAATTTGTACAAGTTCTATCTAGTATATCGTGTCTCATATTTACATTATTACATGTTTTCTGTGCTATTATTATTATGTTTATTACTATATTATATACACGGCAAGTAAAATATTACGTTAAATATTGTTAAACCTGTTATTTTATAAATTATGTTCTAAAAATATCAATAGTGTGATTGAAAATCTTGTACATTTGGGAAGTATACTATGTAACACGTATTGATGTTAGAAAATTGTTCAGTTTAAACCTTAATTGTGTAATACATGAGATTGGCTTATATTCGAATAAAACAGAGCTAAACCCAAAGTGGATATGAGAAAATATTTTGATGATAAACTTGAGTAGAAGAATGTTTGATTTTACCTCATTCTACATCCCTGTCAAAAATTAACTAATTCAAAAATATAAAAAGAAAATAATTATTATAAAAAAATAAAAATATAATATAATTAATATCTATTTAATCATAAAAAATCAAGTGCAATAAAAATTATCAGGGTGATTGATATATAATTATAAGTAAAACTAATGACACTGAAAAAATGGGAGTTATATAAATAGTATAAAGTAACATTTTACTTACTCAAAAGTTAAAATAAAAAAAATATGATACAAGGAGATAATGTAGCTTATCTAATAAGATTTTAAAAGTGAACTTATCGATATATGTAGCACAGTGGTAGAGACATCCAATTATTGGTGTGTATATAAGTTCTTCTTATTTTTAGAGCACATTATATAAGGAAGGCGTTTGTGTATTTTTTTAAAAATTAAAGGGCAAATTCGTAATTTCACAGCCAATAAAATGACTCAATTTACCCTTACTTGTCATTTAATATATGGAAGTAGATTTGAACCGATATTGATCAAAGGATTGGACTTAAATTCAAATTCAAAATTGATTAAATAATAAAATCTAAGTTCAAATTCAATTTGACAAAAAAATGATGATTCTATATAAAATTATTAAAATAAATCTATCTCTTCTATATATAATAGGAGAATAAAGGTATAATATTAATGAGATTAAAGAGTCTCATTGAAAGGACTAAACTACCCCTATTTTTAATATTCATATAAAAGATGTTGTTTGTGGGAATCGAACTCGAGATATTTCATTCACCTATACGGCCTCATACCACTACATCATATTGTCACATGTGCTTTTTATCATACACATAATATGTAAGTGTGCTAAATGAATATTTTATTTAACTTTAAAGATAATTACTTGAATTCCGCAAGAAAAGGATAGTTACTTTAATATTTGTACAATTAATGTTAAAGAATTGACTTCCAGATATAAAGTTAGGCATAGTACATAAATGTATCTTATTTATTATGTCAGGTCACACAACACTGTAGAAGGGGGTTGAATACAGTGTTTAATACAATCAAATCGATTTCAAACACAAGTAACTGTAAATAGATATATTCAATATAATAAATTTTGTTACAATGGAACTGTTCTCTCTCAGTGATGAACAAATATCACGAGAGCTGTTAGGTTACAATGTATGATTTTCTCGATAATGATAACACATATAGTGTAAACCTATGTTTGTGTTTATATAGTACACAGTTACAAGATAACTTCAAATTGATATGAAAATAATTATGTCTCCTAAAATATATCAATCAGATATCTTATACAAGTCTTCTTATCTTCTAACTCTTTCCATGCATATCTTCTTTTGTATTAGTCTCGATCTTCTTTCCTGTAAATCAGCTTCCTTCCTTAACTGTAAGTCCTCCCGTACTTAAGTTCTTATATCTATCTTCTGATATTTATCTTTTGATAATCTAAGTTCTGATATCCTTAAGTTCTGACTTCCAGCAAGTACTGATTCCAGTAAGTACTGATATTTCCTGTTTGTTAAGATCTGAAAACTAAACATGAAACACATTAGACATGACATCACAAATATATCTAACAATCTCCCCCAACTTGTAAATTATGCAAAAATATACAAGTTAATAGATTTGATGATGTCAAAAACATTTAAGTTCAAATGCAATGAGTTTAATAAGACTATTAACTACAACTTACAGTCCTTGTAGCTTTACCAATATCAATGGATCAATTTGAATCCATAATGATTCTTACCAAAATCTTTTACCAGCTTATCTTCAGCTTTTCTCAGAACTTCAACTAACTGTGCTTTGACCTGCATCAGTTCTTCATCTTTATTGTCACCAATTTGATAAATGGTTGTTCTGAGAGCTTGAATTGATGTTCTTTCAAGTCCATCACCAAGTCTGATAACTCTAGGATATGAAGAGTTTTCATTATAACATAAGCATCTTCCTTTCAGAATAACTTCCACCTTAGCAGAGTTCTTCAGCATAGGAATTTCTCTTCCATCATCTTCAGTAATCATTGGTATATACTGAGAAGTCTTTGTACCAGATATTCTAAGTAGATCTCTTATAGCCTTCAATATGTATTCTGACCATCTTCTTGTAACATCAGATTTTACTTCCAGAAGATAGTGAATATGTTGAAGCTCTCTGACAGACTTCTTTAGCACATCAGTATCAGCTAGTCTGTAAGTTAGTCCATCATTGAGAAATAAGATCAATTTCTCCTTTAAATTATCCTTATCATGAGCATCTATCATAATTTGAGCAGACATCACTTTGTCAAGGTGCTTTTGTTTGATTTGTTCATATGGTTTGTCTGTCAACATGAAAGGATCTCTTAAAGTAACTTCTACTCCTGTTTGTATCTTCTCTTCATCAGAATCTAATCTAACTGTATCTCTAGGTTTCCTGGCTCACAACCCAAATGTTGCGAGTTGATTAATCATAAGACTGGATTTTGGTTCAACTGGAGTAGCTTTCTTTCATAACAGCTTCTTCTCATCAGCAATTGTCATCTTTTTCAAATAAACTTGATCAGAATTTGTTATTTCTTCTGTAACTTGTTGTTCTTCATTCTGAACAACTTGATCAGTGTCAGAGGTTATTTTAGATTCTTCAATTATCTTTCTTCTCTTCAGAATTTGAACAGGTTATCTTCTATCAAATCATCATCATGCATTGTAGTTTGATAGACTGGAACGAAAGACCTTATATTTTTATCAATCTTTAAAGGTTCACCAACCTTTTCTTTTCCTTTTGACTTAAGATCAATCTCAGTTTGTGATCTAATCTTGGACTTTGAAGTCTCAGAATTTGACTTTTCCCTGATCATAATGCCTTTTTCCTTAGGCCTTGGAGGTTTCTTTGCATTAGAAGCTTTAGACTTAAGATTTGTCTTCTCAGCTGCAAATCTAGCTTCTTCCTCCTTCAGAGTTTTCAAATCCATTCCTGGATTTTGTTTCAGAAATAATCTTCTAGCTATCTCCTCATCAAGTGTTTGGATTTTAGGATCTTTGTAATAAATAGTAGTCTGCTTCCCCTTTAGCTTCAGAGTTTGTAATAACTTCTGAGAGTCTTTAGATCCTGACTGTATCAAGATATCAGAACTTGACATCAGACTGTGCTTATCAGAACTTGACTTGTCCAGTGTAGAAGATTTGCTAACATCAGAAATTACTTTCTGTGAAGATTTTCCTTGAACTTTTCCTTGACCTCTGCTCTTATTAGAGTTTCCCTAGTCATCACCTTTATCATCCTTTTTCTTCAGTATTTGAGTACGTGATCATTTGGACTTAACTACCTTCTCCCTCTTTTTGGAATCATCAGGAAGTAAGAGAGAGAGAAGAAGTTCAGCTGAAGATTGGATCTCATCCAATTGAGATTTCTGAGAAGCTTGGTTAGAAGGACCTCATCAATTTGGGCATGTTGCTTCTCTTAAATCTTTTCAATGGCTTCAATTTTCTCAAGAGTAGGTCTGACATATATATTCTTATCAAGCTTGATCTGTAGATCTAGCTTATCAGCTTTTTCCTTTAGTGTATCAACCTTTTCATGAGTAGAAGAATGTAGACCTTGAAGATGTTTGGTAGACAAAGCTGTGATCTTGAGTTGTGTCTTGAAATAAGCATTTGTGAGTAAATCATCAGCTTTAGCAATATGCTCTGTCAGAATTTTAGGGCTTGGAATAAAATCTGATTCATTCCACTTCTTGGTCCACCCCACACCTCTGTGAGTATCCTCCCAAGGAATAGGTGCTTCCTTTTCAACAAATTTCTTCACCAATGCTTCCTTGCCTAGTATGGGTACTGGAGTCTCAACAGAAACACTGTCTTCAGAATTTGAGGAAGACTCATTATGTTCTTACAGCACAATAGTGTGTGAAGCAATTGGAGATTCAGGAATAACATTATCTAAATTCTGAGCATCAGAATTTATCTCTAGAGCTGGTGTGGTTGGTGTAGATGGTATCTCAACATTTAAAATTGGAGAGTTGACTGTAGATGGCTGAGCTTCTGTAGATGGAGCTTCCAGATAAAGGACAGTTGGTATATTCAGATTATGAATATCTATTTCAGAATTTTCAGTTTGTTCTTTAGCATCATCTGTAGCTTTAATAGAAGAGACATGAGGGGTAACCACTATATCATTAGCAGTATCTTTGACTTGAGCTGGAAGGGCTTCAATGATAATTGGTTCTTATGAGATCAAAGATTCCTGATCCCCTTCCTCAGCTTCTTCAGTATCTTTTGATGGAGCCTTAGCCAAATACCTCCTAGCCTTCATTTTCTTCAATCTCTTTGCCAATGAAGGAGTTGCTTCAGCAGCAACAGAACTTATAGACTTCTTTCTTTTCAAAGTATCAGAACTTTGAGCTGCTATTTCTTTTAGAGTAGCAACATTCTCAACTTCAACTGTCACGGGTATCGATGCATGAACCTGTGCTTCAACTGTGTCCTCAAATCATCACAATTTATTATTGACTATATTTTTAATCAAAACATTAATCAAAATATATAGTTCAAATAGATGAAGTAAAGATTAACAAATTACAAGTAGAACATTCACAGTCACATATTATGAGAGAAACAAAGACTAAATCTTGTAATTAAAGGAAATTTCATTAATATATCAAACGAGTACATTTCATGAAATTTATAGATTACATGCAAAAATTACAAGATAGTCCTAGTCTAAGATGGTTATCATCAACAGCCTTGGTCTAAGAAGCCTGACAAAGCTGATGGTGAAGAGATACGGATGGATGACATTTAGTTCTTCTTCCTACTTTCAACAAAGAGAACAACAAGATGAATGATTTTCTCATGCTGTTTAAGAATACGGAGATGAACTTCTCTTTGGAAAGACAACATATCATTTTTAATATTGTCTGGAAGTTGAATCCAGATGTCGTATGGAATGTTGTTGATAGGATATGAAGTCAGAATTCCATTTCTAAAAATGGTCTCACAGTGTCTGTACCATAGTAGTAAAACTAATTAAAATGTGCCATTATTTGAGAGAAATGAAAATATGTGATTTTACTGAAGGATGAGCAGTCATTTAAATAGCCAAAGGAATACCAAGGGACTCGAGGACTATTTAACGATTAAGAGTAGAAATAATGATGCCTCGTCTCCCTAGACCGATGTGTAATAATAACAGTCAGTAAAAAATTAAAACAGGAGTTAATGGGCGCTGGAAATAAGTAACAATTACTGTGCACATGCAGTTTTTCAAGACAAACACGTTTACCACTAACCCTTAATGATTATGACTGTTTTTATCTCACCTAAATATTCTGATTAAATATGGCTGTTTCAGTTTTTACCACAAATAAGTCAAGTAAAGAATAATGCCACGTTAACATCAAGGATTCCATCAGGATTTAATATCAGAACTTTAACTTATATCAGATTTTAACAGTCATCAGAATATGGCTTCTGAACTCAAAAAGTGAATATATTTTTCTGTGATTCTTCATACAAATACTTACTTGATTCTTCAGAGTTTAATCATCATAACTTTTATCAGAACTTGTCCTCAAAATTTATGCAAATGACACTTAACTGTTTGTCAAAAACAACGTAATCACCGCAATAATTTTCATCATTCATATGGAGTGAAAGTGTGTGCATTCAGCAGAATATCAGATAAAGATTAAAGTATGATAAACTTCAGTACATCTTAGAAATAAGACATAACTAAGAAAAGTGCTTAAAATCTGTCATCAATCATGAAGTCTACTATAGAACAAATTTATGCATGAGTCCACCTCAACTGTTTGTGCTCATTTTATGCATCTTTTGAAATTCCTTTTTACAGTGGCTTCTCAGTGTAAGTGAGTCACGACTGCTTATCAGAATTTATGCTGTTATCAGAGTATTTCTCCAGTAATCAGAAAATGTGAAAAGTCACCAAGAAAAATTTATTTGCTTTTCTAATGCATATTACTTAATACCAGCAATGCACTTGGGTCTTCCTTTCCACATATACTCTAGATCTCAAAGGAGAACCTGACTTTTACTTTCTTTTCTTTTCTTTTGATAAGTGAGGCTTATCAGCATTTAGTTCATCCTTAAGATTTACTGACATCAGAATTTAACAGATAAGAAGCAAGAATCTAGTTTGTGACTTAGTAATAAGATACACAAAGTAAACTTGACTAAGCTTAAAATCAGAATTTTCCTGTGTTAATGAGTTTCCACATAAATAACTAATTCAAACATGGGATTTTTAGTATGTTAAAGACTACTAGGTCAGCATCTAGCACAGTTATCCTCATTGGATTGAATAGTCACAGAACATTCAAAACACTTTCAGAGTTTAAAGATCCATATCAGATAACAATCAGCATTTAATGAATTTCAATTAAAGCATAAATTATATGTAAATAAGACAATCTGTAAATACTGATCATAAAGTCTGATACATGAGAACAAAAACTAAGCAGATTTAGAGAAAGAACCTTCCAAGTTCATTTACCAGTCTTGTAAAAGTAGCTTCACATAGTGGTTTTGTGAAGATATCTGCTAGTTGTTGATCTGTTGGAACAAAATGCAATTCCACTGTACCTTCCATCACATGTTCCCTTGTGAAATGGTACATAATGTTGATGTGCTTTATCATTGAGTGTTGAACTAGATTACCTGTCATAGCAATAGCACTTTGATTATCACAGTAAATAGGGATTTTAGAAAATTCTAACCCATAATCCAGTAACTGATTCTTCATCCAAAGAATCCGTGCACAACAGCTTCCTGCAGCAATATATTCCGCTTCTGCAGTTGATGTGGAAATTGACTTCTGTTTCTTGCTAAACCAAGAAACCAATCTGCCTCCAAGAAATTGGCAGCTTCCACTAGTGCTTTTCCTGTCTATTTTGCATCCTGCAAAATTTGCATATGAGTAACCTATTAGCTTAAAATATGATTCTCTAGGATACCCCAATCCCAGATCAACTATACCCTTAAGGTACTTGAAAATTCTTTTCACAGCTATTAAATGAGGTTCTCTTGGATCAGCCTGAAATCTTGTACAAAGACATGTAGCATACATGATATCAGGTCTACTTGCAGTTAAATAGAGTAAAGAACCAATCATACCTCTGTAGTTAGTAATATCTACTGATGAGCCAATATCTTTATCTAACTTGATTGCAGTGGTCATGGGAGTGGATGCAGTTGAATAATTTTGCATTCCAAATTTCTTCTGTAAATTTCTGGTATACTTAGATTGACAGATAAAAGTACCTTCTTCATTTTGCTTGACTTGAAGTCCCAGAAAATAGATGAGTTCTCCCATTATACTCATTTGATATCTTGACTGCATTAGCTTTGCAAACCTCTCACAGAGTTTGGCATTTGTAGAACCAAATATGATATCATCAACATATATCTGTACCATAAGTAAGTTCTTTCCATGGTTGAGGTAGAACAGTGTTTTATTAATTGTACCTCTGTGAAATCCACTTTCCAGAAGAAATTGAGCTAAAGTCTCATACCATGCTCTAGGAGCTTGCTTAAGGCCATAAAGTACTTTGTCAAGCCTGTAGACATGATTTGGAAATTTTGAATCTACAAAGCCTGGAGGTTGTTCAACATAGACCTCTTCTTCCAATTCTCCATTAAGAAAAGCACTTTTCACATCCATTTGAAAGACTTTAAACTTTTTGTGAGCAACATAAGCCAAAAAGATTCTTATGGCTTCTAATCTAGCAACTAGTGCAAATATTTCATCATAATCAATACCCTCATGTTGAGAGTAGTCTTTAGCAACCATCCTTGCTTTATTCCTTGTAATTATACCGTCACTGTCAGTTTTGTTTTTGAACACCCATTTTGTGCCAACAACTGATCTGTTCTTTGGTCTTGGCACTAGGGTCCAGACTCTATTTCTTTCAAATTCATTTAACTCTTCCTGCATTGCTTGCACCCAATCAGCATCTTGAAGAGCTTCTTCCACTTTCTTTGGTTCAGTCTGAGATAGAAAAGAATGATAGAGACATTCATTTGATGTTGTAGTTCTAGTTCTGACACCTGCTTCAGGATCTCCAATAATTAAGTCAGGTGTATGTGATTTGGTCCACTTCCTTGCAGATTGAAGTAGACTTCTAGAACTGGATCCTCCCCCATGATCCATGCTATCTCTATCAGCATTTTCTGATCCTCCCCCTGTAGTTATGCTCTCTGAGACCTCATAATTTGACTTGGATCCTTCAGGATTTGAAGAATCAGAGTTTCTAGAATTATCAGAATTTGGCTCATCAGAACCTGATGAATCAGAACTTGAAGAACCAGTGACAGGTTCTGATGCTTCTTGAGAGTCTTGAGTTGTGGTAGGATCTTCAGCTTGCTTCCCCTGGACAGGTGCATTTTCCTTTGGAGTTGTTACCACAGATTCAATGACATCAGTACTTACAGGATCAGAGTATAAGTCATCAGAATTTACAGAATCAGAATTTAAGTCTTCATTTTCAAATCTCAGCTGATCGTGATTATTGAAATCTTCAAGTCCAATAATCTTCTTATCATCAAAAAATGTATTGATAGATTCCATGACAACCCTTGTTCTTAAATTATAGACCCTGAAGGCTTTTGTGGAAAGTGGATATCCAATAAAAATTCCTTCATCAGCTTTTAGATCAAATTTTGACAGCTGTTCAGGATGAGTCTTAAGAACAAAATACTTACATCCAAATACATGAAAGTATTTCAGATTTGGCTTCTTTTTCTTCACCATCTCATATGGTGTTTTTCCATGCTTGTTTATGAGTGTAGCATTCTGTGTAAAATAAGCAGTCTGCACAGCTTCAGCCCAAAAGTAGGTTGGTAGCTTTGCTTCATCAAGCATAGTTCGTGCAGCTTCAATGAGAGTCCTGTTCTTTCTTTCTACAACTCCGTTTTGCTGTGGAGTTCCAGGTGCAGAAAATTCCTGTTTGATTCCATGCTCTTTGCAGAACTCTTCCATGATTGAATTCTTGAACTCAGTGCCATTATCACTTCTTATTATTTTAACAAAATCTTTGACCAACTTATCCAGCTGTCTGACATGATCAATTAAAGTAGATGCAGTTTCATTCTTCTTGTGCAAGAAATACACCTAAGTGTACCTTGTGAACTCATCCACTATAACCATAACATATTTCTTCTTTACAATAGACATGACATTGACTGGACCAAATAGATCAACATGCAGTAGGTGATAAGGCTCAAGAATTGATGACTCAATTTTGCTCTTGAAAGAAGATTTTCTTTGTTTTGCCTTTTAACATGAATCACAAAGGCCATCAGGAGCAAATACTGATTTTGGCAGTCCTCTCACAAGATCTTTCTTTACAAGCTCATTTATGTTGTTGAAGTTTAAATGAGAGAGTCTTTTGTGCCAATTCCGGCTTTCTTCAATTTATGCTCTACTCAACAAACAGATTGCAGAACCATCAGAACTTGTTGAAAGCCTGGCTTCATAAATGTTACCATGCCTGTAACCTTTCAGAACCACTTTGCCTATAGAATTGCTTACAACTTCACAGTGTTCTTCAAAGAAATCCACATGATAACCTCTGTCACAGATTTGACTCACACTTAGCAGATTGTGTTTAAGTCCTGAGACAAGAGCTACTGTTTCAATGATGACATTCCCAAGATTAATATTGCCATATCCCAGAGTTTTTCCCATGTTGCCATCTCCATAAGAAACTCCTGGGCCAGCTTTCTCCACAAAGTCTGAGAGTAGGGCTTTATTTCCAGTCATATGTTCTGAACATCCACTATCCAGTACTAGGATGTTTTTCCTGTTGCCCTGCAATCACAAAGACCACTAATGGTTAGTTTTAAGGACCCAGACTTACTTGGATCCTTTGGCCTTTTTAAGTTTGTTAGCATTTGTAGTGGATTTAGTATCAGAGTTTATGCTAACATGTTATTTATTAAGAACTTATATCAGACTTTGCATCAGACTTTACACTAGAAGGAGTTAAAGTAACTTTCTTCAAAGAAGGTTTTATTTGATAATAATCATAGTATAAACTATGATATTCCTTACAAGTATAAATGGAATGCCATAAACTACCACAATGAAAACAAGGATTTTGTGGCTTAAATCTAACAGTCTGACTCTTAACTCCTGACTTAGGAGGTAAAGAGTTTATATTCTTATTCTTCCTGCAAAAAGAAGCAAGATGGTTAGAGTTTCCACAGTTATAACATTTATTTCTAGGAGCATTAGGAACAGGCATATAATTATTGCTTTTATTCACACCTTCCTTTCCATTCCTATTTTTCCTAGCTGCCTTTACCTTGTTGACATTCCTTGTTTCTTTCAGCTTATGCTTAAGCTGCTTCTTAGTCATTAAGCCTATGTTAACTTTACCTGGTTTATCCTGTTCTAATTTGTCAGAAGTTGACTTTTCCTTAACTTCTGCTACAGACTCTTTCATCTTTTCAGAATCAGACTTTACTATTTTAGCTACAAACTTAACAGGATTTACCTTTGGCTTAGCAGTCTGTTTAACAACAATAGGTTCAATTTGTTCAGTTCATTTTTCACTTTTATCATCTCCATAACCTAAGCCCTCTTTCCATTTTCCACTACTTAATAAATTCTGAGTTGTTCTTCCAGAGTTAGTCCAAGTCCTAATAATCTCTATTTCTTTTTCGAACTCGGTTTTTAGAGATTTATTCAATTTTAGCAATTCATCTCTAACATAAAAAGCATCATCTCTTTCTTTCTGAGTTTGATGGAACATAACTAACTCTTTTTCTAAATAATCATTCATTTTCTTATAAGCAAGATTTTCAGAAGTTAATCTTTCACATGTTAAAGTTTGATCTCTGTAGCCAATAAACATGGTTTTAAGATATAATCTCAACTCAGTAATATCATCAGTATGAAAAGCATAAGTTATTTGAGGTACCTTTAATTCAGCAGTTTCAGGGCTGCCATCTGCATTTGCCATTAAAGCATAATTCATCTCATCTTCAGAATCTGAAGAGTCTGTCCAGCTTTTCTTCTTTGTGACAAGTGCCTTGCCTTTGTCACTCTTTCTTTCTTGCAGTCAGGAGATATGTGGCCTCTTTCACCATAATTGTAGCATTTGATATTTGAGTTATCTCCTCTGTAAGACTTTGCACTTTTGCCTTCATACTTTCTAAACCCTTTCTTATCGGTACTTCCACCTTTCTTGGAAAACTTCTTTCCCCTTCTGAAGTTCCTGTAAGCTATCTTTGTGATACCCTTCACCATAAGAGCACACAATTTCATCATCTCTTCATCAGCATCTATTTGAGGTAAACTTTTAGTTTCTGAATCATCATCATCAGAACTTGATGATTCTGAATCAGACTTTATGATGAGAGCCTTTCCTTTGCCTTTCTTTGAGACAATTACTTTGGAGGATTCCTCCTCAGCCTTAAGAGCAATTGTCCTTGACTTTCTCCCATGCCTCTTGCTTCTTTGATCCATCTCAAGTTCATAAGTTTTTTGCATACCATACATTTCATCAAGCGTAGTTTCATCAAGAGCATAGTTGTCTCTAATAGTAGTAGACTTCAAATCCCAACTTTCAGGAAGAGCTAAAAGGAATTTTAGATTTGAATCTTCAAGATCATATTCCTTTTCCACCAGTGACTGATCATTCAAGAGTTTGACAAACCTGTCATATAAGTCAGTTAATGACTCATCAGCTTTTGAGTCAAAGTGCTCATACTCTTGAGTGAGTATAGTCCTCCTGTTCTTCTTGATTGCATCAGTTCCCTAACATCTTGTCTCCAAAGCATCCCATATCTCCTTTGCAGTCTCGCAATGAATTACCCTGTTTGACATGACATATCAATGGCACTATGCAGCAAATGCCTTACCTTTGCATCCTTGACAATGGATGAGATATCTTCAGCTATATACTCACTTTTCTCCTTTGGTATGGTCTTTGCTGGCTGATCTGCAACTACAACAGAGACCTTGGTTGGCTTATGCGGTCCTTCATTAATTCTGACAAGGTATTCTGGATCTGTAGCTTCCAGAAACATAGCCATCTTCACTTTCCATATGGGGTACTCAGAAGGTCTCAGTATGGGAACCCTAATAGTCTCATATCGACTGTGGATTTGAGTGTTTTTAGTTTATTCAATTTTGGTGGGCTTGGTTGGATTTTCTGCTTCTTCAGACATGATTGTTTTGGATCTTTACTGTATGTGTGTTAACAGATAAGCTCTGATACCAATTGGTAGGTCACAAAACACTGTAGAAGGGGGTTGAATACAGTGTTTAATACAATCAAATCGATTTCGAACACAAGTAACAGTAAACAAATATATTCAATATAATAAACTCTGTTACAATGGAACTGTTCTCTCTCAGTGATGAACAAATATCACGAGAGCTGCTAGGTTACAATGTATGATCTTCTCGATAATGATAACACATATACTGTAAACCTATGTCTGTGTTTATATAGTACACATTTACAAGATAACTTCTAATTGATATGGAATATAATTCTGTCTCCTAAAATATATCAATCATATATCTTATACAAGTCTTCTTATCTTCTAACTCTTTTCATGCATATCTTCTTTTGTATTAGTCTCGATCTTCTTTCCTGTAAATCAGCTTCCTTCCTTAACTGTAAGTCCTCCCATACTTAAGTTCTGATATCTATCTTCTGATATTTATCTTCTGATAACCTAAGTTCTGATATTCTTAAGTTCTGACTTCCAGTAAGTACTGATTCCAGTAAATACTGATATTTTCTGTTTGTTAAGATCTGAAAACTAAACATGAAACACATTAGACATGACATCACAAATATATCTAACATATTAATCATTTTTTAGTTTAAAAATATATCTCATATTTTTTTAGCATATTTTTTTATTATAAAAAGTAATTAAAATGTACATATATAATTTTTTTTAAAAATATTAAAAATAGAATCGCTTATATATAAATAATCTATATTGGTATTACATATTTAGATAAGTTCAAATTATAATGAGTCAAATCATTTTAAAACTTGTCTTATTGTTCAAAAAATACTCAAAATTTGACTACATGACCCGGCCGAAAAACATCGTCACATTCTACGTTTATTAAATTTAAACTACAAGCTCGGCGAGAATATCTTACCAATAATGTGAATTCTTTTAATATCTTATGTTAATATAAATTAATGTGTTTGAGATCTTTATAGGATCAAGTCAATTGATTATTTATATTAAAATTTCTAACTTCACTGGTAACGCATTATTATTTTTGGGATTTGTCCCGATTTTAAGAATATTCGAAATTTGATATGAGATCTCACGAGATTTGTTAAAACTATGATGATATATTAAATCGATTTAATTTTCATTTTTCATTTAAAAAAACTAACTTTTTAAAAAGAATTCTTTTAGATAAGCAATATTTATTGTCAAGATAATATTGTACAAATATTTTGAATTATTCAAATAAAAGTTATATTTATACTATATTACAGCATTTGATTCAATGCATTTTAAATTATTTAAGGAAAATAATATATATTGTTCAATAATTTGAAGGAAGTAACCAGTTCAACTGATATTTATAAAACTTTATCAAATTGAAAAATATTTAATTTTAGTAGAATAATATACAATATTATCAAATTAATATATGAAGAAATATTAGAGTCGTGATGAAAGAAAAGAGAGGATAACTATCCTCTTGGTCACATGTTCGAATCCCACAGGAGGAGAATTTATGATTATGCCTCCTGAGACAGAGTTTGTCACTTAAATGCGGTTTACCTTGGCTCATGTGGTTTGCAGGCTATTGCGTGAGCCCGTAGGGTTTACCCAGTGCGCATCCGAAGGGTACGGATGCGGGTTACCTACGAATAAAAAAATGGTTTAAATAATGATATAATTAGTTTAAAAAAATGATATAATTACAATTTTTTCTTCGAATTCTTGAAAAAAATCATGAATATCAATAATAAGTCTTAAAAATATATAATTTATGTTAATGTTACAACCATGATTGATACTCGGTTGCATAAAAAATAGATATGTACTGTTTGTCAGTGATAATGTGAATACCATATATAAATCATAGTAATTTATTTATTATATAATTTTAATTTTTGAATAATTATAAATGCATGTTATTTAAGTAATCAATTGTCCCACTAGATGTTAATAATGATTATACATGTACATAAATCAGATATTTAGCATATAAATAATTGAAACCATCATAACTTACTAAGAAATGTAACATACAATAATTTACATGCTAACACACACACATACATATAACTTAATCTTACTTTGTTAACAGTACTGTAAATAAAAAATTAACATTTTCTCATACATACATACGCTGAATTTCAAAAACTAATATTTTGCATTAAAATCAACTTTAATATTAACAGTAATGTAAATTTTACATTATTGTATAACAACCCATTTGAAAGAAATACTTTAATATAAATAAATGAGTTCCTAATTATTTAGAAGCCAAAATAAAACAATTTTTCCAACAATTCTGTTATTCCCAAACAACCTAACCAAAAATTACAGAAGGGGGTTGAATGGAATTCTGGCTTCTTTTCAGTTTTAAGAACAGTTTTACTAAATATATAATTATATTTGATTTTGCAACAGTGCGGAATGAAAGTAAAATGGAAATCAAATCACAAAGCAATTAAATACAATTATTTAAAAACTTTCTCGTGAATTGAACTTTTCCACCAGAGATATATATTTAGTTGAGAACTCTCTATAACAAAATTGTTCACAACTGCTTACAAGTCGAAATACAAGAGCTGAGAAATTCTTTACAGATTTTGCCTTATTTATTTCTTAGGTAATTGTTTACTTACTTAGATTCAATTCAACTTGCTACTCTTGGTTTATATATCACCAAGTTACATGATAATAAGACAAGATAATAAGATAGGCTATATCTAGTCTAACTTCGTGCTGCTACACTTCTCTTTCCAGCATCTTTGAATATCATCTGTTTAGCATGGAAATGGAAATGCTTCTTTGTTATCTAAATCCTTCAAACAGGCTGCCACATTCCATTTGCATACAACCAACGCATGTGACTGTCAAGTCGCTAACAACTGCTCTTTTGAATTTGAACATCCGTTGAAACTCAGATTGATCATCCGTTGGAACTTTGTTTGATCATCCATTGGAACTCTGGTTGATCATCCGTTGAAACTTGTGTTGATCATCCGTTGAAGCTTTGTAAATCATCCGTTGAGACTGTCTTCTTGATAGTTAACTCTACTTCATTTACACAAGATTAGAAGGCATCTAATATTTATAATTAACCATCATATCTTGTATATCAATCTAGTAGTTAACATGGCTTGAACAATCTACAACATCTAGTTCACTAAGCTATCCAAGTATGCAGAAATGTGCTACTAGTCTTATTGTTACATAAGCTACTCTTTCAATGGATGTTGAAATGATCATCCGTTGAAAGCTACAAAATCACTTAATAAAAAATCTACTTAGTATTTTGTTCAAGTTATCATCAAGTACACAACATATTCCTAACAAATTCGCCGTAAACTCACTCTTTATCTATATTTTTACTCATTAAAGTCATTTATGTTAAATAGACGGGTAAGAAAAGTATAATATAATAATAATTGAGTAGGGGGTATTCACTCGTAAAAGTGAGGAAGCATTCAAAACTCCTAATATTATAGAGGGGGACAAAGAGCTTGTTGGAGAGAAATTTTATCTCAGTTTTTTCAAAATTTGACTTAAGAGCTTATATAAGGATAATGTTGGAGTTGCTTTAAGAACATTATAATTGCACGATGCATAAAAAAATCTAGAAAATGACTCGTGCCTCGTACGGGTTATTATGTTAGTTATATATATAATACAACAACATAGTGGTTTGATGAGCAATTTAATTGATATGACGATTATACCCTTACATTAATATCTATATAATATTTTATTTCAGCCCATCATTAATTTATTAAAAATTATTAATTATTGTATAACTAATACGTGTATATACACATTAATATATACATATATGCATACATAAACATAATAAATATATACTGTTGGGCTTGCTAAGCAGGCCTAACTCCACATTAGTATGATATTTTCCGCTTTGGGCCGAGCCCGCACAGGTTTGGTTTTGGGTAACTCCCAAAAGGCCTCATACTAATGGAGTTATGTGGCTGCTTATATTCTAGCATTCTACCCCTCCCACAAGCGATGTGGGACAAATCCTAACAATCTCCCCCTTCACACATCGGGCCCGACACCTGTCGATTCTGCCACCTGATTATGTGATATGTTCCCCTTGGACCCATACGGGAATCCTTTTGGCTTTCTAAACCCCCCTAGTCCCATACTGGAAGGCCCACCTGCCTTTTACTTGAGCTCATACTGGGTAGCCCATCTGCCTCCTCCTAGGTCCATTCTGGAAGCCCAACTAAGATTGTTCTGGACAGTTACAACCTGAAGCTCTGATACCACTTGTTGGACTTGCTAAGCATGCCTAACTCCATATTAGTATGATATTGTCCGCTTTGGGCCGAGCCCACACGGGTTTGGTTTTAGGTAACTCCCAAAAGGCCTTATACTAATGGAGTTATGTGGCTGCTTATATTCTAGTATTCTACCCGTCCCACAAGCGATGTGGGACAACTCCTACCAATATCCCCCTTCACACATCGGGCCCGACACTTGTTGTTAGTCCCTTAACAATATAGCAAGAATTATAGAAGGGGGGTTGAATGGAATTCTTGAACCTTTTTCCCGAAATAAAAATGTTCAACTCGAATATAGATATAAGTGTTTTGATTAGCACAATGCGGAATAGAAACTTAATTGAATCAAAACATAAGTAATTAAAAACAAGAGTCTTTAAAAACTTTCTGGTGGATTTAAACAATTCCACCAGAGATATATATTATATATCGAGAGGACTCTGTATGCAAGAATGCTCACAGCTGCTTACAAATTTAACTACTGAGAATACAGGGAAATGCTAAGGATTCTGCTTACAAAGATTTCTCTATTTTTCTTTGTATCTCAGCTCTCTCTCTTTATTTTCTACGTTCTTGGTTTATATATTACCAAGATTACAAAGTCAAAAAGACCGAATAAATATAAAAACTATCAGTCTTAAGCTTTGCTACTTTTCGTCCTCTATTACCCAGTCAATGGGCTTCCACAGTAGATTTGTATACATCTCGACGGCTGTGCTCAGTTTTCACTGTTCAACTGCTGTTTGAATTCTTTATATGATCATCCGTTGGACTTTATGAGTATCTGTTGGATATATGATCATCCGTCGACTTTCTGAACATCCGTTGATGGCTTCATTGATTATCCATCGACTGCTATATTAAACATCCGTTGATAGTCATTTGATCATCCGTCGATGGCTTTGTTAATCATCCGTCGGTAGCTATTTTGGCACTTGACTTCATTTCACTTATGCAGAATTATAAGACATCATTTATATACAATTAATCAACCTATTCTGCATATCTAGTTAAATTCAACATGACTTATAGGCTACTATATAATCTATACAAAGATGTATACAGAACTGTGCTATAGACTCATTATTACATAAGCTACTCACTCGATGGATAATAAGTTAACATCCGTCGGGACTATAATGAGTTATCCATCGGGACTATAATTCTTATCCATCGAGTGCTACATTATTTCACTAAGTAAAATCTACTTAGATGTTTTGTTTATGAAATCAGCAAGTACACAACATATGCACAACAATCTCCCCCAAATTATGTCTACTGGAATTGTAGCCATAAATTAAGAGATACTTGATGATAACAAAACATCCCAAATATACAGCTTTAAAGATAAGTAGGTAATATTGAAAGTGATTCAAATAATCAAAATGTATAAAGTTTGGCTCACAGTCATTTCAAGATGCTCCTCTAGCCTGAACAGATTTTTCTAGTTTTTTGAAGATCTGGATCTTCTTCCAAGCTTCCTGTTGTTTTCATCAATCTGATTTTGAAGCTGCCTGTGGAATTCCAGTTCATCAGATTCTGAGAGATCTAGCTTTTCTTGCATTTCCAAGAGAGTCTCATTGCTAGAGATACTCAATTGGTCTTCTAACCTGAAGAATCTTCTCACACCTTTGTCATCTATGAACTCCATCAGCCAGTAGGGCCTTAGATACACTCTTCTCCCTGTGAATGGGATGATTAGAGTCTTTGGGGGTGCATCTTTAGCTCTAATACTCCTTAATTCTTCAATCTTCTTCAATACTAGTATTCTTGCAGTTACATTGAACCCAAAGTTCTTCTTGAAGGATGAATAAACTTTAATCAGTACAGCTTGGCTTTCTTGAAGAATTCTGTGAAGTGGCCACACAATCTCCTTTCCTCTTTTGTACTTGAACACTAACCTTTCAGGTAGGTTTCTGTATGCATCAATTCCCCTCACTTCATCTAGTTCATCCAGATAGAGGTTTAGATCAAAAAATTCCTTGATGTCACACAAGTACAAGTAGTCTCCCCTGTTGACTTTGGGTTGAGCTTTAACTACTGATTTGGATTTGAGAGGTGACAGCTTCACTTTCTTGACTGCCCTTGACTTTGTCCTTTTTGGCTTGCTAAGGATTGGTAAACTGAAGTCAGGAATTGGTATTTTATCCCACTCTATTGGCTCATCCTTGGGCACAATAGGTTCACCATGAATATTCCTGTAGGGATCCACCACCCTTATATCTTCAAATACCACAGAGGGCTTTGATGCTTGAGTTGTAGCTGGTGTGGGTACCTTAGGAAATTGTTCTTCCAATTCTTTGTCAACAATATCCAGTTTCCTTTTTGTCCTTCTAGCCAATTCTTTCTTTCTTGGAGATTTCTCCTGTTCTTCAATTTTCTTCTATGATTCAGCAGCTTCAGATGGTTGAGAGGGAATCTGTTGAGATGAATTCACAGCCTGTAGCTTGGCCAGGATAGCAATCTGCTCTTTCTTTTGTTTAGTCTTCTTTGCATCTAGAGTAGCTTGCTTCTTTTCCTGCTTTAATCTGGCTTTTTCTTCTCTCTTTGCTTGAGCAAATTATGGATGTCCAGCTACCACACAAATTTCCTTTCCATTTCTGAATATCTTAGCAATTCTTGTTTTTGAAGCTGAATCAGCTGGATCTTTATAGAAGACAATTGATCTTGACAGAAGCTTCTTCTCATCAGGCTTGGGTGTCTCATACACAGTGTCCAAGGGGTTCTTCAAAGATGATTTTGGATAGTTTGCCCTTGGTTTAAGAATTATTTCAGCCTTTGTAGACTTGATGCAGGAAGATTGTCCTCTTTCCAGATAATTCATGCTCATCTCATTCACACTGATTTGCTTGACTTGAGAGTGATGGATGGCTGACTTAACTGGCTCCTTGACAAGTTCAAACTTTTTATGTATCTCCTCATCAATCTTATCCCAGTTGATCAAACTCAATTTTCCTTTCTCAGCAACTTTCAAATTTGCTGCTGCTGCTTTAATTAGATCTATACCATCTGCAATTGGTGGCTTGGAGACAGTAATTGAAGGTACAATTACTTTGCTGATTTGAACTTGAAGTTTCTCCCTCTCACTTGGTCCTTTCTCCCCCTTACTTGGTTCTCTCCCCCCCTTTTTGTTATCATCAAGTTGTGTAAGGCATATGTCATAGCCTATTTGTATATTCGAGGATTTAACTCAACTCAAATAAGAATATAATAAGTAAATAGTGGATCTACCGTCAAAGAGATCTCGCAAAGTAACATCTGTCAAAGGATTCAGAAACAAGGTTCATCTACAGACTTGAGGAATTAATTCACTGGAAGAAGTTCAAGAAATTGATCAAGCCTCAGTGATATAAATCAAGGTTGTGGATTTAATCAAGTGACAGAGATCTCGTCAGGGTATCAAAGAATTACAAGGATTTAATCTGAAGAAAATCAAGTATCAAAGTCAAGACATGAAGAAACATCATGAAAGTTAGTCACTCATGAATCAGACAGTACATCGAGTGTCAATATTGAAGTGGTGGAATTGATTCATAATTTTCAGTGATTTTCATAAGATTTGTAGAAGAATTATTGTAGTTCAAGGGTAGTATTAATTCTATATTAATTAATTAAGTCATATAATTTAATTAAGAAAATATTTATATCTGCAAAGATTAATTTATTTATTAATTGAATTAATTGATTAATTAATTCTGAATTAATATTAAGATTTTTCAGAATTGTTTTTGGATTAAAATCAGTTTAATTCAGCAAGACAATTGAAATTGAACTGGCATGACAATCTGGATTGTCATACCGATTGTCATGCCAAGTCATTTCAATTGTCATACCGAAAGTTACACTGGGAGGAGGATTGTCTTGCCAGTTCATTCTGATTGTCTTGCTAGTTCAAAAGGATTGTCTTGCTGAGCAAATAAGATTGTCATTCCAGTTCAATTCTATTCTGCTGGTTGATATAAAAGAACAGAAGCAGAAGACTTTCTAATCATCCAGAAAACAACTCAAGAACAAAAAGAAAAAGCAGCCGACCAATATATCATCTTTTCATCTGCATATTTCAAGATCATAATTTCTAGTTTGTAAAGTTAAATCCAAACCACTAGAAATCTTTATCTTGTTCTTGTGTAACTATCTAGCGGATCAAAATCCCTAGAACTTAATCTCAAATTGCGTTTAGCATTTGAATCTTTTTATTACAAAAATAGAAAAAGTTCATGTCGAATTTATTTTAGATTTATGATAATTAATTTGAGATTAATTCATTGTAATCGATACAGTTGTTGTAACACCTTTCAAGTTTAATAATATTCTTATTTAACTTGAATTTTGTTTCACATTTTTATTCCGTATTTAATTCGATTATTCGGTACTGTTTGTATTCAACCCCCCCTTTTACAAACACATTGGGACCTAACAAGTTGAGGAGTTAGGCCTTGTGCTTTAGCCAGTTGCATGAGAAGATTTGTCTGAGATTGTTGATTTTGAAGAAGGGTGGCCACTGAATTCTCAATAACTTGAACTCTATCTTCCAGCTTGGCCAGCTTCTTTTCAGAATCTGATTCCCTCCTCAGTCTCAGTAATAGATCCTGCATGGTACCATATGGCATGACTGAATCCAGCTTCTCAGAATTGTAGGTCTTCAAGTCAGCTATATCCTTTTTGAGTTCATCCACACTCAGATTTTGTCTTAATTGTTGTATCTTCATGAGATGTAGAGAGTCTAGGTGAGCTTGAAGAATAGCCTTGGTACCAGCATCTGAAGTTTCTTGAAGAGCTTTTTGAATAGCCATAACCTGCTTAACCAAAGATACACCAAATTGTCCTGGTGTAGATTCCTTTATCCATGCCCATTCAGGTAAATATGGAACAGAACTTGGGCCTTCATCTCCCCCATAAGTTCATGCTTCCATCCAAAGAAATAGAGTCATCATCATTAGAATTTACTTCAAATTCTTCAGATGGCTCACCAGCTTGAGAAGGCATCCTATTGACAGCAGCTTTATCTCCCTGAAGAGATTCTGAAGTGTGTACTAAGTTCAAAGTCTGTTCTGCCTCCACATTGCCTTGAGCAGCCAACAGTTGATAGGCTGACACAGGGTGATTAAAAGTGTCAGCATCCAAGGAAATGTTATCAATTACAGCTTTGTAATGTTGCTGAAATTGTCTTTCCTTTTCAGTATCATCCACAATCATTGACTCACTGGTAATGGCTGGATCCACCCTTATAGCTTCTGTACCTGCTTTTCTCTCATAATCTCTCTTTTGTTGTATCAGGGTCTCACCCTGGCTCCCCACCCTCACACCCTCACCTTCACCTACTAAGGTGGGGCTCCTCTCACTCACTTTTGCCAATCCTGAATAAATGGATTGCTGATTTTCACTCTTTTCCTCCCCTTTTTCCTGGGAGCAACCCAACCTCTCACTCAATACACTCTCCTCTCTCAGTCCTAAGAGTGACTGTACAACCACTAAATCTTCTGCACTTGAAATAATTGAAGTTTGAAGTTGTGCAGAGATACTCGATGGATAAGTGATATCCGTCGAGTGAGTGGTAATGCTATCCGACGGATAACTGCTGTTAGGCTTATCCGTCGGGATACAATCACTACTCGACGGATGAGCAATATCCATCGAGAGAGTAGAAATGAATGAGGTGGGAAGAAAAACTATTATTGACTCTGTGTTGATTGAAGATATTTGGGGCACAAATGTCACAATAGTATCTGAAAGAATTGGCAAGTGAGCCAACAAATCATCTAAAAGATGATGCTTACTTGCACTAGATTTTGGCTTCCCCAACAAAGTTAAAGAAGGGGAATCAGGAATTGAAGTGTTTATCATATCCACTTCCAGAGAGTTTGTTGGTGAGTATGGTGTTTCAGATGCTTTTATTATTAGAGATTTTGGCTGTGACCCCACATTTATTGGAGCCACATCAAACTGAATTTGAGAGAGTGCAGGGACTGTGTCTTTAGCACCAGTTTGCACTATGTGTGTGCCATGTGCATCCCCAGAGGTTTTAGATTTCTTCTTTCTTGTGTAAGTTTGGGGTGAGCTTGTGTCCCTAACCCTTTTGGCTGAGAGCTTTATTCAATAACTGCATCCTTTTGGGAGGATGCAGCTAGAAGTGAGCTTTTATCCTTTTTGAGCACTGCAGTTTGTTGGGAAACTGCAGTGTGGCTAGGCTGGGATTCACTCACCCATTCCCTCACCTGACTTTCCCTCCTTCACACTCCCCTCTTTTGCTTTTGTGGATTTTTTAACTGGTATCTTTTGAGATATACCAGAGGGGGTTTTCTTTGATTTAGATTTGGAAATTATAGAGGGTTTGGAGGCTTTGGTAGGCAACTGTTTGGTCATTGGCACAGTTGCCATAGCTACTCCTGAAGTCAAAGAAATAATGGAGGTTGGAATAGTTGTAGGGATGGATGAACTTACCTCACTTACCTGAGGTGCCTGTATTACTGGAAAATAGAACATTGGCACATCCCTGTGATGGTTGGCTCTGTTCAAATCTGCAATGAGTCTTCTCTCTTGAACCCAACAAGCCAGTTTGTTGTTTGGGTTCTCAAGCACAATCTCTTGACATAGATGGTTAGCCAATAACATGAAAAATCTAGCATAATACACATTCTTTCCTCTTTTAGCTAACTCACCTAGTTTAAAACCTAACTCAAACAAGACAAGGTCACTGAAATTATAAAATTTATCTGTAACTAGCATGTATAGCATATTAAGCATGGAAATATTCACTGAATCAAAATTACTGACTTTTCCTGAGAAAACTTTAGTAACCACATCACACAAGAAACTCCACTCCTTCCTAAGACCCAGTCTCCTAATATCACTTAGTTTAGTAGTAGGAAGTGCATAGTGCATGGAATTAAGCATATTGATAATATCAGTGTCATTGTGTGGTGAAGTCACATTATTATCAGGAATTTTGAAACATGCTTTTATTACATCACTATTGATACATAACTCATTACCTTTGATGGTTAGAGTGATGGTCTTGTCAGCAGAGTTGTAAATAGCAGTGGTCCACATCTCTTCAACAACTTCACAGAAGATTGTGGGTGACTCCAGCATGGCATAATTTAGCTTGCAATTCTTCACAAAGTCCATCATCTTGTGATAGTCCTCTAATTGCTGAATACCCTTATTGACCAAAGTAGTGAAGTTGTTCTTCTCATAAATGAACCCAGTTTGAGACATAATCTTTACTACATGTGCCATTGTTAGAGAATGAAAGCTTGAAGAGAAGGAGAATATTTTCTTGAGAGAGAATGAAATTAAAAACAGTTGAATTTGAGAATGATAAAAGAAAACAATTGCTATGAAATAAGCTTTTAAACTATCTCAAAAATAACTGATAAAAATAATAGAGTAAAGTAAATTAACCAATAGAAATTGCCTAAAATAGCCATTTTAAAATTAAACTGTAAAAATTCCACCCATTATCCGTCATGTAATGCTTACAAACTGTAAGTATACTCGATGGATAATGTTCAGGGAATTAACAGCTGAGATTTAGACAATTCGACGGATGAGAATAAACTGATATCCGTCGAGACATAAAGTATTCCAGAAAAATAATTGACTTTTATTAGCAAGAAGTATATCGACGGATGACTAAACTCGATGGATAAGGGTCATCCGTCGAGATGCAAATTTTGACAGCCAAAATTTCATCCAAGATTTAAAGATCAACTAAATTTCTGGCTGCATTACAACTTGCAAAATAACTCAGATAAATTTAAGAGTAATTAAGCATACCTAACTCACTTACCAATCTTGAAAAGGTGGATTCATCCAGTGGCTTAGTAAAGATATCTGCAAGTTGCTTCTCACATGGAACAAAATATAATTCCATAATACCATTCATCACATGTTCCCTTATGAAATGGTACTTGATGTCTATGTGCTTTGTCCTTGAATGTTGCACTGGATTTTCAGTGATGGCAATTGCACTTGTGTTATCACAGAAAATAGGAATCCTTTCAACTTGCAAATCATAGTCTAGCAATTGATTTTTCATCCATAAAATCTATGCACAGCAACTGCCAATAGCAATATATTCAGCTTCAGCTGTAGAAGTAGAAACTGAATTTTGCTTTTTACTGAACCAGGACACAAGCTTGTTTCCTAGAAATTGACAAGTTCCTGTTGTGCTCTTTCTATCAATTTTACAACCTGCATAATCTGCATCTGAATAACTAGTTAGATCAAAACCAGAATCTCTAGGGTACCAAATGCCAAGTTTTGGTGTTCCCTTGAGATATCTGAAAATTTTCTTAATAGCTATCAAGTGAGATTCTCTAGGATCAGCCTGAAATCTAGCACATAAACATGTAGCAAATATTATATCTGGTCTACTAGCTGTTAAGTACAGAAGTGAGCCAACCATGCCTCTATAACTTGAAATATCCACAGACTTTTCAGTAATATTTAGTTCAAGCTTAGTTGCAGTGGCCATGGGAGTTTTTGCAGATGTGCAATCCATTAGATCAAACTTCTTTAAGAGATCAAAAATATATTTAGTTTGACTAATAAATATTCCATCACTAACTTGCTTAACTTGCAAACCAAGAAAGTAAGTTAGTTCTCCCATCATGCTCATTTCATACTTACTTTGCATCAATTTGGCAAACTTTTTGCAAAGTTTCTCATCTGTAGAGCCAAAGATAATATCATCTACATAAATTTGAACAAGTATACTAGAGCCATTAACATTTCTGAAAAATAAAGTTTTATCTACAGTACCTCTTGTGAACTGATTTTCCAAAAGGAACTTTGATAAAGTGTCATACCAGGCTTTAGGTGCTTGCTTCAGTCTATAAAGTGCTTTCAGAAGATAATAGACATATTCTGGAAAATTTGGATCTTCAAAACCAGGAGGTTGACTAACATACACTTCTTCCTCCAAATATCCATTTAGAAAGGCACTTTTGACATCCATTTGATAGACCTTGAAATTGGCATGGGCTGCATAGGCTAAGAAGATTCTGATGGCTTCAAGTCTTGCAACAGGAGCAAAAGTTTCATCAAAATCTATTCCTTCTTGCTGACAATAACCCTTAGCAACCAATCTAGCTTTATTTCTGATTACTATGCCATTTTCATCCATCTTGTTTCTGAATACCCACTTGGTGTCTATTGAATTCTTTCCTTTAGGCTTGGGTACCAGCTTCCATACATTATTCCTTTCAAATTGGTTTAGCTCCTCCTGCATAGCTAAAATCCAATCAGGATCCAACAAAGCTTCTTCTACCTTCTTTGGTTATTCCCTTGACAGAAAGCTGTTGTATAGACATTCTTCCTGAGTTGCTCTTCTTGTTTGAACTCTAGAAGAAACATCACCAATGATAAGCTCAAAGGGGTGTTCTTTTGTCCATTTCCTTTGTTGAGGTAGATTAGCTCTAGATGAAGAGACCTCATGATTGTCTTGATGTGTGATTGAGTTTTGATTTCTAGAAACTCCCCCTGAGTTTGTGGATCTTTGATTTGAGAAAGGAGAATTTTCTATAGGTGATATGTCTTGACCTCCTGCTCCTTTTGATAACCCAATGGATGGTGAATTTTGAGTATCGACGGATGAGGCAGGTTGTCTTCCGACGGATAACACAGATTGCCTTCCGATGGATGAAGCATTATGCAACTCGACGGATGTTGAGTTTTGTGCTTCATTGGTGGTAAATTTGTCTGCATTATCCTTAGACACTGTTTCTTGATCACTCTCATCATCACTGTCATCACTAACCATCTCCATATTGTCGAATTTGAGGCTCTCATGGTAATCTCCATCTTTCAGTCCTTCAATCTTTTTATCATCAAACACAACATGTATAGATTCCACAACAATGTTGGTTCTTAGATTGTAGACTCTATATGCTTTACCAACAGCATATCCAACAAAAATTCCTTCATCCGCTTTAGCATCAAACTTCCCATTTTGATCAGTTTGATTTCTCATGATATAGCATTTGCAGCCAAAGACATGAAGAAAGTTTAGAGTTGGATTCTTATTTTTGAACAATTGATAGGGAGTCATGCATCTTGCTTGATTAATCAGAGAAATGTTCTGAGTGTAGCATGTAGTATTTACAGCTTCAGCCCAAAAATATGTTGGTAGTTTAGATTCTTCAAGCATTGTCCTTGTAGCTTCAATAAGTGATATGTTCTTCCTTTCCACTACTCCATTCTGTTGTGGAGTCCTTGCTGCTGAAAACTCATGCAGTATCCCATTTTCTTCACAAAATGCTCTCATGACAAAATTCTTGAACTCAGTTCCATTGTCACTCCTGATTCTTCTAACTCTGAAATCATGATAATTGTTGACTTGCCTTATGTGATTGATGATGATTTCACTAGCCTCATCTTTAGACTTTAGAAAATATGTCCAAGAGAACTTTGAGAAATCATCTACAATTACTAGGCAAAATCTTTTCCTTGAGATGGACAATACATTGACTGGTCCAAACAAATCCATGTGAAGCAGTTGTAAAGGCTCTTCAATTGCTGAATCAAGTTTCTTCCTGAATGATGTTTTTATCTGCTTCCCTTTTTGGCAGGCATCACACAATCCATCCTTTGAAAACTCCACTGGAGGAATACCTCTTACCAATTCTTTCTTTACTAGCTCATTCATGGTCTTGAAGTTTAAATGAGATAGCTTCTTGTGCCATAGCCAGCTTTCATCCTGACTTGCTTTACTGAGAAGACAAGTTACAGATTCTGCTTTAGTTGAGTTGAAATCAGCTAGGTACATATTTCCTCTTCTCACACCAGTGAGAACCACTTTGTTGCTTTGATTATTAGTCACAACACAGGCTTCTTTGTTGAAGGTTACTGAATTGCCTTTATCACAAAGCTGGCTAATACTCAACAAATTGTGTTTGAGACCATCCACTAAGGCAACCTCCTCGATGATAACATTGTCCTTTGAAACCAAGCCATATCCCACAGTATAACCCTTGCTGTCATCTCCAAAAGTAATACTTGGGCCAGCTCTCTCCTTAAACTCTGTGAGCAGGGTAGAATCACCAGTCATGTGTCTTGAACAACCACTGTCCAAGTACCAAAGATTCCTTCTGTTTCCCTGCACACATCAAAATCAAATCAAGTTGATTTTGGTACCCAAGTTTCCTCGGGTCTTGCCTTGTTAGCTTTCTTCTTCTATTTCTTAGGTCTTAACTCATTTGACTTAGGAATTTCAGATTTTTCCTTAGTCATTTGGGTTGGACCTTTGAAACCATTTAATGCAAAAGAATTATCATGCATATTATGGCTAATAGGAATGGCATGCTTGGTGTAAACATGTTATTCCAGTAAGGCATGCTAAATGGCATTTGAGGCATACTGTATACAGCATAATATGGATTAGGTGCAAATGGCATATTAGCAAACTGTGCATTAATGTTCTGTGTAGGCATAGCATTAACAGGCATGGGAGGCATGGCATTCATGTTAGGAAATTGAGACTGAACAGACATGGGAGTAGGCATGGCAGATTTGCAATTAACAGACAAATGATTTACACTACCACACTTGACACAGATTTTTCTAGGAGCATATTTATCAGGTGTGTAGTTATTGTTTTTGTTAATCCCTACTTTACCATTCCTGTTGTTTTTCCTTTTAGTCTCTGTTTTTATCTCAATTTTCTCAAGTCTGTCACTTAACTGTTTGACAGTCATATGACCAACATTAGCCCTTTTTCCTTTCTTAACTTGACTTGACTCTCCTGAAATAAAGTTCTTGGAAACAGACCCATACTTCTCATTCAGCTTGATTAGTTTGGCTTTGCTAATGGGCTTGCTCACAGCCGACGGATGAGGATTTTCATCTTTCGACGGATAACACTTCTTGTTATCCGACGGATAGTCCTCATCATCCGTCGAGTCTACATCTGTCAGCAAACCATCTACCAAATTAGGTTCTAGTTTCTCTTTGCTCTTTTTCCAGGCTTCATCACAAAAAGACTCAATTCCTTGAACTTTGGTGATTTGAGCATGGACATCCCTAGATGTTTTCTATGCTTTAATCACCTCTTGTTCACGCTCGAGCTGCTTCTTTAAAATCTCTTCCTTTTTCAAGGACTCAGTTAATTCCTCCTTGGAAATCTTACACTCAATTCTTAGTTTCTCAAAATCAACAAACTGAGACTCAAGCACATTATTCTTCTCACTTAAAAACAAGTTGTTTTCTTTAATTTTAGCATTTTCTTTAGTAAGAAACTTAAGTGTAACACGCAAATGATATAATTCTGTAGACATGTCATTTATGGCATCATTACACTCAGCTTTAAATAAATGTGCAAGGTTTGTAGTAATTACCTGATTGCTTGAGGAACTTGTCTCTGTTTGATCAGACTTGGCCATTAGGGCTAGATTGACATAGCTGACATCTTCATCTTCATCCAAACCATCTGCTGCCCAGTCATTCTCTTGTGTAATAAAAGCCCTTTCCTTTTGTTTGAGTAGATCAAAGTATTTTTGCTTATAATCCACAGGCTCAAACCTTTTCTTACTGGAATCTGACTTTCTACACTCATTTGCAAAATGCCCTGCCAAGCCACATTTGAAACATTTGAATTTTGACTTATCCACCATGTTTCTATTTGGCTTGGCTGCTCCAAAGTTCTTCTTAAACTTGAGCTTGGAAAATCTCCTGGAAAGAAATGCTAGGTGCTCATCAATGTCCTCCATGTCATCTTGGCTCAATGAATCTTCACTTTCTACTGCAAGCCCCTTGCCCTTGTTCTCACAGACCTTAGAAGTTGACTCAACAGCTTCCATCTTCACTTCCTTCTCCTTTTCCAAATCAGCAACTAGTGCAATAGATCTTCCTTTCTTCTTTCCTCTCTCCATCCTTTCATCCTGCTCTATCTCAAGCTCATAGGTCTTCAGGATGCCATACAGTCTCTCCAAAGTAAACTCTTTATAATCCTGTGAGCTTCTTAATGAGACTGTCATTGGTTTCCATTCCTTTGGAAGAGATCTAAGGAATTTCAGATTAGAGTCTTTAGTCTGATAGACTCTTCCATGCAACTTAAGAGCATTTAGTAGTTTTTGAAATCTACTAAAAATGTCAGTGAGTGACTCACTTTCCTCATTGTGAAAATGCTCATATTGCTGAATCAAGAGCTGCATCTTATTTTCTCTAACTTACTCAGTGCCATCACAGATTATCTGTATAGTATCCCAGACTTCCTTGGCAGTTTTGCAGTTGATAATGTTGTCAAACATGTATGCATCAACTCCATTAAACAGAATGTTCATGGCCTCTTTATCATTCCTGACTTGTTCAATGTCAGGATCAGACCATTCGTGCCTTGGCTTGGGAACTGATGGCTCGTTTCCTGTTGCAGCTCTCATTGGAACATGAGGGCCTCTTTCTATGCAGTCCACGTAGGCCTCATCTTGAGAAAGCATATGAAGATGCATCTTTACCTTCCAATGATGGTAATTATCTTTATCTAGAAAAGGAATCTTGACTCCAACATCTTTCTTGTTCATCTTGCTGAATTGTTTTGATCTTTAAACTCTTTGTAGATTAAGAGCTTGCTCTGATACCAATTGTTAGTCCCTTAACAATATAGCAAGAATTACAGAAAGGGGGTTGAATGAAATTCTTGAACCTTTTTCCCGAAATAAAAATGTTCAACTCGAATATAGATATAAGTGTTTTGATTAGCACAATGCGGAATAAAAACTTAATTGAATCAAAATATAAGTAATTAAAAACAAGAGTCTTTAAAAACTTTCTGGTGGATTTAAACAATTCCACCAGAGATATATATTATATATCGAGAGGACTCTGTGTGCAATAACGCTCACAGCTGCTTACAAATTTAACTACTGAGAATACAGGGAAATGCTAAGGATTCTGCTTACAAAGATTTCTCTGTTTTTCTTTGTATCTCAGCTCTCTCTCTTTATCTGCTACGTTCTTGGTTTATATATTACCAAGATTACAAAGTCAAAAAGACCGAATAAATATAAAAACTATCAGTCTTAAGCTTTGCTACTTTTCATCCTTTATTA
The DNA here is from genome assembly GCF_009905375.1 of Apium graveolens. NCBI lineage: Eukaryota > Viridiplantae > Streptophyta > Magnoliopsida > Apiales > Apiaceae > Apium > Apium graveolens. Next base: position 141,005,560 of record NC_133647.1, read on the forward strand.
CCCAGTCAATGGGCTTCCACAGTAGATTTGTATATATCTCGACGGCTGTGCTCAGTTTTCACTGTTCAACTTCTGTTTGAATTCTTTATATGATCATCCGTTGGACTTTATGAGTATCCGTTGGATATATGATCATCCGTCGACTTTCTGAACATCCGTTGATGGCTTCATTGATTATCCGTCGACTGCTATATTAAACATCCGTTGATAGTCATTTGATCATCCGTCGATGGCTTTGTTAATCATCCGTCGGTAGCTATTTTGGCACTTGACTTCATTTCACTTATGCAGAATCACAAGACATCATTTATATATAATTAATCAACCTATTCTGCATATCTAGTTAAAGTCAACATGACTTATAGGCTACTACAAAATCTATACAAAGATGTATACAGAACTGTGCTACAGACTCATTATTACATAAGCTACGCACTCGATGGATAATAAGTTAACATCCGTCGGGACTATAATGAGTTATCCGTCGGGACTATAATTCTTATCCGTCGAGTGCTACATTATTTCACTAAGTAAAATCTACTTAGATGTTTTGTTTATGAAATCATCAAGTACACAACATATGCACAACACTTGTCGATTCTAACTCCTAACATATACATATAGATAAATTAATACAAGCATACATACTACATACATACATGCATACACAGACACACACACATACACACACATACATACATATATATACACACATACATACATAGATACATACTCATATATTCTTATTTGTCATCGATTTAACATCGTCCCCTAACACAATGAAATGACCAAATATTATATAAAATAAAAAATATAATAAATTATTTATACACATATATTTGACTTATACTTCACTATTAATAATTATGCGACATATATTATATACTCCCACCGTCCCATAGATTGTTAACATCGTTAATGGGGTTCGTTGAGCAAATTAATTCATAAGACAATTATACCCCTATTCACCTCGTCATTTATTTATTAATAATTATCAATTATTGTATAATTAATATGTGCATACATACATACAATAAATATATAAATATATATCAATTAATATAGGAACACACACACACACATATACATAATTGTACATTCTTATTTGTCATAAATCTAACCTCGTCCTCCAACATAATGAAATGGCAAAATATTATATTAAATTCAATTAAATAAAAATTAAAATAAAATATTTATACAGTTGTGTACGATTTATACTTCACCAACAATCATTCTACGACATATATTATATACTCTCACCGTCCAATAAGTTGTTAACATCGTTGTTAGATATATAGATTAAAAAATGAATTGTATTGAAGAAAAATTAAGATAATGGGGATAAATTTAGGAGCTATTATAAAGATAATATGATATTTTAGGAAATGTTAATAATCTGTTGGAACATCCCAAAATAAGAAGTTATTGGGACAGAGAGTATCAGATGTCTTTCAGCGAGTAAACTTACAGTACCGACGTTAATTTCCACTCATCAATCATATTTATAACGCAGAATCACATTAAATTATTAAAAAAACAAATTAATAATTATTATATATTTAGATTGATGGATATACATCAGGCAGACAGGCACACATAATCCCTTGTATTTATTTTACCTTTTAAACATTAACATATTGCAAATAGCATTTAATTATGCCTGTTTGGAGACCAACTTAAAATTTGGTTTCCAACTTAAAAGTTAAAACTACTTATTTACGGGTGTTTGTCGACCTAACTTATAAGTTTGTAACTTATAAGCTGATAAGTTGTATGTTAGTAACGACATATTTTTCTCGATTTATTTTGATTTTTCACCTTTTTGTTAATTTTTTTATTTTAAAAATATGCTTTTAAATGTTAATCTAATTTAAAATTTACAAGTTAAGATAATTATATTTAAAAATTATATATTTTAGTTTATTTAAGTAAAAAAATATGACTTATAAGTAAAATTATCCAAACACTTTATAAAACTTATACATTCATCTATTTATCACTTGTAAGTCAATTATTCATTTTAAATCATAAGTTACTTATTTCGAGATTTCCCAAACGGACACGAAGTGGCGAAAATGTATATTAACATAATTTATTACCTCCTACGAATGCACCATTGCAATTATATCGCAATCACCCGTGCTCATATGCATAAATAAATAATTTAATCAGACATTAGGTAACAATATAAATATATCATCAATAATTACACGAAAAGATTTCCAATTAGTACAATCTAGAATATGCTGCATTGCACGGGGCTACAGTGCTAGTTGTTAACTCAATAAAAATGCTTGCAAGAATGATATGTACTCTTATTTTTATACAAGTCGACTTTTTTTTGATTTACAAAAGAGTCAACCTCTTCATTCCCATTATTAGATAACATCAATCTATTGATAAAATTTAGAATATGTTATGGATAAAAAACTAGGGTATATTTATTGCTAGGGTTCGTGAGCTTCGAGGCTCGATTTGATTGCTCTCGTATTTCGTGACTCAATCTTCCTTTACAAGATGTCTACGTACCTTGCTGTATGCAAAGATCAAGTCAAAAACGTCGTTCTGATTTGCGGGATGAGACCCCTTATATAGGCATGGATGCCTTGAGGTGGACTAGGTTTAGGAGACTTAGTGGACAAGTTTCTCAATTAGTATGGACTTTGGAGTCATAAGATGTAGGAGACTAATTCCTTATCATATGAGGTCTCTTGGACTTATGAGGACTTTTCCCAATAGCTGATTTTACCCATATTAATTATTCAGGGTTTTGGGCCCTTTAAAATGGGTTTTGTAGATGGCCCAAACCGGGCATAATTAATGCGATATTAATTACACAACCAGTGTTTATTTTTCTCCCTATCATTTGCCCCCAACTTCTGGGAAATCATAAAAAATTTCGCAGAAGTTAAGTTCATTTGTTCCCTTACAGGGTATCATTTTCAGCGTAAAGTGTGGAGCGACCTACACATTTACAACGATTTGCCTTATACAAGGCTTCGGGATTTTTTTGGGAACTTCCCTGTTAATTTTCTTACCTTATTCCTATTTTTTAAGATTTTTTTTGGCATTTTCAAGGATTTTTTCTTTAATTTCTAGCAATGTTTCCTAATTTCCAATAATTTTCCTTAATTTCTTGGAAAATTTATAATTTTTCTGAGACTTTCTTTAATTTTTCATTTTTTCCAGAAATTCTCCTTTCCTTCTTTTCCTTTTTTTTTCTTTCCTTCTTTCTCTTTTTTATATATAATTTTGACTAGGAATCCATTTTCGACCAGGATCCTGGTCGAATTATGGGCAAGATTCTTCTGATCGTGGATATTTCGGGTAGCACCATTTTCGATCAGGATCCTGACCGAAATTTGGTCAGGATCTTTTTTTTGACTCACTGTTCTGACCAAATTATGGCTCCCTCAGCTCTGGTCATGAGAAATTCGGTCAGAACGTATTTCGACCACGATTGTGACCGTATTTCGGTCATGATTTTCCTTGGTCTTGATTCATGACCGAATTAAGCTTCAAAAAGCTCTGCTCGTGAGATTTTCGGTCATGATGTATTTCAACCAGGATCCTGACTGAATTTCGGTCAGGATTTTCCTTGGTCTTGATTCCTGGCCGAATTAAGCTCCAAAAAGCTCTGGTCATGGGTTTTTCGACCTGGGTGTTTTTCAATCAACATTCCTGATCGAATTTAGGTCAGGATTTCAGTTTTTGACCTGATTTTTGACCGAATTAAGGTCCAATATCTCCTTATCTTGAGTTTTTTCGATTAGGAATCCTGACTGAATTTGGGTCAGGTTTTATGTAACTGGAAAAAATTAACCCTAATTGGGCTCATATGGGCTTTCTTTGGTCCAATTTTATTTGGGCTTCCCATAACAGATTTTGTAATTGGGCCTCTTAAGTTGGGCCTATCTTCTCTCTGGAATCTTCCAAGTTATGTGCCCCTAAGCTGGGCTTTTTGATTGGGCCTGTATACTGGGCTTTTGCCTTCTTAACCTCTTTATCTCTCTAGAACATTCTAGAGTCTTCTAGATAAACAAAATATTTATATTTTGTTTATATATATTTTTATTTTATTCTTTTAGGAGATTCTGGAAACCAGAATTGGGCCCAAGTTATTGGGCTGGGCTTTTTGACCGGTTATTACCGCTTGAAATTCTCTTCCACCGGCCCCATGACCGGCTAGGGGCACTATATATGTATGGGGCAGGGGAAGTGTGATCACTTTACACTTCACTTCTCATTTCCAACTCTCCTTTCCTCTCAATCCTCCCTTCAAACCTCTAAAGTTTTCCGGTGGTGAGCCTATTTTCCGGCCTCATTTTTCGGGTTTGTGTTTAGAGATCAATTGAATCTTCATCTTCTTCCTCCAGCTTCCAGTCTCAAGCTTCCTTCTTTTCTCCATCAATGGCTGACAAGAGCATAGAAAGGGCGGCTAAAATTGCCTCAGCTTCGAAGATATGTAACAAAATTCATATTTGTTCTTCTTATATGTCTTTGATAGAGATGATCAACTCTAGGGAAAACAAATATCCATCCACAGCTCATTTAGATTCTTTTAATTATTGTAACAAATGGTATAATATAGCTGATATTAACAAGCTTAACACAACTTATAATGTTCGTCCTCCCCTTAGAATAATTCTTATTGACGGTGGTGATCGTACATGCCAGTGGAAACCAGATACCCTCTTCGTTTATGCAGGTGCCCTTGCTGCGGGGCTTAGGTTTCCCTTCCACGAATTCATTCCAAGATTATTAGCTGATTTACAAGTTAACCATTGTCAACTTCCACCTAATGCTTGGAGAAATGTCATTTATTTTATGGTCCTATGCCTTAGGCATGGTTTCCTCCTTTCAGTAGCTGTTTTTAGGAAAAAAATTCAATGCTATAATAGTGCCCAATCCACTTATGGTTGGGTTTACATTAGGCAGAGGCCCAAATGCCCTCAAATTTTCAACAGTTCCTCTATTCCTGATAACAACCAGTATTGGAGAGATAGTTTGGTTGGTTTAAAATGGAGAATGGTGATTGGGGCACCCTTTTTGGGAAAGTTAATGATGGCAACCCCAAGACCATGCGCCTATCAGAAGAGGAAAATATTATATATATGGAGCTAATTAAAGATGAGGGTCAGACTACCAGTTGGACTCTGTTGGAGAAGTGTTCCCTGATTCATGTGGGACTTTCTTCAGTCACTCAGCAGGGTAATTTTCATTATCTACCGTGTTTTCCTTTTCTTAGATGTTATTAACATAACTTATTCTTTTTTTGTTTCTCTTTCAGCGGCTCAGGAGATAAACAATGCTACTATTCCGGTTGTTGAGGAAACAACCAGGATGAAAAAGGCCCGGCTTGCGAGATTGATACACATGGTAAGGCTATGGAGCCTAGCTTTTTGAAGAAGCACAAAGATCCCATGGTGGAGGCCTCTTCAGGGGGTACTAAAACCCCTGCCACTCCTGCTCCTACTCCTACGGGCTCATTTCAGCCTCTATGGGGTTTTCGCCGTGGGGACACCGTGGTTGGTCCCATGAAGCATGCTTGGGATTGGTCCTACCATTCTATTACTCCTAAATACTTCACCGATGTTGTGGCTGGCCAGGACCTGGAGCGGGTGAAGCTTATGGGAGCTCAGTCCATTGCCTCGATATATTTCTTATTTTCTAATTTTCATCTCCCTTTTCCTTTTTAAAGCATGAAGCTTGCCCTGCCTTATCTCATTTTTCCTTTTCTTACTTCAGAATAATGCTCATTTCCAAGCGGCCGTGAGACTTGCCGAGTCTTGGAAGAAGGCTTCAGAGAAATCAGACAGGGCCTTGAGGAAGCAGAAGGTCAAGCATATGGCTTTGAAAATGAAGATAAAGTGCAAAGAGGAGGAAATTTCTGAAGCCAATGCTGAGTTAGTGAAGCTTAAAGATGAGAATGATAGAATTATTGATTCTTACTTGGACACAGATAAGTTTACTCAGAGCATGCAGATTAGGGATGATTCAGTTTTTCCCGGGTTTTTTAAGACTGGTTGGGACACGGCCCTTGGGACCGTGAATGTCGCTTGTCCGGATATTAACCCGGCGAACTATCCTTGTCCAGATGACGAGACTTAACTATAGAGGTTTCATACCCACTCAGTTATCTCCGAGGATATCCCTGATACCCAGTTGGTTCCGGCTCCAGAGTCATCTTCTAGGCCTGCTGCAGAGGATCTCAGCTCTTCTTCTTCCGAGACCGGTACTGCTGAGACGTTGAGTGAGAGCGGAGGGGATGATATGGATGCAGAGGACACATCTGCTCCTTAGTGTTTTCATTAGCCCTGCGCGGCTTTGTTACTTATGTTATTTATGCTCAGGACACGTAGTCTCCTTTTTATCGAACTTTGTTGTTCTTATATTTATTTGTATTTGTATTGCATATTTTTACGCTATCATGTTTTTCAAAAACTCAACACTAGGTATTGAAAACTTCACAAATTTCATTAATCTTTGGGATCCATCCCTTACATAAATTTTGTGAACTAAAATAGAAATCCTATTGAACTGGAATACGAAATCCTAAGAAAGCAAAGCTTCATGGTGCTTTTGAACCATAAGTTAGTACTTTCTCTTCGACATACTACAGGTAATAAATTTTCAGGTTCTGAGCATGCCAAGTCCTTGGTACTTCATCTCCATCCATAGTTTCTAACTTGTAGGATCCTCTTCCTTGAATGTTCTTAACCTTGTATGGGCCTTCCCAATTCGGGGCGAGCTTTCCCCTTTTCCCTACTCCAGAAGCTTCCACCTTCCTTAAGACCAAATCTCCTTGCTTGAAAAACCTTTATTTCACCCTTAGGTTTTAATAAAAGGAAACTTTTTTCTAATATTCCACAATCTTCGCATGTGCTTTGTCCCACACTTCATCTATTAAGTCTAAGGCTAACCTTTGCCCTTCCTTATTTTCTTCAGAATTATACGTTTAGATCCTTGGAGATGAGTGAGATATCTCTACTGGAACAACAACTTCTGCTCCATACGCTAACATGAAGGGAGTTGCTCATGTCATAACTCTAGATGTGGTTCTGTAAGCCCAAAGCATTGGCAGTATTTGATCCACCCAATTATTTCTGGATTTCTCAATCCTCTTCTTTAATCAATCCAGGATAATTCAATTCACAACCTCTGCTTGCCCATTGGCTTGAGGATGGGTCATGGAAGTAAACCGCAGCTCAATCTCATTCTCCTCACAGTACTTCTTGAACTCATCATTGTTGAATTGTATCCCATTATTAATCACCAAAATTTGGGGAATTCCATACATGCACATAATATTCTCCCATGGGAATTGAGCGACTTGTTTAGTAGTAATCTTTGCTAGAGGCTTAGCTTCAACCCATTTAGTAAGGTAATCAATCGCTACAATCAAAAACTTCCTTTGAGCAGTAGCCATTGGAAAAGGCCCGAGAATATCCATTCCCCACATAGCAAATGGGATTGGAGAGTGTTGTGTATATGTTATGAACTTGATGATTTCATTAACAAAACACCTTAGTAGATTTAACTTAGTGAAATATGTAGCACTCGACGGATATAGTCCCGACGGATGACTCAATATAGTCCCGACGGATGATGATTTGACATCCATCGAGTGAGTAGCATATGTAACAATAAGTCATTTAACACATTTCTGCAAACACCTTTGTTTAGATTCTGTAGTAGCATATAAGTCATGTTGACTTTAATTAGATATGTAGAATAGGTTGATTAATTGTACATAGATGATGTCTTGTAATTCTGCATAAATGAAATGAAGTCAAGTGCCAGATAGCTATCCGACGGATAATCAACAATGCTACTCGACGGATGATCAATAAGGCAACCCGATGGATGATCATGTACCCGACGGATAATCAATTCAAACATCTGTTAACAGTGACAACACAGTCACATGCGTCGAGTGTATGTAAAAGGAATGTGGAAGCCTATTCAACTGGGTTTTTGAGAACAAAGAAGCATTGCCATTTCCATGCTATTATGAAGATATTCAAAGATGCTGCAACAGAGTAATGAAGTAGCATAGTATTAGACTTGATAGGTTTTCTTTTATTTTCTTGTCTTATTACTGTGTAATCTTGGTGATATATAAACCAAGAGTAGCAATTAGAACAACAAGAAGACTAAGCAAGTATTTTCTCAGAGAAATATTTGTAAGTTGTATCCTTAGTATTTCTCTGTAAGTTTAGTTGTTCTTATTTGTAAGCAGCTGTGAGCTATTCAAGCTTCACATAGTTCTCTTGATATATATATATATATATATATATATATATATATATATATCTGGTGGATACTTTCTAATCCACCAGAATGTTTTAAAGACTTGTGTTTTTATTACTTTGTGTTTTGATTCATATTTATCTTATTCCGTACTTTGCAAATCAAAACACTGTCATATATATATATATCTTAAGTTGGAACATTTTATAATTCAGAAAAAGTTTCAAGAATTCCATTCAACCCCCCTTCTGTAATTCTTGTTGCATTGTTAGGGACTAACAATTGGTATCAGAGCAATCTCTTAAAGAACAAAGAGTTTAAAGATCACAACAAACAGCAAAATGAACAAGAAGGATGTTGGAGTCAAGATTCCTTTTCTGGACAAAGACAATTACCATCACTGGAAGGTAAAGATGCATCTTCATTTACTTTCTCAAGATGAGGCCTATGTAGATTGCATAGAGAGAGGCCCTCATGTACCAATGAGAGCTGTAACTAGAAATGAGCCATTAGTTCCCAAGCCAAGGCATGAATGGTCAGATCCTGATATTGAACAAGTCAGGAAGGATAAGAAGGCCATGAATATTCTGTTTAATGGAGTTGACGGTGACATGTTTGACAACATCATCAATTGCAAAACTGCCAAGGAAGTTTGGGATACAATTCAGATTATCTGTGATGGCACTGAACAAGTTAGAGAAAATAAGATGCAGTTACTAATTCAGCAATATGAGCATTTCCACTTTGAAGAAGGTGAAACTCTCACTGATATCTTTAGTAGATTTCAAAAGCTACTAAATGCTCTAAAGCTGCATGGAAGAGTCTACCAAACCAAAGATTCTAACCTCAAATTTCTGAGATCCCTACCAAAAGAATGGAAACCAATGACAGTCTCCTTGAGAAACTCACAAGAATACAAGGAGTTTACACTAGAGAGACTGTATGGAATCCTAAAGACTTATGAGCTTGAAATAGACCAAGATGAAAGAATGGAGAAAGGGAGAAAGAAAGGAAGATCCATTGCACTGGTTGCTGAGTTAGAAAAAGAGAAGAAGATGAAGATAGAAGCTATTGAGTCTGCTTCAAAGGTCTGTGAAAACAAGGGCAAGGGGCTAGTAGCAGAAAATGAAGATTCTTTGAGCTAAGATGATATGGATGACATTGATGAATATCTAGCATTTCTTTCCAAAAGATTTGCCAAGATCAAGTTTAAGAAAAACTTTGGAGCAGCTAAGCCAAATAGAAACATGGTGGATAAATCAAAATTTAAATGTTTCAAATGTGGCTTGGCAGGGCACTTTGCCAGTGAGTGTAGAAAGTCAGATTCCAGCAAGAAGAAGTTTGAGCCTGTGGATTATAAACAGAAATATTTTGAGTTGTTCAAGCAAAAGGAAAGGGCTTTCATTACACAAGAAAATGACTGGGAAGCAGATGGTCTGGATGAGGATGAGGATGTCAGCTATGTCAATCTAGCCCTAATGACCAAGTCTGATGAAACAGAGACAAGTTCTTCAAGTAATCATGTAATCACCACTAACCTTGCACATTTATCTAAAGCTGAGTGTAATGATGCAATAAATGACATGTCTACAGAATTATATCATTTGCGTGTTACACTTAAGTCTCTTACTAAGTAAAATGCTAAAATCAAAGAAAATAATTTGTTTTTAAGTGAGAGGAATAATGTTCTAGAATCTCAGTTTATTGAATTTGAAAAATTGAGAATTGAGTGTAAAATTGCTAAGGATGAATTAACTGGGTCCTTGAAGAAAGAAGAGATCTTGAAGAAGCAGCTTGAATAAGAACATGAGGTGATTAAGGCATGGAAAACATCTAGAGATGTTCATGCTCAAATCACCAAAGTTCAAGGTATTGAATCCTTTTGTGATGCAGCCTAGAAGAAGAATAAGGAGAAGCTGGAATCTTATTTGGTTGAAGGATTGCTATCAGATGTGGACTCGACGGATGACTTCGAATAATCAAAAGGATTATCTGTCGAGTGACATAAATCCTCATCCGTCGGCTATGAGCAAACCTGTGAGTAAAGCCAAACTTTCCAAGTTAAATGATAAATATGGATCAATTTCCAAAAACTTCATTTCAGGAAAATCTAGTCAAGTGAGGAAGGAGAAGAAAGTGAATGTTGGACATCTGTCTATCAAGCAATTGAATAATAGACTAGAAAAGATTGAGGTTAAAACAGAGGCTAAAAAGAAAAACAATGGAAATGGTAAAGTGGGGATTAACAAACATAGCAACTACACACCTGATAAGTATGCTCCCAGAAAAATCTGTGTTAAGTGAGGTAGTGTAAATCATCTGTCTGTTAATTGCAAAACTGCCATGCCAACTTTTATATCCGTGCCACCTCCTTTTCCCAACATGAATATCATGCCTTTTATGCCTACGAATGCTATGTCTACACAGAATATGAATGCACAGTTTGCTAATATGCCATTTGCACCTAATCCTGATTATGCTGCATTTAGTATGCCTCAAATGCCATTTAGCATGCCCTACTGGAATCACATGTTTACTAGTAGCATGCCATTTCCTGTTAATCAAAGTGTGTAAGATAACTCTGTTGTAATGAATGGTTTCAAAGGTCCAACTCAAATGACTAAGGATGAATCTGATATCCCCAAGTCAAATGAGATCAAACCTAAGAAACAGAAGAAGAAAGCTAACAAGGCAGGACCCAAGGAAACTTGGGTACCAAAATTAACTTGATTTGATTTTAATGTGTGCAGGGAAACAGAAAGAATCTGTGGCACTTGGATAGTGGCTGTTCAAGACACATAACTAGTGATTCTACCCTGCTCACAGAGTTTAAGGAGAGAGCTGGACCAAGTATTACTTTTGGAGATGACAGCAAGGGTTATAATGTGGGATATGGCTTAATTTCAAAAGACAATGTCATCATTGAGGAGATTGCCTTAGTGGATGGTCTCAAGCACAATCTGTTGAGCATCAGCCAGCTGTGTGACAAAGGCAATTCAGTAACGTTCAACTCAGAAGCCTGTGTTGTGACAAACAAGAGAAACAACAAAGTGGTTCTCACTGGAGTGAGAAAAGGGAATATGTACCTAGCTGACTTCAACTCATCAAATGCAGAATCTGTTACTTGTCTTCTTAGTAAAGCAAGTCAAGATGAAAGTTGGCTATGGCACAAGAAGCTATCCCATCTAAACTTCAAGACCATGAATGAACTTGTAAAAAAAGAACAGGTTAGAGGCATTCCTAAAGTGGAGTTTATTAAGGATGGACTGTGTGATGCTTGCCAAAAGGGAAAACAAATTAAAGCATCATTTAGAAAGAAGCTTGATTCAACAATTGAAGAACCTTTGCAACTGCTACACATGGATTTGTTTGGACCAGTCAATGTGTTGACCATCTCAGGGAAAAGATTTTGCCTAGTAATTGTAGATGATTTCTCAAAGTTCTCTTGGACATATTTCCTTAAGTCCAAAGATGAGGATAGTGAAATCATCATCAATCACACAAGACAAGTCAACAATCATCCTGATTTCAAAGTTAGAAGAATCAGAAGTGACAATTGAACTGAGTTCAAGAATTCTGTCATGAGAGCATTTTGTGAAGAAAATGGGACTTTGCATGAGTTTTCAGCAGCAAGAACTCCACAACAAAATGGAGTAGTAGAAAGAAAGAACATGTCACTTATTGAAGCTGCAAGGACAATGCTTGAAGAATCTAAGTTACCAACATATTTCTGGGCTGAAGCTGTAAATACTGCATGCTACACTCAGAATATTTCTCTGGTTAATCAAGCAAAATGCACGACTCCCTATCAATTGTTCAAGAACAAGAAGCCAACTCTAAATTTTCTTCATGTCTTTGGCTGCAAATGTTATATCTTGAGAAATCAAACTAATCAGAATGGGAAGTTTGATGCTAAAGCAGATGAAGGAGTTTTTGTTGGATATGTTGTTGGTAAAGCATACAGAGTCTACAATCTGAGAACCAACATTGTTGTGGAATCAATACATGTTGTGTTTGATGATAAAAAGATTGAAGGACTGCAAGATGGAGATTACCATAAGAGCCTTAAATTTGACAATGTGGAGATGGTTAGTGATGGCAGTGATGATGAAAGTGATCAAGAAACAGTATCAAAGGATATTGCAGAAAAATCCACTACCAATGAAGCACAAAATTCAACATCTGTCGAGTTGCAAAATGCTTCATCCGTCAGGAGATAATCTGCTTTATCTGTCGGGAGACAACCAGCTTCATCCGTCGGTACTCAAAATTCACCATCCGTCGGGGCATCAAAAGAAGCTGAAAGTTAGAATAGATCACCTACAAAAAGTTCCCCTTTCTCTAATCAAAGATCCATAAACTCAGGGGGAGTTTCTAATAATCAAAACTCAATCACACATCAAGGCAACAATGAGGCCTCTTCATCTAGAGCTAATCTACCTCAACAAAGGAAATGGACAAAGGATCACCCATTTAAGCTCATCATTGGTGATGTATCTTCTAGAGTTGAAACAAGGAGAGCAACTCAAAAAGAATGTCTATATAGCAGCTTCCTCTCTAAGGAAGAACCAAAGAAGGTAGAAGAAGCTTTGTTGGATCCTGATTGGATTTTAGCTATGCAGGAGGAGCTAAACCAATTTGAAAGGAATAAGGTATGGAAGCTGGTACCCAAGCCTAAAGGAAAGAATCCAATAGACACCAAATGGGTATTCAGAAACAAGATGGATGAAAATGGCATAATAGTCAGGAACAAAGCTAGATTGGTTGCAAATGGCTACTGTCAACAAGAAGGAATAAATTTTGATGAAACTTTTGCTCCTGTTGCAAGACTTGAAGCCATCAGAATTTTCTTAGCCTATGCAGCTCATGCCAATTTCAAGGTCTATCAAGTGGATGTCAAAAGTGCCTTCCTGAATGGAGATTTGGAAGAGGAAGTCTATGTAAGTCAGCCTCCTGGTTTTGAAGATCAAAAATTTCCAGAATATGTCTACTATCTTTTGAAAGCACTTTATGGACTGAAGCAAGCACCTAGAGCCTGGTATGACACTTTGTCAAAGTTTTTTTTAGAGAATCACTTCACTAGAGGTACTGTAGACAAAACTTTATTCTTTAGAAATGTTAATGGCTCTAGTATACTTGTTCAAATTTATGTAGATGACATTATTTTTGGCTCTACATATGAAAAACTTTGCAAAAAGTTTGCCAAATTGATGTAAAGTAAGTATGAAATGAGCATGATGGGAGAACTAACTTACTTTCTTGGTTTGCAAGTTAAGCAAGTTAGTGATGGAATTTTCATTAGTCAAACTAAATACATTTATGATCTTTTAAAGAAGCTTGATCTAATGGATTGCACATCTACAAAAACTCCCATGGCCACTGCAACTAAGCTTGAATTGAACACTACTAAAAAGTTTGTGGATATTTCAAATTATAGAGGCATGGTTGGCTCACTTTTGTACCTAATAGCTAGTAGGCCAGATATACTATTTGCTACATGTCTTTGTGCTAGATTTCAGGCTGATCCTAGAAAATCTCACTTAGTAGCTATTAAGAGAATTTTCAGATATCTCAAGGGAACACCAAAACTTGGCATTTGGTACCCTATGAGATTCTGGTTTTGATCTAACTGGTTATTCAGATGCAGATTATACAGGTTGAAGAATTGATAGAAAAAGTACAACATGAACCTGTCAATTTCTAGGAAACAAGCTTGTGTCCTGGTTCAGTAAAAAGCAAAATTCAATTTCTACTTCTACAGTTGAAGCTGAATATATTGTTGCTGGCAGTTGCTGTGCACAGATTCTGTGGATGAAAAACCAATTGCTAGACTATGGTCTGCAAGAGGAAAGGATTCCTATTTTCTGTGATAACACAAGTGCAATTGCCATCACTGAAAATCCAGTACATCATTCAAGAACAAAGCACATAGACATCAAGTACCACTTCATAAGGGAACATGTAATGGATGGTACTGTGGAACTACATTTTGTTCCAAGTGAAAAACAACTTGCAGATATATTTACCAAACCACTGGATGAATCCACCTTTTCAAGGTTGGTAAGTGAGTTAGGTATGCTTAATTACTCTTGAATCTTTACAGATAATTTTCAATTTATAATGCAACCAGAAATTTAATTAATTTTTCAGTCTTGGATGAAATTTTGGCTGTCAAAATTTACATCTCGACGGATGATCATTATCCATCGAGTTCGATCATCCGTCGGTATATAATCTGTTAATAAAATCAATTATTTTTATGGAATATTTTATGTCTCGACGGATAACTGATTTATCCTCATCTGTCGAATTGTCTTATTCTTAGCCGTTGATTCTCTGAACATTATCCATCGAGTATACTTACAGTTTGTAAGTATAACACGACGGATAATTGATGGAATTTTTACAGTTTATTTTTATACAGTTTATTTTTGAACGGCTATTTTGGGCAATTCTCATTGGTTAATTTATTTTACTTTATTATTTTTTACAGTTATTTTTTAAGAGAGTATAAAAGCACAATTCATTTTCAATGCTTTTCTTTTATCATTCTCAAATCATCTGCTCTAACTTCTCTCTTTCTCAAAAGCACTTATCTCTATCTGCAAGTTTTTACTCTCTAATAATGGCACCATTCGTCAAGATCATGTCTCAAACTGGATTTATCTACGAGAAGAACAACTTTACAGCTTTAGTGAACAAGGGAATTCAGCAGTCTGGGGACTACCACAAAATGATGGATTTTGTGAGGAACTGCAAACTCAACTATGCAATGCTGGAATCACCCACCATTTACTGTGAGGTTGTTGAAGAAATGTGGACGACTGCAACATACAACTCAACTGATAAGACTGTCACTTTCACTATTAAAGGTAAGGAATTCTGTGTTAATAGTGATATTGTTAAAGCATGTTTCAAAATTCTTGAGAACACTGTAACTTCTCCACACACAGAAACTGATATTGTTAATATGCTTAATTCCATGGGCTATGCACTCTCTACTTCTAAATTAAGTGAGATTAGGAGATTGGGTCTTAGGAAAGAATGGAGTTATCTGTGTGATGTAGTTACCTAGGTATTTTCTAGTAAAATTAGCAATTTTGATTCAGTTAATATCTCTATGCTTAACATGCTTTAAATGCTGGTAACTGATAAATTTTTCAACTTCAGTGATCTTGTTATATTTGAGTTGGGGTTTAAGTTAGGGGAGCTAAATAAGAGGGGTAAAAATGTTTACTATGCTAGATTTTTAATGATGCTTGCTAACCACTTCTCTGAGGATATTGTGCTTGAGAACCCAACCAACAAATTAGATTGTTGGGTTCAAGAAAGGAGAATTATTGCAGATTTAAACAGGGAAAACCATCACAAAGAGGTGCCACTCTTCTACTTTCCAGTTATGGAGGCACCTCAGGTAAGTGAGGTAAGTTCAACTGTCTCTACTCTTCCAGCCTCACAAACTTCTTTGCATTCCAGTGTAGCCATGGCAACTGTGTCATTGAACCAACAGTTGCCTACCCAAGCTACCAAACTCAAAATTTCTAAAACAAAGACAAAGAAAGCCCCCTCTGGTGTCTCTCAAAAGATGCCAGTTGTAAAATCCACCAAACCAAAAGCGGGGAGTGTGAAGGTGGGTAAGAAAGGTGAGGGACAGGGTGAACATCAAAGAAACCCTAAGGATAAGGTTGGAGAGGTGAGTGTTTCCCAGCCTAGCCACACTGCAGTTTCCCAACAAACTGCAGTGCTTAATAAAAATATAAGCTCACTACTAGTTGCATCCTCCCAAAAGGACATGACTATTGAATAAATCTCTCAGCCAAGAGCACAGGCCAAAAGGGTAAAGGACATAAGCTCACCCCAAACTTACACTAGAAAGAAGAAATCAAAGACCCTTGGGGATGCACAGGGTTCACACACTGTGTAAACTGGTGCTAAAGACACAATCACTGCACCTTCTCAAAGTCAGGTTGATGTGGCTCCAATAAATATGGAGTCATAACCAAAATCTTTAATAATAGAAGCACCTGAAACACCAAATTCTCCCACACACTCCTTGGATGTTGACATGATAAACACATCACTTCCAAATTTTCCATCTTAAACTCTCTTGGAGAAGCCAAAAATCCAAGCAAGTGAGCATCATCTTCTAGATGATTTGTTGGCTCACTTGTTATTTCTTTCTGAAACTGTTGAGACATCTGTGCCAAAATTCTCATCAATCTGCACAGAGTCCACAATAGTTTCCACTCCAAACTCATTCATTTCTACTCACTTGATGGATATTGTTCATCCGTCAAGTAGTGATTGTATCCTGACGGATAAGCTTAATAGCAGTTATCCGTCGGATAGTCAAACTGCTAACCCGATGGATACCCTTTATCTGTCGAGTATCTCTGCACAGCTTCAAATTTCATCTATTATTACAAGTGCAGAAGACTTAGTGGTAGTGCAATCACTCCTAGGATTGAGGGAAGGGAATGAAATGAGTGAGAGTCTGGGTTACTCCCAGGAAAAAAAGAGAGGAAAAGAGTGAACAAATGCAATCCATTCTTTTAGGATTGGCAAAAGTGAGTATGGGGAGTCCCACCTTATATGGTGAAGGTGAGGGTGTGAGGGTGGGGAGCCAAGGTGAGACCTTGATGTAACAAAAGAGAGATCAAGAGAGAAATGCAGGTACAGGAGTGATAAGGATAAAAACCATTGCAAGTGAGTCAATGAATGTCAATGATGCAGAAAGGGAAAGGCTATTTCAGCAAGAATATCAAGCTGTTATAGATTCCATTTCCCTGGATGCTGAGACATTTACTCACCCTATGACAGCTTACCAAACTCTAGCTGTACAGGGCAATGAGGAGGCTGAAAGATTGCTGAACTTGGTGCACACTACACAATCTTTACAAAGAGTAAATGATGCAATCACTACTATGCCTTTCAATATTGGCAGCGATTTTGAACTGGATGTAGCTTCTTTTGGGGATGCTGATGGAGATGATGAGGAAGACAGCATGGACATAGGGGAAGATGCAGTTGTTCCTGCCTGGATGCTTACAAAAGAATGTTCCTACTCACATCTCCAATCAACTTTGTTCAAGCTAATTCATGACACCCAAGCAGCCATTCAGATATCTAACAATGCTAGCACAAAGAAGCTACTCACAGCACATCTTAAAGCACTCAGGTTGCATAAAATTCAAGCGCTTCAACATAGTCAGAGTGTGGATGCAATCAAGTAGGAAATTTCCGAAGTCAAGCAAGATGTTATAGAAAGGATGGATGTTAGACTCCCTGCAACCACTATGACTGAAATTGCTCAAAAGCTAAGGAAGGAGGCTGATCTCAATAGGAAAGTTGAGGCCATGGACTCAAGACTATCTGCTGTAGAGAAGTCAATGGCCAAGATACTCAACAATCAAGAAACTCAGACTGCACTACTCCAACAGTTGGTGGATGCTCAACTCCCTTCCACACAACTTGATGATAACAAAAAGGGGGAGAAAAGGATCAAGTGAGGGGGAGCAACAACTTAATATTCAAGTTAGCAAAGTAATTATGCCTACAATTGCTTTCACCAAGCCACCAACTAAGGACATCATTGATTTGATCAATGAAGCAGCAGCCACATTGAGAGCAGCTGAAAAGAAACAGTTGAGCCCAATCAACTGGGAGAAAATTGATGAGGATATACAAAAGAGTTTTGGGTTAGTAAAGAAGCCAGAAAAATCAGTCATTCATCACTCTCATGTCAGGCAAATCTATGTGAATGAAATGAGCATGAATAATCTAGAAAGAGAACAACCATCCTGCATCAAATCTCCAAAGGCTAAGCTAATTTTGAAGCCAAGGGTGAACTATCCAAAATCTTCACTAAAGAACCCCTTGAACACAGTGTATGAGACACTAAAGCCTGATCAAAAGAAGCTGTTGGCCAGGTCTATAGCATTCTACAAGGATCCAGCTGATTCAGCATTGAAAAGAAAAATTGCTAAAGTTTTCAGGAATGGTAAGGAAATTTGTATGGTGACTGGACACCCTCAATTTGATGAAGCAAAGAGAGAAGAAAAGGGAAGATTGAAGTAAGAAAAGAAGCAAGCTGCTCTAGATGCTAAAAAGGTCAAACAAAAGAAGGAGCAAGCTGCAATTTTGGCCAAGTTACAAGCCGTGAAATCCACACAACAAATTTCTGCACAACCATCTGAAATTGTTGAATCTCAAGATCAAGAAATGCAAAATGAACCTCCACAGACAAAGAAGCCAAGGTACAAGTAAATAATCAAGAGAAAATTGGATTTCAGTGATGAGGAGATGGAAGGATACTTTCCTAAAGAGTCTATCTCTACAACAACTCAAACATCCATGCCCTCTGTGGCACATGAAGAATTCAAGATAGATCCATCCAAGAATTTCCATGGTGAACCTATCATTCCAAAGGATGAACCAATAGACTGGGATAGTCTGCCAATACCTGAACTCAATCTACCTCACTTCATGAAGCCAAAGAAGACAAAGACCAGAGCAGTCAAGAAAGTGAAGCCCTTAACTCTCAGATCCAAGTCCCTAACCAAAGCTTAAACCAAAGTCAACAAGGGAGACATCATGTACATCTGTGACATCAAGGAATTCTCAGATTTAAACCTCTATTTAGATGAACTGAAAGAAGTTAGAGGGATTGATGCTTACAAGAATCTACTTGAAAGGTTGATATTCAAGTACAAGGGAGGAAAAGAGATATAGTGGCCACTTCACAGGATCCTTCAAGAAAGCCAATCTGTGCTGATAAAGGTTTATTCATCCTTCAAGAGGAATTTTGGATTCAATGTGACAACTAGAAGACTTGTTCTAAAGAAGGTTGAAGAACTGAGAAATATTAGAGCCAAAATGCACTCCCAAAGACTCTAACTATTCCTTACACATGGAGTAGAGTGCATCTAAGGCCCTACTTGCTGATGGAATTCATGGATGATAAAGGAGTTAGAAGATTCTTCAGATTAGAAGACCAATTGAGCATCTCTAGCAATGGGATTCTTTTGGAAATGCAAGAAATGCTAAATCTCTCAGAATCTAATGAACTGGAATTCCACAGACAGCTCCAAAATCAGATAGAAGAAAACAACAGGAAGCTTGAAAAGAGATCCAAATCTTTAAGGTAATAGATTAATATGCTCAGGCTAGAGGAGCACCTTGAAAATGACTGTGAGCAAATCTGTGTACATTTTGTTAATTGCAGCACTTTACAATTTTATCTACTTCCATTTAAATTTGTATTTTTAGGGTGTTTTGTTATTATCAAACTTCTCTTAATTTATGGCTACAATTCTGGTAGACATAAATTGGGGGAGATTGTTGTGTATATGTTGTGAACTTGATGATTTCATTAACAAAACACCTTAGTAGATTTAACTTAGTGAAATATGTAGCACTCGACGGATAAGCAAATATAGTCCCGACGGATGACTTAATATAGTCCCGACGGATGATGATTTGACATCCATCGAGTGAGTAACTTATGTAACAATAAGTCATGTAGCATATTTCAGCAAACACCTTTGTTTAGATTCTGTAGTAGCATATAAGTCATGTTGACTTTAATTAGATATGCAGAATAGGTTGATTAATTGTACATAAATGATGTCTTGTAATTCTGTATAAATGAAATGAAGTCAAGTGCCAGATAGCTACCCGACGGATAATCAACAATGCTACTCGACGGATGATCAACAAGGCAACCCGACGGATGATCATGTACCCGACTGATAATCAATTCAAACATCTGTTGACAGTGACAACACAGTCACATGCGTCGATTGTATGCAAAAGGAATGTGGAAGCCTATTCAACTGGGTTTTTGAGAACAAAGAAGCATTGCCATTTCCATGCTATTATGAAGATATTCAAAGATGCTGGAACAGATAAATGAAGTAGCATAGTATTAGACTTGATATGTTTTGTTTTATTTTCTTGTCTTATTACTGTGTAATCTTGGTGATATATAAATCAAGAGTAGCAATTAGAACAACAAGAAGACTAAGCAAGTATTTTCTCAGAGAAACATTTGTAAGCTGTATCCTTAGCATTTCTCTGTAAGTTTAGTTGTTCTTATTTGTAAGCAACTGTGAGCTATTCAAGCTTCACATAGTTCTCTTGATATATATATATATATATCTAGTGGATACTTTCTAATCCACCAGAAAGTTTTAAAGACTTGTGTTTTTATTACTTTGTGTTTTGATTCATATTTATCTAATTATTCCGCACTTTACAAATCAAAACACTGTCATATATATATATATATGTATATCTTAAGTTAGAACATTTTATAATTCAGAAAAAGTTTCAAGAATTCCATTCAACCCCCCTTCTGTAATTCTTGTTGCATTGTTAGGGACTAACAGAGAGTTTATATAAGTGAGCATTTCGGGAGGCTGCCCTTTCTACATGGGTGTGCTTCTGACAACGTTCACATCTCTTCATATATTCCTTAGCATCAACCATCATCTATGGCCAGTAGAAACGTAAACGAGTAATTTTGTGGGCCAAGGCCCTGGCCCCCCAAGTATTGGCCATAAATACCTTCATGTACTTCTTCTAAGGCAACTCGTGCTTCATCCGACCTCAAACACCTTAAGTAAGGAATTACGTAAGACCTTTTGCATAGAAACCCATCGATCAGGGAATATCTTAGGGCCCTTTCAGACAACTTCCTTGCTTCCATGATATCACCAGGAAGCCATCCGGTTAGTAAATGAGCTTTATTAGGATCTATCCATGACCCTCCAAGCCCTATGGGGGCAACCAGCTTGACATCTATGCTCTGTGTTTTCAAGACACAAAAGTACATACTACCTGAGCTTTCTTCTACTTCAAATGAGGTGAATTTGGATAACACATCAGCATTGGCATTCTCTTCTTTTGGAATGTGCTCAACATGGCATTCATCGAATTGGGTCATCACAGTTCTAACCAGGTGTACGTACTCTTCCATTGTTTCATCTCTTGCTTCGAATTCCCCCTTGACCTGAGATATCACAAGTTTCGAATCCCCATAAACTTTTAAATTTTTGACTCTCGACTTCCCTGCTAAGCCAAGGCCAGCTATCAGAGCTTCATACTCAGCTTCGTTAGTTGTAGTTGGAAAGTCTAACTTCATAGCATATTCAATCAAGAATCCACCAGGGCTTTGTAAAACCAACCCTGCTCCACTCGAATTTGTTTTTGATGTTCCATCAAAATAGAGATCCCAGAATTCCTTGTCCTTATTCTGACCTCCTTCCTTCTCCCCTTTCCCTCCATG
This sequence comes from Apium graveolens, assembly GCF_009905375.1. Taxonomy (NCBI): domain Eukaryota; kingdom Viridiplantae; phylum Streptophyta; class Magnoliopsida; order Apiales; family Apiaceae; genus Apium; species Apium graveolens. The sequence continues at coordinate 141,027,101 of NC_133647.1, forward strand.
TCTTGAGGTACAGTATCTTTCTGCCCCCCGACTTCTTAGTTAGGGATGGTACATTCAACCACGAAGTCAGCTAAGGCCTGAGATTTTATCGTCGTTCGTGAATTATACTTTATGTCGAACTGTCCCAGCTCTACGACCCATTTTATTAGCCTCACATTGGCTTTAAGGATGTGAATAATGTTTCTCAATGGTTGATTTGTCAGTACCTCAGTCTTATGAGCTTTAAAGTAAGGACGCAATTTCCTTGGGGCCATTAAAAATGATAAAGCAAAAATTTCAATGGTCGAGTAGTTCAACTCAGCTCCGTGCAAAATCTCACTGACATAATATATGGGTTTCTGGACTTTAAGTTCCTCCTTAACTAATACGGCACTCAACGCATTTTCTGAAACGGCCAAATATAAGTACAAGGTTTCATTCAGGTCTGGTTTGGCCAACAACGGGGCTTGAACCATGTATTTTTTCAATCCTTCAAATGCATCTTGACTTTCCTCGGTCCATATGAAATCTCTTACTTTCTTCAAGGATTTGAAGAATGACAAGCACTTGTCTCCAGATTTGGAGATAAATCGACCCAAGGCAACAACCCTTCCAGTGAGTTTTTGAATATCTTTGACAGTCCGCGGAGGCTCCATGTCCAAAATGGCCTTTATCTTATCAGGATTTGCTTCCATTCTCCTTTTAAAGACCATCAATCCCAAAAACTTTCCAGATCCCACTCCGAAAGCACACTTTGCAGGATTTAACATCATCTTGTGGTATCTCAAGACCTCAAAAGCTTCCCTCAAATGGGTTATGCGTTCTGTCTTCACAAGACTCTTGACTAACATGTCATCTACATATTCTTCCATCATTTTACCAATAAGGTCCTTAAAAATCTTATTTACCAACCTTTGATAGGTAGCTCCTGCATTCTTGAGACCAAACGCCATAACAAGATAACAAAAAATATCAAAGTCAGTGATGAATGATATCTTGGGGATGTCATCCTTATGCATCTTGATCTAATTGTATCAACTAAATCCATATATGAAACTCAGTATCTCGTGACCAATGGTCGCATCTATCAGTGTATCTATTATTGGCAACGGGAAACAATCCTTGGGGCATGCATCATTTTGATCAGTGAAATCCACACACATTCTCCATTTTCCATTAGCCTTCTTTACCATTACAGGATTTTCTAACCATTCCGGAAATTGTATCTCCTCAATGAAACCAGCCTCTAAGAGCTTCTCTACTTCTTGCTTGATTTCGTCCTGCCTCTCAGGGGAAAAACTCATCTTTTTTTGCTTCACAATCTTTCGATTTGGATCCACGCTCATTTTTTGAGTGATCGGTTTCGGGTCTATTCCAGGCATATCAGCTGTCGACCATGCAAACACATCACTATTCTCTTGTAAAAACCTCACTAACTTTACTCTAAGGGGCTCCTCTAGTGATGCTCCAATGAAAGTCATTTTCTCAGGATCTTCGGGAGCCAAAGGGATCGGGATCAAATCTTCTGCTGGTTTTCCTTTTTTTCTCGTCATTCTCACGAATATCCAGGTCTTCAATAGGCAAAACCTTCCCCCCAACTCTGTCTGCCCTCAAGGAGGCTACATAACAGCTTCTGGCCATCTTTTGATCTCCCATTTCTTCTCTCATTCCGTCTCTGCTTTGAAACTTAATCACGGAATGGTAGGATGAAGGGACTGCCTTAAAGGCATGTATTCATGTCCTTCCCATGATCATATTGTATGTCAATCCAGCTTTCACTACTACAAAGTTCAGCATTTGTGTGACTTGTCTTGGATCTTGCCCCATTGTTAGGGGTAGCTTAATTATTCCTTCCACAAGAAACTCAACTCCGGCGAAACCATATATCGGCATATCAGTTGGGGTCAGTTGAGAATCGTTATAGCCCATCTAAGATATATACGGGTGCCCCATTGTCTATAAGGACTCTATTCACAGGCTGTTCCCTATTATCGGTGTTATGACTAGGGGATTTTCATGGGGAAATTTGACCACATATAAGTCAAAATCATCGAATGTTATTGCTAATACTGTCATAGCCCTCTTCGGAGCTTCCCCAACTATGTGCATGACTTCTCTGACATAAGCTTTCCTTGAGTTCTTAGACAATCCAACAGCAGTTGGTCCTCCAAAGATCGTATTTATTACTGGCCCTCGGGGCTGAGGTCCTCCAAAGATTATGTTTATTACCGGTCCCTGGGGTTGGGGATTTTGCCCCTGATCTTCTTGATCCTTTCTACGATCATCAAAGTTCCTTCTTCCATTATTGTTCCTATCTCCTCCATCTCTAGTATACTTACTCAGTTTTACTTTTCGAATAAGGAACTCAATTTCATCCTTTAGTTGTCTACACTCATCGATGTCATGGCCAGCGTCCTTTTGAAATCGGAAATACTTACTCTTGTCTAGCTTAGCAGGATCGGCCTTCAAGGGTTTATGCCAGCGGACTTCCCTATCTCTCTCTATCTCCATCAAGATTTGACTCCTAGGAGCATTCAGCCTAGCATATTCGGTAAATTTTTATCTAGATCCTCCCTTCTTTGAGGTTGAGTCAACATCTTTCTCGATTCTAGGATACTTGTCTTTGGCATTATATTCCAGATCAGTCTTTCGCTTCTTGCCACCAGCAGGATCGTTGTTCACCACCATCTTCCTCATGTCTTCCTCCACTTTGATATACTTCTCGACCCTATATTGGAGCTGTAACATGCTTTCAGGGGGGCGCTTGGCTCAGGACATCTTGAAGAATTCATCCCTAGTTCCCTGGTGCAGTGCTATCATAGCTAACTTATCGTCGAGGTCTGGTACCTTCAGAGCTTCCTTTGTGAAACGGTTCAGATAGTCTCTCAAGGACTCCTTTGCTCCTTGCACAATACTCATGAAAGTTGCTGAACTTTTCTCATGTACTCTTCCACTGATGAATTGCTTGATGAAAACTTGGCTCAAATCCTTAAAAGATCCAATCGAGTTTGGAGGTAGACGGTTGTACCATCTTTAAGCCATACCCGACAGGGTTTGAGAAAAAACCCGACACTTAATAACATTGTTCACGAGTTGTAGCAACAGTGAATTAGAGAATGTCCTAACATGATTAACGGGATCTCTAGTACCATCATATGCTTTGATGGTGGGCATCTTAAACTTTCTTGAGATGTGGGCATTTATTATCTCTTCAGTGAATGGTGGAGTTGGATCATCAGGATCTCCTAGGGGCATAAGGTCACTTGGATCAGCCCTTAGGGCAACAACCCTTCTTGGTATTGGACCATCCAGGTCTATGATTGGAGGAGGGTCTTTCCGCCTAAGAGCAAGTGGGGGTCTTGGGGTCAGGTTCGCCTCTAGGTCGCACTTCAACCTTTGGATCTCAGCTTTATGAGCCCTGATCCTCTCCTGGACATCTTGGGGATTCGTCCCTCGAGTGCTCCTGGGGCGCTGGTTAGCATCATGCATCGGTTCTTTACCAGCACGCCTCCTTCTCGGAGCAACATCATCATCCGATGATTCAGAGCCTCTTTTAGTATAGAGTACAGAGAATTCTTGATCCTCCGCAATAGTATCCAAACCACGTATGTATTGGGGCGTCCACCCTTGTGCCTCACTCCGATTGGAGTATTCACTTCCTCCAACTTCGGGGTATAGGGGCATCCTGTAAGGGGGGTTTATGGTCACGATTGTTGAATACTCATACCCAACGGGTTGAGGGTTCACAGGTGCATGTAGCTGCTGGAATTGGGGATTCGCCCCATGAGGAGTCGGGGGATCCATCCCTTGAGGTTGTGCCTCGGTTGCTCCCACCAGAGTTCCTCCTTGGATGGTGGCGTAGGTTGAATACGGGGGTATCTCCACCACTGATGCAATTTCTTGGGTCGTCCCAGCAGGTGTTCCTTCAGGGGCGTTGTTTCGGGTCCGTATATTCATCATGGTTGTTGTTATATTTTCTCACAGACGGTGCCATATGTTATGGATAAAAAACTAGGGTATATTTATTGCTAGGGTTCGTGAGCTTCGAGACTCGATTTGACTGCTCTCGTGTTTCGTGACTCAATCTGCCTTCACAATATGCATACGTACCTTGCTGTATGTCAATGATCAAGTCAAAAATGTCGTTCTAATTTGCGGGGTGAGACCCCTTATATAGGCATGGATGCCTTGAGGTGGACTAGGGTTAGGAGTTGGTGGACAAGTATCTGAATTAGTATGGACTTTGGAGTCCTAAGATGTAGGAGACTAATTTCTTATCATATGAGGTTTCTTGGAGGTTAATCCACAAGGATTTATATTCTTACTAGGACTTTTTCCAACAGCTGATTTTACCCATATTAACTAATATTCAGGGTTTTGAGCCCTTTTAAACGGACTTTGTAAATGGCCCAAACCGGGCATAATTAATGCAATATTAATTATACAACCATGGTTTATTTTTCTCCCCATCAGAAGATTTCTAGTGAGGTTGGTTAAAATAATTAGCTAAGATAATTTAAAATGATAATTATACAAAATTCGTAAAACTGGTAAGAAATTATTATATTTTAAAATTATTATATTATTATTATATATTGTCAAAAATATAATGTAATGTAGAATTTTGTTTCAAGTCCGTGCACCAAAATAGTAACATTGTGGAGTTGGCTGAAATTCTAACTGGACAGAAGAGTAATTATTTTATTATTTTAGTTAGAGATAATCTACGTTTCACTGAATTTTTCTTTTTTTTTTACTTGTCTAACAGTCTTCAATTCTTATTTAAAAAGTTTTTTGTTATAATTATTATGCATGAGATCTGTTTTTGTGGTTAGTGTAGTTAAACATGTTTGTTCAATACAAAAGTTAAAACAGAAGAAAATGCAAACACAGAAAAGGTGGAGCAATTAACGCAACTGATTAACTGGACTGGACATTTGCAAATCCGCTTATTTATTTGTACAATAGCATCATCTTTTTGTGGAGTTCTCCCCGAAGTTCAGTGGTACTACTCGGTTATCCGAATGACGTGATAATGTTGGCAGGCATCAAATTCCTATCAGAAAATTATCAAAACTTTTCCAAATAAAACGTGATCATTTCATTATCCTTAATAAGAATGGATCTTACACATTCACATAAACAGTCCAATTACTATTTCCATGTCCAACTTCAGACAGACTATTCCTCCTATTCTGGTACTTCCTTAATACAGTAGGAACTTTCTGATATTGAAGAATACCATGTGATCTGGTTTCCCTAGTACCTCGGACTGTCGGGGTCGGACATCGTAAACATGATTGTTGTTTTTTTAATGAGTAAACATTAATTTTATTTTGTTAGAACATCTCCAAAATCCTCTTTATTCTAACTTTTAACTAAAAATTTGAGTAGTGTGACCCAAAAAAGTCTTAGTGGCTCTTTATATCACTAAAAGCACCTTATCTCGTCTCAACTTTAAGAACATAGTTACACTCATAACTATTATTATATTATTTATTCTTAACCCCTCTCACCATTTACTTTTGTTCTTTTGTGAATTCAAAATATTTTTAATAATAAAATGTAGATTAAGCAGTTAATTTAAAGAGCATTGTTAGAGATGAGATGAGTACTTATTAAATCACTAAAAGTCAATAATTTATATTATTTATAAAGAGTAAGCTAATCTCTTTGGGGTATTCGGCCTCTTGCTCGGAGTTGCTCTTACTTTCGACCTCCTTTCAATTTTTGAATGTCTCAAATTAAATGAATTTTTTTATTATAATATTCATTTAAAATTATCGTAACAACACATTCATATAATTCATATAATACATTTAATTTAATATCCACCGACTCATTTATGTGATCCACATTAGAATCAATTTTTTATCTAAAAAACGTGCTAGTTAAATCAAGTCACATAAAATGAGATAGAAAAATTACATACAAAAGTTATAACAAAATTTTTTATTCAAAACAATGAGTATTTAGTAAAGCTGTAATCTCAAACACATTTAAGTGTGTTTAACTGAGATTATTTATTGTCCACAAAAATTGACTAAGTTGGTTAAAAAGATATCTTAGTCACAAGTTTGAATTTCACGGAAGGAGAATTTATGAGTATACCTGGTTTACCTAGTTCACGTGGTCCCTACGATAAAAAAACTCAGCTTATTTATTTAAACGAGCTGAATTGGTAAGAGGTTCTGATTCGTTTATTTAAATGAGTTAGTTTCACTCTCCTTTTAAAATAAATGAACGAGTTTGGGAAAAAAATTAATTGATTAAATATAAAATTAAAACAAGCCGAGGAGATCCCAAAGTTTGGAATTTTACTAATAAACAAAAAAGTGTGCTCCTGACCAAAAAAAAGTGAGCTGATATGTTCCGATTCTTTGTTTAAAAATGCTATTTTTTTATTTTTTTGTTCATGACTTTAGTCAAGTTGTCTCAGTTGGTTTTTAGGAGTTTATTAAGTTTTTTTTTGTGACAATATTCGGTTGCTTTAGCAGCAGTAGTAGTATGTTTAATAGTTTTTGTTCATGCAAGTGGCCTTTGGGCTTTTCTATGTTTCTAATGAGGGCTTGTTTGGCTCGTTTTTGTACAGGATTATAAGTTAAGTATTTATTTTAGATTATTTGTTGATCCAATTTATAAGTCGAATTTATAATTTATAAACTGATAATTTGAATATTAGAATATTAGTAATGACGTATTTTTTTCCAACTTATTTTGATTTTTCACATTTTTATTAATTTTAGTTTTTAAATATATATATATTTAAATGATAAGTTAATTTAAAAGTCATGAATTAAAATAATACTATTTAAAAATTATTTATTTTAGTTTATTTAAGTTAAAAAAAAATCTGATTTATAAGTAAAATTAACCAAACACTTACATAACTTATAAGTATTCATCTACTTATCATTTTTAAATCACTTATTAATTTTAAGTCATAAGTTACCTATTTTAAGATTTCTCAAACGGACATGAAATATTGGCCTATCTAAAAATAATGCATAATTTTTGTTGAAATTCAGAATAAATACGGTGTACCCTCTATATTTTCATATATTTTCACGTAGATCACAGATAATTTGAATAATTCAAAGCTGCCGCTCATTAGCTCCCATAAATAAAATTACAAAACTAAACTTTGTTTGACAATACTAATGAATCTGGAGTTAGAGTGCTGCAAGAATTTATACAAAATGCCTGTACGAAATGAATTTAAATAGCATATTTATACATATTATTAATAATTACTCCTTCCGTCTCAATTTGATTTTTTGTGGTCAAATTAACTCAAATTTAATTGTAAATTAAATATCAAATTTTTATTATTTTAAAAAACTGAAAAATATGTATTAAAATAGATTACATGTACTTTCTAATAATATAATTTTATAAGTTTTTTCGAATATATATTTAGTGAAAATTTTGGACAAAATTAAATCAATTTAATCATAAAAAATCAAACAGAGAGACGGGGGATAAGGAGTTTAGTGAATTTTATCTTATTCTGCTAAAAAGAAAGATAAATATGATTATATCATATATTTATACTTAATCATCGCCCTGCCACATTGCCACTTAGTAAATCAAGCAAACAAACAAACGAAACGTTTATAATAAGATGATCGTATCACATGATCTCACATGCAAATGTGTACTAAAATATAGAATGTTCCATCTCGTCCCATCATACTTCACAAAATATCTTTAATTTGATTAAAACGTCACATTGAGCACTGAAAAAAAAATGCAAGTGTTCGTTAGAAACCAGCTGTAGCAGTCTGCATATTCAACGCTTTCATGATTCTTTTTCATCAGTTTAATTATATGAGACCAATCGGATATTGGTTGTATAATTGTACCGGATGTCTTTTCTCTGTATATCTAGGGTTGATTCCAAATAATAAGAAAAGAAAGCGGGGAGACTTGAGAGGAGACAAAAGAAGCCTGGTGTTGCTTAACAACCAAGAATACTCCATCACCCCTCTTTTCTTTCAATCTTTTATTAATTCCGTACGTGATCACTTGATGAAGATTCAAATTTCTATCTCGAGTTATAAATCATATCTTGATACATCTCAATCAATCATTTTTGTTACAAATTTCTTTCTTGTACTTGAGGAATTCGTTCAGCTATTTTATCAAACACTATATTTGCAATGACATCTGAAGCAAATCATACTGCTAGAAACACACAAATTATGGAATCTAATAATAATGATGCTGAATACAGTGCTATAGACATTATCTTTCAATCAATATCTATTGATTCGAGCCATCCTCTATACTTACACCCATCTGATCATCCTGGACAAGTTCTTCTCACTGCTGCAGTCACGGGTAAAAATTTCAATGAGTGGAAACGTTCAATGACACTTGCACTCTCCGCAAAGAACAAGCAAGGGTTTGTTACTGGTAAACTCAAAGCACCAGTTATCAATTCTCCATACTTCAATCACTGACAGCGTTGCAATGATATGATTATTACCTGATTTTTTAATTCTCTAGCGCCTGAAATTAGGTCTAGTTTAGTCTATGTGACTCTTGCTGAAGATGTATGGAATGATTTGCACACACGATTTATGCACAATAATGGCCCTAGAATCTTTGAGTTGCAACGATCTCTATCTGATTTAACTCAAGATACTCAAACTATCTCTGCTTACTATACAAGGTTTAAGCAATTGAATGATGATCTTAACAATGTAGCTCAGGCTCCTAAATATATTTGCGTTTGTACCTGCAATTCAAAGACAACTTGAGAAATTTGATAATGTTATGAAAGTTACTCAGTTCTTGATGAGGTTGAATGATAGCTATACAATTACTAGGGGTCAACTGCTTTTGATGAACCCTATGCCAAAAATTACTAGGTTATACTGCTATGTCTTCTTCTACTGTGGAATATGCTGTACTAGCTGTACGCCCCCAAATCCGGGGTCAGAGGATTTGGTCGTCACGATGAAACCTCAATCCAAATTAACCTGTTAAATCAATAAATAAATGCCAACAGTTGAAATATAACATCTGTGACCCCAAACTATACCAGGATCTTTTCAGATTACAGTTCTAGAAACAAGAATTCCAAATTCTACAAATAATTTTTCACTTTCTTTTCAAACTTTTTTCACAAATTCCCAAACTCAAAACTTAACCCACTGGTATAACTTAGAAAAGAAGTATACTAGACCGACGATTTAATAACATAACTAATACATATACATAAACACAACTTTATATAATAGAACTTACTCTAATTCCGCAAATCCTGGACCAACCATATTCCAAAAGCTTCTCCTTTGCTTTCTTGAATTATGCAGCTAAACAGCGCAAGCTAATCCTCACTGGGGATTAAATTTAAAAACAGGCAAGTATGAGCGAAAAAAAATGCTCAACAAGTTTATTATAACATATATATGGTCATTTTGATATAAAACCGACATCTGCATTAGAGCAGAACATTTAAAATCATAATTGTTGAATCAGAAAATTTATTAAAGAATCGGCTAATTATTTCTCACTATATTCAAAACCCTTTTGATATTTTCGAGCGAAATGATTCAACAATACTTTGAATCTTGACGAGAATAAAAATCTTAAAACAGTGTTTACAAAAATATCATAAACAATAATAACCTGAAACAATGATTATGGACTGAATCATAAACTTTATTCAAAACCGAACTCTTGATATTAATACTCATTTTGATGTCATATCAAATTAGATATCAATACAAACTTTGATGCTTACAACATCCCATACTGAAGTCAACATCAATCATCTATATTAATACCACTTTTGATATTTAACAACAACCTAAATATCAACATCAATCAGAAACTGAATTAAAACTGTATCTCATATTTTATCCAAAACAGAAATACTTGATAAATCATTTATTGTATGATTATCAAAATAATTTAAAAATAAGAATTTAGATTGGAATCCTCGAACGATGGTGTGTTGCCGCCGGTGATCAGCCGCGAAGTAACACCGATATGCTGAAGCATATCCAACTAAACAAAGGGTACCCAAGACACATATTGACCTAGCAAGGTATTATATCCTGTGTAATACATAGCTCACACTGGACTGCCGCCACGGCCTCTTACGCAACCATCCAATCTTAAAACATTTTATTGAAATGGGTCATAATAATTGATACCCTAATAAATTTTATTCGCCCATTCACTTGGGTAGGAAACTTGCAACAAAGTCATCTTTCTCAAAGTCTAAAACATTTATAAATCCAGCATTTGGATAAGTAAAAACACTTATTTATTCTGAACATAGAATAACAGAAGAGTACTTGCATGATAAACATTGAACTTAGTGATATGGAAATATTTATCTATTCTGAACTGAGAATAGAAAAAAAACAATACTTGCATAATCATAAATAGTTGGATATGTAAAATATTGAACTATTCTGGAATTAGAATAGCGTAGAAAACTTATATAATATGATTTAGAATATATGTCACTTGAACGATAAGTGAATGTAGGGGTACTTGCCTTTGGTGTTTAGCAGTTAGTCACACTTGCAATAGCACAATTATCTCAGTCAGGCATCTCAAGACATCACCATCTTTCTATTTCATTCATTCACTGATGTGCCGCTCCTGCGATTGCTATATCCAATACCATTCCATTTCATTCCTTCCCGTGTCTGGTTTTGATCAACTCGAATGATCCGCATCTATAATTAAAAGATACAAACTTTAATCGTCTAAACGATAATTACTCGTAGAACTGCGCGTCAAAACCCTATCGTCTACCCATACGATAACCCACACATAAATAAAACAGTCAAACACAAGACTCTTGACCCACATACGCACATAATTCACATAGCACGTAAACACATACTCATATATCACATAATCCACATCACATATGATTCGGTTCGTCAAAACATTCGACTCGGTACGTTTAAAATAGAAATCAAGTCGAAATACGACTTTTCGACAAATACGTGACTCATAACTGACTTCTAAAATAAGAGACCTTAAGAAACAAAAGGATTTGGGTCTCGAAAATATTTTTAATGAAAGCGGAATATTTTTCCGAGTCTAGACGCATTCGTTTCGTATTAAACGGATGAACGGTCTATTTATTATGAATAAAATAAGAATAAATCAATTAATAATATTATTAATTAATTTTTAAATACTCAGATATATTTTTAAAAGTTCAAAATAATTTTTATGAATTATTTGGTTTAATTATAAATAATTAAATTTTATTTAACTATTTATAAATGAAATTAATCGATTAAATGAATTAATCGATCAATTAAATGAATAAATAATTAATCAAAACAAATTATAACTAATTAAATCAAATTTAGATTTTCGAGAATAATAAAAGAAACTAATTTCTGGAATTAAATAATTTATTTAATTATTTCAAATAATTAACTAACTTGATTTTGAATTTAAAATAGATATTTTTGAATTTTTTGTTAAAATAGAAAATCTAAAAACACTTTCTAACAAAAGGGGTTGGAAGTTTTTGGATCAAAGAGGATAGAAGAGGAGGAAGATGACCGGAGTTCTTCAAGAACTTGCTGGATTCTTTCCAGAATCCGGTCATCTCCGGCTAAAGCAATACAACCCTTATTGGGGTCTAAATCAACTCCAATTAACGGGGTTTTAGTCCGAAATCAACCCAACAACAACAATAACACAACAACCATCTCATATCAACCCCGTAACTCAAAATTCGGCCAAAATCACCATCAAATCCGGCGAAAAACTCAAGTAATCCGACAAAATCACGAAACTAGTCAAAACTCAACCAAACCTTGAGATTTATATATCAAAACAAAGATAATAACATATAAAATCGATTCAGTTAATCAAAATCAATACCCACAACATATATAATCCGGAAAATTGAAAATAAAAATGTTTGAAACCATAAACTCGTCTTAATCAATCTCGAACTACAACACATGATTTAATAGCACAAATCGACTCAAATCATCATGTTAAAGCTAACTATAACATCAATAATAATAAAAAATCATCAAGAACGAAGAACACGAATTCGACCAAAATTAAGAACATCATTTTTTAAGAAATACTCAATCTTAGTTGATGATTCTAGTATCAAAATAACGGGCTCGAACAGAGATTCGATTCGACTACTAGACCGTAAAAAACGGAGTAACGGATCTCCAGATATCGCAAGATTAAGATCAAGAATAAATTGAAACCTCCAAGAACAATTTAGAGGATTTTTCTATTTTTCTGAAAAATAAATAAAATAAAAATAAATAATTATCTGATTTTTTTAGATAATTATGACAAATAAAATAGAAATTCAATTATTTATACTTATGGAATATTAATACCCGTTGGATCATTTCGGATCCAAAAATAGATTACTTAGCCGCTAAGTAACTATAAAAACGATTTAATTTGGTACAAGATTTGGATAAATATCGAAACCAGCCTTCTTATAATACACTCTACGAGAAGATAACGTACTAATTTAATCAAAATATCCCGTCTCTCAAGAATACGGGTTTTATTAATCTATCGAAATGACTATTGTATCAAAAATTTTGCGCGTGGACTCGTACGAGTCAAACCGTACTCCGAATCGAAAAAGTCAAATATGGAAAATGTTCAGAATAATCAAATTAGGTTAGGAAGGAGTTTTCCGAATATTTTCGGGTTGTAAAAACACAAAAACGGTTAAAGTTGGACGACTCTCGATTTTATAAAATAATTTATAATTACTCTAGAAAATAATTTATTAAATCTATAAATTCTTTATAAAATCATATAACAACCTATAAATTACCAGAAAAATATCACAATTATCTATACTTTCTTCTTGGACATATAAAAATTAAAATACTCAAATTTTACCCCATATAAACATCCAAACATCAATTCCGATTACCATATAATTCACCAAAATTCACATAATAATCACACAATAATTATTTATTGAAAAAATAATTACACGATATATCCCGGATCTTGCAAAATAAACTCAATTTACCGATATCAATAAGATCGGCTTTCAAATAACTTTTGAAAATAATACATTTAAGTAAATATTTTCAAAAATTAACAAGGATCGATACAGCACTTAACAATTATCACATTACCATTTAATAACATAAACTCTACAAACAGGAATAACATATCCACCATTTTATTCCTTCTAAATCATTAAAGCATATATATATATATTCATATTATAATTATAATAATTCTAAAAATACGGGATACTACACTAGCAACTTATCAGGTTCAACATAATTCTGATAATGGCAATATGTTCTCTAGATTCAAGAAATCTGATTCAGGTAGTGGAAAATTTCAGGCCAATAGAGGAAATCTTGAATGTTCTCATTGTCATGGTACTAGCCATACTAAAGACAGATGCTATCATCTCACTGGATTTCCACCAAGGAACAGAGCTCCTGAAAATGCTAAGCCTAATCAGTTTACTAGGAATGTCTCTAGTAACTCCAAGATTGTAGCTCAGGTTCACATTGTTGAGGAAGAGACCGATCCTAATTAATCTAATCAGATTACACTTCCCAACACACTCTCCTCAACTCAGTATTAACAGCTTACATCAATGCTAAATCAAGTTCCCTCTAGAACAAATTCCGTGGAACCTCCCCAGTCAGGTACATGTACTTGTTCCTACATGTCATCTATATGTTTAGTCAATGGTCATACCTCTGATAATTGGATTCTAGACTCTGGTGCTGCAGACCATATTGCTTGCACAAAAAATAATCTTACTAATATCACTCCTTGTTCAGTCAATATCTATTTATCTAATGGTCAATTTGTTTTAGTTAAGCATAAAGGCATAATTCATCTCTCAAAACTGTTAGTGTTTGTGCCCTAGAGACAACACTATTATGTTTTATTTAGATTATTAATATTTATGTTCTATCGATTATTCTTTTAAATAATTTATTAAGTGTTAATTTACTGTGATATAAATATTAGATTAATAAATGTCCTTGGAATATGATATGAATTCTATATCTCTAAGTATCTGATTTAGAAATGAGATTATGTGTATAGTATCGATATTCCCAAATATCCCTAGTCGAGTATTATTTTTAAGGGACAATAATAATGCATTAAGACTAGTGTATTTGTTGACTGATGATCACAACTCATTGATCATAGGTATAGTGATACTAAAGTCAAAAACACAAGCATATGTAAATATACATGGTGTTGGATAGACCCAATGTGAGATTCTACATGTCCGTTGTAAGTAATTCTCACAGTGATAATGATGTAATGGTCATTCGACTTGAAATCATTATATTTTTATACGATGATTAATATACTTTGATTACAACAAAAAGTTGCCTTTGACCAGATAATGATAAAATTGGACTTCAGGTATATTAAGAATCGTGTGAGAAATATGAATGATCTAAGAATGATTTAACCCTCCTAATTATTGGAGAGATATTATTGGCCTCTTGTGTGAGCTAGACTATGAAATACGTGGCGCCGCGCTCAAATGTTGATTTAAAATGATAGTCTACTCATTGATCAAGAAAACCTGGATTAAACCATGAAGAGGATGACACATAACATGCCTCGAGTTTATCTATAACAATTGGTTAAAGGGATTATATTGCTTTGTTAGGTCACGCACACTGTAGAAGGGGGTTGAATACAGTGTATAGCACAATCAAATCGAATTCAAATAACACAAGTAACAGAAAACAGACTTTATTCAAAGCAATAAACTCTGTTACAATATGGAACTGTCCTCTTTCAGTGATGAACAAATATCACGAGAGCTTCTAGGGTTACAATGAATAATATTATCGATAATGATAACACTTATAGTGTAAACCCTATGTCTGTGTTTATATACTACACAGTTATAAGATAATCGCTAATTGATATGAAATATAATTCTGCTTCCTAAAATATATCAATCAGATATCTTTTCTTCCAAGTATTCTATTCTTCATAGAATTCCTTCTTCATGCATATCTCTTCTTACGTTTGTCTCGATCTTCTCTTCCTTCAATCAGCCGCCTTCCTTATCTGAACGTTTCCTTTAAGTCCTGATATTATCTTCTGATAAATATCTCCTGAACCTTAAGTACTGATGACTTGAGTTCTGACTTCAGTATAAGTGCTGATTTCAGTTAAGTACTGATTTGTCCTATTTAAGTAAGTTCTGAAAACTAAACATAAATCATATTAGTCATGACATTATCAAATATATCTAACAATCTCCCCCAACTTGTAAATTAGCATAATATACAAGTTTAACAGATATTTGATGATGTCAAAAACATATAAGTACAAATGCATGAGAAATTAACTAGATAACTACAACTTACAATCCTTAAAGCTTTACCAACTTTAACTTCTGATAACAACTTCAGTCTGTATACATATCAGAATTTGAGCAGTTGTAGATCTTGACTTGGCTTCACTTTCTGATCTCTCTGATGTCAGGAGTTATTCTGAGATAGTTCTTTAACAAACATCTCTCAGCATATATGAGTTCATCAATCATCCTCCTTTTAGCATCTTTAAGCTCTGCAGAATCTTCACCAGTTTGGAAGATGGCAGCCCTGAGATCATTAATTCTAGCTTTCCTTATGTCCTGATCCAGTCTGATCAAATATGCCTTGTTAGACTCAAGATTGAATTCTACAGCCTTATAACCCAGAAAGGTAGTTATAATCTTAGCAGAGTTAGGCTTCATCTCAACAATATCACCCTTGTGATCTCTGTACTTTGGAAAATATGTGCTGTCAGACTTTACAGAATAAAGTCTTTTCTGTCTCTGAATTTGAGTCTTCAAATAGTTTGCAGCACTTTCTGTTATTCTGTCATTCACTTGAAGTAAGAATAAAACATGTTCCAGTTCTTCAAAATACTTCAGTGGAATAGCATTTTCCCTTATATGGTAAACCCTACCATCTATCATGAAGTATAACAAGATGTGTTCTTTAAAGTAGGTATGGTAAACCATCTGTACAAATTCTAGTTGATTCAATCTTTCAGGAGTTGCTCCAACACCTGGTTCACTTAAGGAAGTTGGATCATTGGTTGTGTTCTGTACTCTTCTTTCATCAGCACTACCCAATCCAGATTTATCGCTTGCTTCCTTTCCAGAAACCACTCTTGCTTCAAAACCACTTGCCGCAGTCTTCAAAAGTTGAGTCTGTTTGGATTTGGTGAATCCTGGTAGGAGTAACTTTGAGGATTTAACATGAGCAATGTCAGAGGTTTCCTTTGATTTATCTTCTGATATCAAGTCAACTTGAGCTATGTCAGAGGTTACTTGCTTCTTTGTAATATCAGAACTAACTAAATCTTGACTCTGAACAACTTGAGTCATGTCAGAGGTTGTCTTAGAAATCTTTCTTGAAGTCAGAGTAAGATCAGCATCTTCAACAGAAATTTCTTCATCCACAGGAGGTACATAAACCTTTATAGGTTCACCAACCTTTTCTTTGCCCTTGGACCTTGGATCTATCTGTAATTGTGATTTGGCCTTGGTTGCCTCAATATTTGTCCTTTCTTTTATCACAATGCCTTTGGCCTTTGGAAGTTTCTTTTTACCAACAGAAGTTTCAGATTTCGAGTTAACTTTTTCTGACTTAAGTCTAACTTCTTCTTCCAATAGACTCTCAAAGTCCATTCCTGGATTTTCCTTCAGAAATAACTGTCTTGAAATTTCTTCATCAAGATCCAAAAGTTCATCATAACTTATCCTTTTACCAGTATCAGAAGTAATTCTTTTTCCAGTATTAGAACTTGTTCTATGACCTGTAGCTTCAGCTCTTCTTGATGAGAGACCTCTACCTTGACCATGAACTCCACCCATTCCAGAGTTCCCTGGTCATCCTTTTCATCATCCTTCCCTTTTAGTGTCTTAACAGTTTTGCATTTGGACTTAATTACTTTCTCCCCCTTTTTGGCATCAGCAGGTAAGAGAAGAGAGACAAGCAATCCCACTGAGGATTGGATCTCATCGAGTTGAGATTGCTGAGAAGCTTGATTTTTCAAAATTTCATCAATCTGAGACTGTTGCTTCTCTTGGATCTTCTCAATGTAAGCAACTCTGTCAAAGGTAGGTTGGAAGAAAGTTTTCTTGTCAATATTCTTAGTCATTTCTTGCTTGAGCAATTCTTCCTGAATTTTATGCACCTCTGCATGAGTTATTGAATGTAGACCTTGAAGATGTCTAGTACTCAATGTAGTAACTCGAAGCTGTGTCTTGAAATCATCATTAATTAGCATCTCATCAACTTTTGCCAAGTGCTCAACAAAAAATCGATTGAGAAGGAACAAAAGTAGATGTGTTCCACTCCTTAGTCCACTCCTGTCCTCTAGGAGTTTCACTCCAAGGTACTGGTGCATCTCCTCGAACAAACTTTTTGACTAGTTCAGATTTAGGAACAGTTTGTTGAGGTGTATGTCCTGATGGACCAGCTTCATCAGCATCTGCATTTGTAGCAGCATCACCAGTATTAGCAGCATTTGCAGCATCAGAACTTACAGATTCAGCATCCTCTGATAAAAGAACAGTATGAGAGGCTATGTAGGCTTCAACATCATCCTCTAAGTGCTGATCTGCTTCCAAGTTCTGATCAACAACCATATTCTAATGCTCACCTATAGTCTGATCTTCAATGTCTAGATGCAGAGAAGGTGTTGTAGACAATTCTGGAGTATCATTAGCATCAGGAACTGGTGTTGTTGATGAATTGAGTGGAGCTGGTGGAGCTTCTAAGTAAAGAACCTCAGGCACAACCAGGTTATGAATATCAATTTCAGCACTTGTGCCTGGGTCTGCAGTAGATACTGGTTCATTTACAGGAGACACAAGTGGTGTAGATGCTTTATCTGTAGCAGCTTCCTGAGTTGGTGATAATGGAGGTGGAGATGCAATAGCTTCAGCAAATTCTGGCTCTTTTGAGATCAGAGGTTCCTGATCTCCTTCCTTAGCTGCTTCATCCTCATCCTCTGAAACTGGCCTGTGAGCTCTCTATTTCTTTCTTTTCATTGAAGAAGGAGATTCCTTGGGAGTTTCAGCATAAGACATTCTTCTAAGCCTTTTGAGAAGCTTAGATCCCCCAATTCCAGTATCCTTCTGAGAAGGGACCTTCTCAGCTTCTTTAACAACAGGTTCTGATGCAGGAACCTGTTCCTCACTGTCTAACTCATCTCTCAGAACAATCCTCCTTCTCTTCTGTGGTGTCTGAGGTACAGTCTTTGTCCTCTTGGGCTTGGAAGATGAAGGCTTCACAGTATGTGCTGATGATGAAGGTTGAGTTATCTGTGAAGGTTTAAGATGTGTTCTGATAGAGGGTTGAGTAGGTTGAGGAGTGTGTGTGGTATGTTCTGATGTTTGTTGTGGTGTCCGGGATGTGGTGGTGGGTTGAACATCAGGGTAGACAGATCTGTAGGTTAGAGGATCAGCATTTACCAAGATCTGTTTTACAGACTGAGGTATCTATAAGGGTCTAACTACCTTCTTCTTAAGGTCAGCATTTACCAAGTCATTAAAAGCCCATTTTGCAAGTTTAAAGGGTGGAAATAAAGAACTGGCTGGTTGAGGTTCATTAGCACAGTAAAAAGTATATATAAGCTGACATAAACTAGCAAAGTATACTACATTTCTATCCTCTGTCATCCTATCCCCTATAAAGCCTAGCACAATACTTGCAAAATCAAAATGAGTTTGGTTAATAATAGCATACCCGATGTGCTGACTCATAATAGGAATGGCATCAAAGTTGGAACACTTATTGCCGAATGCTTTAGTGATGCAGTCGAAGAAAAAGCTCCATTCCTTTCTGATATGTGCTCTTTTCAACTGTCCAAGCTTGGCCAAACTCTTCTCATACCCCAAATTGGCTATGAGCTGCTGTAGAACTGGTTCCTCTGCTGTTGAGAAAATGCAGCCTTCTGGTAAATGTAGAGCTTTGCGAATTGCTCCAGGAGTTACCACATGCTCAACATCATTTACTTCAAAAATAATGCTTGGAGTACCAGTAGCACCACCATTATCAATATGCTTAGTCCGCCAAAATGTCAGAACTTGTTGGCTGGAAATGACTTGAAGCTGGGTTAATGTATACCCAATTTCACTGTGTACTAGAAGATCTTGCACAAAGTGCAACTCAGATGGAGCTTCATCATGGTTTCAGATTGCAGCATAGTTGTTGGGTACAAACTTGGCTCCATCTATAATCAAATCCTTAGGTGCCATGAGAAAAATTGAGAAATAAGGTTGCCTGTAAGGTGTTTGATAAAATGTCTATATGAAAAAAAACGTCAGGAGATGAGAGTGAATAGAAGTAAAGAAAGAGAGATAAAGTGTGAAAGTAAATAAAAGATTTTACAATCTTCTCTCTCTTTTACTTATACACGGTAGAAAAAGTAACCGTTGGACACCTATCAGACATGCAGCAGTAAAGAATAATTAATGGGCACGGGAAAACAGTAATCATTACTTATCACATGCAGTTTTTCAAGGAAAAACCGTTCCACTTACCAAGTAATCCCATTAATTAAGGTAGTTCAGTTTTAATTTAAAATTTAAACTGTTCCCACTTAATAAATTATTTTTACTACGAGACCAATATTCTGTTTAAATACACTAAGTGAGAGAATGACCAAAAAAATAAATCAATTAAACAGGTACTGCCATGTCAGAATCATAACTTGATTTGTATCAGATGTAAAAACGGTCATCAGAATATGGGTAAATCAGGATTTAAAAATGCATCAGAATTTTAAACGACTCAGAGACAAAATCATGCAAAAATATAAAATTTCATTAATATATTGAGAAAATACATTCATGAAATTTAAATTACAGCACAAAATTACAAGATTGTCCTAAGCTACAAATCCTATTTGTTCTTCCTAATTTCAACAAAAAGAACAGCGAGACGAATGATTCGCTCCTGCTGTCGAAGAGCTTCCAACCGTTCTTCTTCCAGTCGCTCAACATGGCGATGGTAATCCATATAGAAGAACAAGAGGTCTGTCAGAACCTCTTGGGGAACAGAGTCCAAAACCTCATCAGGAATGGCAGTAACATGCCATTCCTGTTGCCATTCTGGACAGCTCATGGTGAGAGAGAAAGTATCATAGTTCAGAGCTAAGTTATAATTAACCATGATTGTGATGAGTGAAAAAGAAATGAGTTTGAGAGTTTGAGTGTAAATGAGAGATGTACTGGCTGGAATGAAGTGTTGGTTTATATAGGTAATAGAATGCCAGGAGACGCAAGGAAAATTTAATGCTTATAGGTAGAAATAATTCTACCTCGTCTCCCTAGACTGAGGAGAATAAAAACAGTCATTGGAAGTGTAAAACAGGGTTTAATGCGCACAAGAAACAAACAAAAATTACCGTGCATGGACGTGTACTACTAACCCTAATTGTAGTGACTGTTAATATCTCACCCGAACATATTCTGATGTAAAATAAGACTGTTTCAGATTTTAACCATAAATAAGTCAAGTAAAGAATCAGAATTTAATATCAGAACTTAGACTTATATCAGAACTTAACAGTCATTAGAACATGATTTCTTAACTCGTAAAATGAATGCCAATTTCTGTAATTCTTCACACAAATCCTGATTTCGGTTCTTCAGAACTTAATCATCAGAACTTCCATCATAACTTTTCCTCAAAATTTATGCAATCTGACACATAAACTGTTCATCTAAAATAACATTGATCACCACAGTAATTTTCATCATTCATATGGAGTGTAAGTGTGTGCATTAAGCTAAATATCAGGCAAAGAGTAAAGTCTGATTCACTTCAGTACATCTTAGAAATAAGGCATAACTAAGAACTTTACTTAAAATCTGTCATTATTCCGAAGCCTACTATTAAATGAGTTCATGCATGAGTCCACCTCAACTGTTTTGTGCTTATTTTATGCATCTTTTGAAATTCCGTTTTACAGTGGCTTCTCAGTGTAAGTGAGTCACGACTGCTTATAAGAATTTATGCTATTATCAGAGTATTTCTCTAGTAATCATAGAGTGTAAAAAGTCACCAAGAAAAATAATTATTTGCTTTTCTGATGCATATTACTTAATACCAGCAATGCACTTGGGTCGTCCCTTCCACATTTTTACTCTAGATCTCAAACGAGTACCTGATTTTTATTCCTTGTTCTTTTTCTTTTTCTTTTGATAAGTGAGGTTTATCAGCACTTAGTACATTCACCAGATTTACTAACATCAGAACTTAACAGATGAGAAGCATTATTCTAGTTTTTGACTTAGTAATAAGATAGACAAAGTAAACTTAACTAAGCTCAATATCAGAATTTGCTTGTGTCAATAGATTTTCACATAAATAATTACTTCTAACATGGGATCTTTAGTATATTAAAGACTACCGGGTCAGCATCTAGCACAGTTATCCTCACAGGATTGAATAGTCACAGAAACAGTCATATCACTATCAGAGTTTAGAAATTCACATCAGACAACAATCAGTACTTAAACAATTTTCAATTAAGCACATAATTCACAAAGATAGTAATATCTGTAAATACTGATCATAAAGTCTGATGCAGCAGAACAAAAACTAAGCAGATTTAGAGAAAGAACCTGAAACCATTCCAAGTTCATTTACCAATCTTGTAAAAGTAGCTTCACACAGTGGTTTTGTGAAGATATCTGCTAGTTGTTGATCTGTTAGAACAAAGTGCAATTCCACTGTACCTTCATCCACATGTTCCCTTATGAAGTGATACCTAATGCTGATGTGCTTTGTCATTGAGTGTTGAATTGGATTACCTGTCATAGCAATAGCACTTTGATTATCACAGCAAATAGGGATTTTAAAATATGTTAACCCATAATCCAGTAACTGATTCTTCATCCAAAAAATCTGTGCACAACAGCTTCCTGCAGCAATGTACTCTGCTTCTGCAGTTGATGTGGAAATTGACTTTTGTTACTTGCTAAACCAAGAAACCAATCTGCCTCCAAGAAATTGGCAGCTTCCACTTGTGCTCTTCCTGTCAATTTTGCAACCTGCAAAATCTGCATCTGAGTAACCTATTAGTTTAAAATCTGATTCTCTGGGATACCACAATCCCAGATCAGCTGTTCCCTTAAGATACTTGAATATTCTTTTCACAGCTGTTAAGTGAGGTTCTCTTGGATCTGCTTGAAATCTTGCACAAAGACAGGTAGCATACATGATATCAAGTCTACTAGCAGTTAGATAGAGTAAAGAGCCAATCATACCTCTATAATCAGTTATATCTACTGATTTAGCAGTATTCTTATCCAATTTTGTGGCAGTGGCCATGAGAGTGGATGCACTTGAACAATCTTGCATTCCAAATTTCTTCAGCAAGTTTCTGGTGTACTTGGTTTGACAAATAATAGTGCCTTCTTCATTCTGCTTGACTTGAAGGCCCAGAAAATAGCTGAGTTCCCCCATCATACTCATTTGATATCTTGACTGCATCAGTTTGGCAAACTTTTTGCAAAGTCTGTCATTTGTAGAACCAAAGATGATATCATCAACATATATTTGAACCAAAAGTAAGTCCTTTCCATGGTTGAGGTAGAACAGTGTTTTGTCTATAGTTCCTCTGTTAAATCCACTTTCCGAAAGAAACTGAGCTAAAGTCTCATACCATGCTCTTGGAGCTTGCTTAAGGCCATAAAGTGTTTTATCAAGCCTGTAGACATGATTTGGATATTTGAGATCTACAAAGCCTGGAGGTTGTTCAACATATACCTCCTCTTCCAATTCTCCATTGAGAAAAGCACTTTTCACATCCATTTGAAAGACAATAAACTTTTTGTGAGCAACATAAGCCAAAAATATCCTTATGGCTTCCAATCTAGCAACTGGTGCAAATGTTTCATCATAATCAATTCCCTCCTGTTGAGAATATCATTTTGCAACCAACCTTGCTTTATTCCTTGTAATTATGCCATCATTATCAGTTTTGTTTCTGAACACCCATTTTGTACCAACAACTGATCTGTTCTTTGGTCCTGGCATAAGGGTCCAAACTTTGTTTCTTTCAAATTCATTTAACTCTTCCTGCATTGCTTGCACCCAATCAGCATCTTAAAGAGCTTCTTCCACTTTCTTTGGTTTAGTCTGAGAAAGAAAAGAATTATAAAGACATTCACTTGAAGTAGCTGTTCTAGTTCTGACACCTGCATCAGGATTTCCAATTATTAAATCAGGTGTATGTGATTTAGTCCACTTCCTTGCAGATGGAAGGTTTTCTCTAGAACTGGATGCTCCCCCATGATCCATGCTATCTTCATTAACATTTTCTGATGCTCCCCCTGAAACTGTGCTCTTTGAGTTGGGTCCTTCAGAATTTAAGTTTTCAGAACTATCAGAACTTGGCTAATCAAAACTGGATGAATCAGAACTTGAAGAGCCAGTTGTCTGTTCTGATGCTTCTTGAGATGTGGTTGTATCTTCAGTATGCTCCCCCTGCACAGGTGCATCCTCCTTTGACGTAGTCACCACAGTTTCAATGACATCAGAGTTTAGTCCATCAGAGTTTGCAGTATCAGGACTTAGACTGTCAGGGTTTTCAGTATCAGAATTTAATTCTTCATTTTTGAATCTCAGCTGATCATGATCATTAAAATCTTCAAGTCCAGTAATCTTCTTATCATCAAAAGAGACATTGATAGATTCCATGACCACCCTTGTTCTCAAGTTGTAGACTCTGAAGGCTTTTGTGGAAAGTGGATATCCAACAAAGATTCCTTCATCAGCTTTTAGATCAAATTTGGATAGCTGTTCAGGATGAGTCTTAAGAACAAAACACTTGCATCCAAATGCATGAAAATACTTCAGATTTGGATTCTTTTTCTTCACCATCTCATATGGTGTCTTTCCTTGCTTGTTAATGAGTGTTGCATTCTGAGTAAAACAAGCAGTCTGCACAGCTTCAGCCCAGAAATAGGTTAGAAGCTTTGCTTCATCAAGCATAGTTCATGCAGCTTCAATGAGAGTTCTATTCTTTCTTTCAACAACTCCATTTTGCTGTGGAGTTCCAGGAGCAGAAAATTCCTGCTTGATTCCATGGTCTTTGCAGAACTCTTCCATTGTAAAATTCTTGAACTCAGTGCCATTATCACTTCTTATTATTTTCACAGAGTCTTTAACCAATTTATCCAGTTGTTTGACATGATCAATCAAGATAGATGCAGTTTCACTTTTTATGTGCAAGAAATACACCCATGTGTATCTGGTGAACTCATCCACTATGACCATAACATATTTCTTCTTTGCAATAGACATGACATTTACTGGACCAAATAGATCAACATGTAGTAGGTGATAAGGCTCAAGAATTGATGATTCAGTCTTGCTCTTGAATGAGGATTTCCTTTGTTTAGCCTTCTGACAAGAATCACAAAGGCCATCAGGAGCAAATACTGACTTTGGCAGTCCTCTCACAAGATCTTTCTTGACTAATTCATTTATATTGTTGAAATTTAAATGAGAGAGTTTCTTGTGCCAGTTCCAGATTTCTTCAATTGATGCTCTACTCATCAGACATATTACAGAACTATCAGTACTTGTTGAAAGCTTGGCTTCATAAATGTTACCATGCCTGTATCCTTTCAAAACAACTTTGCCTGTAGATTTGCTTACAATTTCACAGTGTTCTTCAAAGAAATCCACATGATAACCTCTGTCACAGATTTGACTAACACTCAGCAGATTGTGTTTAAGTCCTGTGACCAGAGCTACTTCTTTAATGATGACATTCCCAAGATTGATATTGCCATATCCTAATGTTTTTCCAATGTTACCATCTCCATAAGAAACACTTGGGCCAACCTTATCCACAAAGTCTGATAGCAGGGCTTTATTTCCAGTCATATGTCCTGAACATCCACTGTCCAGAACTAGGATGTTTTTCCTGTTGCCCTGCAATCACAAAGACCACTACTGATCAGTTTTAAGGACCCAGACTTGCTTGGATCCTTTGGCCTTATTAAGTTTGTTAACATTTGTAGCGGATTTAGCATCAGAGTTTATGTTAACATTTTTCTTATCGGAATTTACACTATCAGACTTTGAATCAGAACTTACACTAGAAGGAACAATGCTAACTTTCTTTAAAGAAGGTTTTATTTGATAATAATCATAGTACAAACTATGATATTCCTTACTAGTATAAATGGAATGCCATAAACTACCACAATGAAAACAAGGATTTTGTGGCTTATATCTAACATACTGACTCTTAACTCCTGACTTTGAAGGTAAGGAGTTTATGTTCTTATTCTTCCTGCAAAAAGAAGCCAGATGGTTAAAACTTCCACAATTATGACACGTTTTTCTAGGAGCATCAGGAACAGGCTTATAATCATTGCTTTTATTCACACCTTCCTTTCCATTCATATTTTTCCTAGGTGATTTTACCTTGTTTGCATTCTTAACTTCTTTCAGCTTATGCTTAAGCTGCTTCTTTGTCATTAAGCCTAGGTTTACTTCAGTTGTCTTTTCCTGTTTTAGTTTGTCAGAAGTTAATTCCTTTTTAACTTCTGATTTCTCAGTTTCAGACTTTACAGCTACAAACTTAACAGGTTTTAACTTTGGCTTTTGTTTAACAACTATAGGCTTAATATCTACAGTTCCTTTATCATTCTTATCATCTCCATAACCTAAGCCCTCTTTCCAATTTCCACTACTTAACAAATTTTGAGTTGTTCTGCCAGAGTTAGTCCAAGTCCTGATAATCTCTCTTTCCTTTTCTAACTCAGTTTTTAGAGATTCATTCATTTTAAGTACTTCATCCCTAACATAGAAAGCATCATTTCTATCTTTCTGAGTTTGATGGAACATTACTAACTCTTTTTCTAAATAATCATTCCTCTTTTTACAAGCAAGATTTTCAGAAGTTAATCTTTCACATGTTAAAGTTTGATCTCTATAACTAATGAACATGGTTTTAAGATATCTTCTGAACTCATTAATATCATCAGTATGAAAGGCATAAGTAGTTTGAGGTACCTTTAACTTAGCAGCTTCAGGACTGCTATCAGCATTTGCCATATCAGCATTTTCCATCAAGGCATAGTTCTTCTCACTTTCAGAATCTGAAGTGTCTGTCCAGCTTTTCTTCTTTGTGACATGAGCCTTAGCTTTGTCACTCTTCACTTTCTTGTAATCAGGAGATATGTGGCCTTTCTCACCACAGTTGTAGCATTTGACATTTATGTAATCTCCTCTGTCAGACTTCCCTCCTTTGCCTTCAGATTTTCTGAAATTCTTCTTATCAAAACTTGCACCTTTCCTGGAAAACTTCTTTCCCTTCCTGAACTTCCTGTATGCAATCCTTGTGATTCCTTTCACCATAAGAGAACACAGCTTCATCATCTCTTCATCAACATCCATCTCAGGTGAGCTTTCAGTTTCTGAGTCACCATCACTATCAGAACTTGATGACTCAGTATCAGACTTTGTTAAGAGCGCTTTACCCTTGCCTTTCCTTGAGGTAGCGGCCTTGGGGGATTCTTCTTCAGCCTTAAGAGCAACTGTCCTTGACTTTCCTCCTTTCCTCTTGCTTCTTTGTTCCATCTCAAGTTCATGAGTCTTGAGCATCCCATAGATTTCATCAAGAGTTGTTTCTTCAAGACTATAGTTGTCTCTTATGATTGTGGTCTTCAAATCCCAGTTTTCAGGAAGAGCTAACAGGAATTTAAGGTTTGAATCTTCAAGATCATACTCCTTATCAACCGGTGACAAATCATTCAAGAGTTTGACAAATCTATCATATAAATCAGTCAATGACTCATTAGCCTTTGAGTCAAAGTGTTCATACTCTTGAGTGAGTATTGTCTTCCTGTTCTTCTTAATCGAATCAGTTCCCTGACATCTTGTTACCAAGGCATCCCATATCTCCTTTGCAGTTTTGCAGTTTATTACCCTGTTTGACATTACATTATCAATGGCACTATGCATCAAGTGTTGTACCTTAGCATCCTTAGCAATTGATGCGATATTTTCAGCAGTGTAATCACTCTTTTCTTTTGGTACTGACTTTGCTGCTTCACCTGCAACTGCAACAACGAGTTTTGTTGGATTGTGAGGTCCTTCCTTGATTCTATCAAGATATTCTGGATCTGTAGCTTCCAGAAACATAGTCATCCTCACCTTCCATATGGGATATTCAGATGGTTTCAATATGGG
Organism: Apium graveolens; assembly: GCF_009905375.1. NCBI lineage: Eukaryota > Viridiplantae > Streptophyta > Magnoliopsida > Apiales > Apiaceae > Apium > Apium graveolens. The sequence continues at coordinate 141,054,298 of NC_133647.1, forward strand.
AACTCTAATAGCCTCATATCGACTATGGATTTGTGTCTTTGGAGGTTCTTCAGTTTTGGTGGGCTTAGTTGGAGTTTCTGCTTCAGACATGATTGTTTTTAGATCTTAAACTGTTTGTGTGTTAACAGATAGGCCCTGATACCACTTGTTAGGTCACACACACTGTAGAAGGGGGTTGAATACAGTGTATAGCACAATCAAATCGAATTCAAATAACATAAGTAACAGAAAATAGACTTTATTCAAAGCAATAAACTCTGTTACAATATGGAACTGTCCTCTCTCAGTGATGAACAAATATCACGAGAGCTGCTAGGGTTACAATGAATAATATTCTCGATAATGATAACACTAATAGTGTAAACCCTATGTCTGTGTTTATATACTACACAGTTATAAGATAATCGCTAATTGATATGGAATATAATTCTGCTTCCTAAAATATATCAATCAGATATCTTTTCTTCCAAGTATTCTATTCTTCATAGAATTCCTTCTTCATGCATATCTCTTCTTACGTTTGTCTCAATCTTCTCTTCCTTCAATTAGCCGCCTTCCTTATCTGAACGTTTCCTTTAAGTCCTGATATTATCTTCTGATAAATATCTCCTGAACCTTAAGTACTGATGACTTAAGTTCTGACTTCAGTATAAGTGCTGATTTCAGTTAAGTACTGATTTGTCCTGTTTAAGTAAGATCTGAAAACTAAACATAAATCATATTAGTCATGACATTACTAACATGCTTTATACATTATTCACGAAAGGTTTAATTGATCACCGATTTAATTATTATTACTTGTATAACAATGATGTATTACTAGATGCCACTCATTCTTTATAATTTAAATACGAGATATTTAAATTATTGTCAACGTAATCATAACCTATAGGGTCGCACAAAGAAAGCATGGAGGAATATTTAATTCAAATTCGGATTTAAATTAAAAAGAAAATTTGAATTACTTATTATTAATTAAGTTGGACTTAATTAATGGGATAAATGAATTTCGAATTTGTATATAACTAAATCCAAAATTTAGTTGTTATTTAATAATTGAGTTTAACTTTTTTTGACAAATGCAGAAAACTTTCATTAAATTGAATATAGTACAGCCGGGATAAACCCCCAACTATCGATACAACCAGGTGGTAAAACAAATAACATACTAAAAATAATTAGATGATTTATTTCCTGATCATTTAACACATAGAATTTAAGCATTCTTGAAGCTAAAAATGAAATCAAAGACATCCCAAGCGATCCAAATTGCACCAGCGTATTTGAAAATAGCAAAATCGCAATTGACCATATCACATAAAAACTATGGTTAGCCCAATGTTCAGAAACACCAATCACATAAAATGAGATTAGAGAAGCGGCATAATAGTTATCTACATGCCGGACACCAGCTATAAACATGCTGAAGACACCCCAATTATCTACATGCCGGATACCAGCTATAGACATGCCGAAAATGTAAACCCATGAAAGATGAACAATCTTTGGTTGTGAAAGGTGAACTCTTGCAATAATCACCACCGTCCCAGATTCGATGCAGACTTTGCAGATCACCAAAAATATCAATAAATTCGTCCTTGACAGATTCAACACCAACACCAAATAAACCCAAACATCACTAAACAAAAATATAACAAACACTCCAAAAGGAGAGATATAACACACACTCCAAGAGGAGAGACATACAAACACCCAATAAATTGGGTTTTATTGGAAGAAAATTAACGAAAATAAAAGAAAATGAAGGGATTGGGGCTTTCCACCGGAGAAAACCAGTGGAAGCCCCTCGATTTACTTGAAAATTGACAACTCCTAATAGAGGGGTGAAAAGGAGGGAGGCGGCTTTTGAGTTTAACTTAATTATTAAATAAATAGAATTTCAAATTTTTATAAACTCTAACTTGGATTAGGGTTAGGACTGTTTTTGGCCTCTCTATATAAACATCCTTAAGGCTAAAATTAGGCATACATTTTTATTAGATAAAAAACATAAAACCCTAACAGCTAAAGGTGTGAGAGAGAGAGAGAGGGGAAAACAGGTCCGTTCTTAGTGCTAGTACACGCCTCTTCTGTACCATCTTTCGTGTGGATACCTTTAGGGAGTAGATCATTAAGGCGAGATATGTGGTGTTCGGTTAAAGCTAGGATCTCCTTTTGACAACCATAATCGTAAAGCTCTTTAATGTAAACATCTCATCCATGAATTAAATATTATTTTTCGCATGGATCATGCGGAGGGTTTCAGTTTATTCTATTTTACGGTTTTATATATTATTTTCACTGCATTTTATGCCTCGAAACCTAACAATGGTATCAGAGCTACTTGCGAAAGGTTTTAATTCGTTTGTGTGTTTACTGATTTTGATGATAATATCATGTAACAATCTGCCATGACTATATGTATGCGATTTGTATATTATGCATGTGTTGATAATATGCCATGATAGATATTTTATATTATGCATGTATTGATGATCTTCCTTGATAAATATGATGGTATTATGTATGTCGATGATCTGCCATGATAGATATTTGATATTATGCATGTATTGATGATCTGAGATGATTGTTGTTATGTTTAATTGTGTCTGGACACAATAGGGGACTGGAACATACTGTATGTATATGATACGATTATATAGAGATGAAAAATCAAGCAGAAAGGTTCTGTTTTGATTCTGAAAATTATTTTCGGGGCCTCGTTTTGAACCCCGGACGGGGCGCGTGGCCCCCCGTACCCACCCCCCGAACTCACAGCGGAGTTCGATCTGCAAAATAGTATTCCGTATCTGTTCCACTTCATATGGTTAATTAGATTAATCATAATAAATATATGATAAATTATATTATTATATGTTATTTGAGCATGATGGCTATGGCCTTTAGACCTTAGATTAATGTTTTTTTTATTGTGGTTTTGGTTTTTAAATACGACTTGCATGTCGTTTTGATTCTTGTAATATTAAATCTCGAATGTAACTTGAGTTCTTCTTGTAAGTTCATTAGATTAGGTTTTTATATTTCATTTATGTAATGTACTTGAAGAATTGAAGACTAGAAAAAGGAATCCATTGTAGGTGATCTAAGGAAGCTATACAAGGAAGCAAATAAAACAAGAAGACATATGATGTAATAAATAGTTGTATTTATATACTTAACCACCTTAGATTGACCATGATCTTTATCATGAGCTTGATGAAGATCATATAGGATTGGGCCATAACCTACCATATTTATTTTATTGTACTTTATATATATCATGTGATGAATGAATGTGTAGAATAGTTAGAATGATGCATGTTTAATTATATTAACAATGTATATATTAGATACACCACCCATGCCATGCCTGCTAAACAAGATAAAATCTGTAACGATTCAAGATTTTAAAATTTAACAAACGATCATGAGATTCTTGTGTTTCAGAAACACAGAATAAAATACGAATTTTCTTTATTTATGATATGTGGCAATTTTGTCAAAAGCAGGTTCATTGCACTTGTAAGGTTGTGGGTTTTAAGCGAGACCGTTGTGACTCCCTCACTACCTGGAAATCAAGCCATTAACAAATATTGATTTGAAGTATTTCATTCAAGGAAAAATTAAGAATCTCTTTATGATGGGATCATGATTGTTTTAATATTAACAAAACCCTAAAGTTTATATTTAGTTGTTTAGATGCCTTCCAATATGTCCAACGCGTTAACCCCTAGATCAATAAGGAGTGGGTTCTCCAGAGTGAAGTATTCTCATCTATCATGGGAGATGCGTTTAAGTATATTGATACTTTCTGACTATTGGATTTGACTTAACTAAGTTACCATAATAGGATTGTGAACTTGGAGGCATGCAGTTTGGCAAGAATTATTAGATAAATATGAACAAATGTTGTTCCACCGAACTATCCAAGAGTTATATAGTTGATATAATTGACAAATATTGTCTACCTTATTGAATCATGTTTTAGGAGTAAAGCCAAAACTGAACTAAAATGTTGTGAAATTTGGTTCTTGGCTCACTAGAAGGGATATAGAAGATATTCTTTCCGAATTAATAGTTAGGGCTATTGATTTGATAAAATTAGTGGGAGATATATATTGTGAATATATATGAATAATCACTTGATTTAATGATCATTTGTAGACTAATTAATTTTATGCATTTTAATATTATAGATATCAAATGGCAAACAACTCAAACAACTTCTCTGTGCGATCAATCCTTGAGAAGGACAAGCTGAAAAGATCAAACTTCCTTGATTGGCAAAGGAACTTAAGGATAGTCCTCAGGAAAGAGCGAAAGCTCCATGTCATTAATGTTCCTCGCCCAAGACCTCTTACTGAAGGTGCAAAGTGTGTTCAACATGCTGCTTATTAGAAAAATATAGATGATGACACGGATGTCACCTGTTTGATGCTAGCAACTATGAGTCCTGAGCTTCGGAAATAACATGAGCATAAGGATGCTTATACCATGATTGAGCATCTTAAACGTATGTTTGACGGACAGGCTCATCAAAAAGGTTTGATACAAGCAAAGCTTTGTATACATGTAAACAGGGTGATCGTGATCCGGTGGACCGCATGTTCTAAAGATGATTGGATATATGGAGTAACTTGCTACTCTGGGTTCCGCGATTGGTCCGGAAGCCCAGATAGATCTAATCTTACAATCTTTGAACAACAAGTATACTCAGTTTATAATGAATTACAACATTAATGAGATAGACAAGACACCTACCGAATTGTTGGTTATATTAAAAACTACTGAGAACAACATTCAGAAGGCATCCCCTGCTCCCATAATGATGTGAATAAAGGGAGTGCCAAAAGGAAATGTAAATGGAAAGGAAAGAGAGGATGTGATCCAAATCTGCTGTTGCTCCTAAAACTGCTCCCAAATAGGCTTTGAAGCCTGAATGTGGTGTTGCAAAGGGTGATACTTGTCACTACTGCAAGGAACCGGGTCATTGGAAGAGAAACTGTCACACTTATTTGGAGGATATGAAGAAGAAGAAGGCTGCTGGTACTTTTGATTTAGGTATTTATGTTATAGAAGTTAATTTGTCTACTTCTACTTCATGGATATTAGATACTGGATGTGGTTCTCTATTAGGGTGAAAACACGCGCTAATATTCACGCAAGTATACGCGTTCGCAAGTAATATAGAATACTTTCTAGCTCGTTCCCACAGAGACTCAGACTAATTATGTTCAATTAACACTCACTCACCAATGTATGATTACGTCTCAATGTTAAGACAATAACACGTAGATTCGATTAACTAATTATTAACTATAATTAACTATAAGAATTAAACACTAAATCGACACTTAAATTAATAATATTAAACACACATGAGATCATAACTTTATTACTATTTCCTTCAATAGTTATTGTTATTACCCTTAGCAAACTGTCACACCCCCAACTTAACAATACATAATATATAACTATTATAATATTTAAAAGAAAGTAAATATAACCGAATCCAAGATCTTACAGTTTAGGGTTTGGAACAGCCCAACACTACCATCTATTACAACTGATTTTAATATCGAATCCTCACACAAAACTATCTCTTATTCTACCTGAGCTCGGACATACGCATCAGCGTCACAAGTCTTACGTGCTGTCTGCTTGAATCTAACCATAGCTGCTAGCTGTAATATCAGGGTTAAAGCAAGGAGTGAGCCAAATAACTAATAATAAAGAATGAATCGAGATATATATTAAAGAATGACAATGCGAAGATATAACTAATAATAACAAGAGATGAAATTTTGGGTGATGGCATCATTTGCTTGAATCCATTTTCAAAATCATAACTTAATCAAAATCATTTTATGACGCTACGGATTACAGCCGCTGATCAGCCGCGAAGTAATCCCGAACCTCGCTGGGTTCTAAAATATTAATGGGATCCCTAGGCAACTTTTAAGCCTACAATATAAGTGTGGAAAGGACTCGCGTCTCAGTCTAGATCTACTATTCAAAGAAACATTTATCCCCCTTTGGGACTGAAAATCCATATTTTAATCATTTCAAAAACTGATGCCGATTTATAATAAAATCTCTTAAGTAGTAAACATTTTTATCAAGGGATTATAGATCAACTTTGAAAAACTGGAAATATGTCACCAAATTTCAGGGCCATGATCCACTAGACTTTACTATATTAGGGTAATTGAAAGGTTTCCATATACAAGAACTTTGACAAGGAGATTTAGCAAGGTTATTGGATTATATGAAAGAGTAATGCCAAACTAGGCTTAAATCAATGGTTTTCGACAAGGTACAAGTACTAGAACATCAAGAAGATAAGTTTCATGAATACTAGGGGTGTTAAGGTATGATGAGAATGATCTTTAGCTCAAGGTATATCAGGATTGTCGAACTTTAGGGTAAGAAAAAGGGTTATCAATCAATTAAGAACAACTTTAAAGAATATCTGGCTTTTAGGTATCAAAGTAAAGTTTCTATTGGGGTTCAAGCATCAGGGTGAGAGGTCAATATTTTAGGAATCAATAGCATGATAATCAAGAGGATCAATCAAGTATTATATCAAATCTTTATTTTATCATGGCATTCCAATTACTTTGATATACTAGCGTGATACGACTTTTGATCTACTTGCAATATGTACTTGAGGGTTCATGGAATTTCTATATAATACGAAGATAGATTTAAGAATCGCTTGGTTCAAGTATATCAAGATAACTCAGGATACTCGCATCATAGATATAGGAACTAATTATCACACATTTGTAGTGTAAACGAAATACAGGTTGAATCACTTGCCTTGAGAAAGGCTGGTCTGGTCTGGCTGGTAGGAGCAACTGGAAGCTTTACTCGACCTTTTTGGCAAGTTTACCCTCGTCTCAAGATCCTACATAAATAATAATAACCTCATTATAATATATTCTCACCAACTCAACCTATTTACAACCCGAAATTAAACACAAATGGCACTTAGGCCTATATGCACGCAATTTCTAATCACCTTATAAATACAATAGTACACATAGCCACATATACTCACATATCATATTTTAATATCAAATAATATCACACACACAATAATGCAACACTAGGCTTGAATGATCTCGATCCCCAACTAAGTCACTTGATCGCTAAACTAGACAAAGTCTCCAAATTTTGGCCTCCTAACACGATGTGCCTTTACTAAACTATCCAAAACCTATTGACCCTCACTTGGGCCTTTTACTCTACTGGATTTATACTATCTTGCAACCATAGTGGTCAACCTAGGTCTCACTCATAAGTGCTCTAAAACTATGTGATAAGTGAAAGTGCTCACTAAGGTAAATTTCAGAATGACATCTATGGTTTCTTGAGTGCATTAAACACTCTTACCCTACAAGTTTACCTCCAAACCTTCTACACTAGACTCTTATGACCATAAGGCATTTCCCAAACTTGATGTGGCTCAAGGGCCTAGCTTGGGCCTCCTTGGGCCTAAGCTTAAAGTCCATGGTTTCCCTGTTTTTCTGGGCAGAAAATGCCCTGACTTGAACTAACTTGTGACACATGGTTCTAACTCAAATCTTATGAACTATGGCTGGAAAAACTCTTCTGACACTCCCTTTAACTAAGGCCCAACAGGGCCTAATGAGGGTCTACCCATGACATGGTCAAAACTTCCTATTTCTAAGTTACAACAAAACTGTCCCCTGCTGGACAGATTTTGTGATTCCTCTCACTTTCTTGCAATCAGGAGATATGTGGCCTTTCTCACCACAGTTATAGCATTTGTCATTTATGTAATCTCCTCTTTCAGACTTCCCTCCTTTGCCTTCAGATTTTCTGAAATTCTTCTTATCAAAACTTGCACCTTTCCTGGAAAACTTCCTTCCCTTCCTGAACTTCCTGTATGCAATCCTTGTGATTCCTTTCACCATAAGAGAACACAGCTTCATCATCTCTTCATCAACATCCATCTCAGGTGAGCTTTCAGTTTCTGAGTCACCATCACTATCAGAACTTGATGACTCAGTATCAGACTTTGTGAAGAGCGCTTTACCCTTGCCTTTCCTTGAGGTAGCTGCCTTGGGGGATTCTTCTTCAGCCTTATGAGCAACTGTCCTTGACTTTCCTCCTTTCCTCTTGCTTCTTTGTTCCATCTCAAGTTCATGAGTCTTGAGCATCCCATAGATTTCATCAAGAGTTGTTTCTTCAAGACTATAGTTGTCTCTTATGATTGTGGCCTTCAAATCCCAGTTTTCAGGAAGAGCTAACAGGAATTTAAGGTTTGAATCTTCAAGATCATACTCCTTATCAACCGGTGACAAATCATTCAAGAGTTTGACAAATCTATCATATAAATCAGTCAATGACTCATTAGCCTTTGAGTCAAAGTGTTCATACTCTTGAGTGAGTATTGTCTTCCTGTTCTTCTTAATCGAATCAGTTCCCTGACATCTTGTTACCAAGGCATCCCATATCTCCTTTGCAGTTTTGCAGTTTATTACCCTGTTTGACATTACATTATCAATGGCACTATGCATCAAGTGTTGTACCTTAGCATCCTTAGCAATTGATGCGATATTTTCAGCAGTGTAATCACTCTTTTCTTTTGGTACTGACTTTGCTGCTTCACCTGCAACTGCAACAACGAGTTTTGTTGGATTGTGAGGTCCTTCCTTGATTCTATCAAGATATTCTGGATCTGTAGCTTCCAGAAACATAGTCATCCTCACCTTCCATATGGGATATTCAGATGGTTTCAATATGGGAACTCTAATAGCCTCATATCGACTATGGATTTGTGTCTTTGGAGGTTCTTCAGTTTTGGTGGGCTTAGTTGGAGTTTCTGCTTCAGACATGATTGTTTTTAGATCTTAAACTATTTGTTTGTTAACAGATAGGCCCTGATACCACTTTTTAGGTCACACACACTGTAGAAGGGGGTTGAATACAGTGTATAGCACAATCAAATCGAATTCAAATAACACAAGTAACAGAAAATAGACTTTATTCAAAGCAATAAACTCTGTTACAATATGGAACTGTCCTCTCTCAGTGATGAACAAATATCACGAGAGCTGCTAGGGTTACAATGAATAATATTCTCGATAATGATAACACTAATAGTGTAAACCCTATGTCTGTGTTTATATACTACACAGTTACAAGATAATCGCTAATTGATATGAAATATAATTCTGCTTCCTAAAATATATCAATCAGATATCTTTTCTTCCAAGTATTCTATTCTTCATAGAATTCCTTCTTCATGCATATCTCTTCTTACGTTTGTCTCAATCTTCTCTTCCTTCAATCAGCCGTCTTCCTTATCTGAACGTTTCCTTTAAGTCCTGATATTATCTTCTGATAAATATCTCCTGAACCTTAAGTACTGATGACTTAAGTTCTGACTTCAGTACAAGTGCTGATTTCAGTTAAGTACTGATTTGTCCTGTTTAAGTAAGATCTGAAAACTAAACATAAATCATATTAGTCATGACATTATCAAATATATCTAACATGCTTTATACATTATTCACGAAAGGTTTAATCGATCACCGATTTAATTATTATTACTTGTATAACAATGATGTATTACTAGATGCCACTCATTGTTTATAATTTAAATATGAGATATTTAAATTATTGTCAACGTAATCATAACCTATAGGGCCGCACAAAGAAAGCATGGAGGAATATTTAATTCAAATTCGGATTTGAATTAAAAAGAAAATTTGAATTACTTATTATTAATTAAGTTGGACTTAATTAATGGGATAAATGAATTTTGAATTTGTATATAATTAAATCTGAAATTTAGTTGTTATTTAATAATTTAGTTTAACTTTTTTTGACAAATGCAGAAAACTTTCATTAAATTGAATATAGTACAGCCGGGATAAACCCCTAACTATCGATACAACCATGTGGTAAAACAAATAACATACTAAAAATAATTAGATGATTTGTTTCCTGATCGTTTAACACATAGAATTTAAGCATTCTTGAAGCTAAAAATGAAATCAAAGACATCCCAAGCGATCCAAATTGCACCAGCGTTTCTGAAAATAGCAAAATCGCAATTGACCATATCACATAAAAACTATGGTTAGCCCAATGTTCAGAAACACCAATCGCATAAAATGAGATTAGAGAAGCGGCATAATAGTTATCTACATGCCGGACACCAGCTATAAACATGCTGAAGACACCCCAATTATCTACATGCCGGATACCAGCTATAGACATGCCGAAAATGTAAACCCATGAAAGATGAACAATCTTTGGTTGTGAAAGGTGAACTCTTGCAATAATCACCACCGCCCCAGATTCGATGCAGACTTTGCAGATCACCAAAAATATCAATAAATTCGTCCTTGACAGATTCAACACCAACACCAAATAAACCCAAACATCACTAAACAAAAACATAACAAACACTCCAAAAGGAGAGATATAACACACACTCCAAGAGGAGAGACATACAAACACCCAATAAATTGGGTTTTATTGGAAGAAAATTAACGAGAATAAAAGAAAATGAAGGGATTGGGGCTTTCCACCGGAGAAAACCAGTGGAAGCCCCTCGATTTACTTGAAAATTGACAACTCCTAATAGAGGGGTGAAAAGGAGGGAGGCGGCTTTTGAGTTTAACTTAATTATTAAATAAATAGAATTTCAAATTTTTATAAACTCTAACTTGGATTAGGGTTAGGACTGTTTTTGGCCTCTCTATATAAACATCCTTAAGGCTAAAATTAGGCTTACATTTTTATTAGATAAAAAACATAAAACCCTAGCAGCTAAAGGTGTGAGAGAGAGAGGGGAAAACAGGTCCGTTCTTAGTGCTAGTACACGCCTCTTCTGTACCAGCTTTCGTGTGGATACCTTTAGGGAGTAGATCGTTAAGGCGAGATATGTGGTGTTCGGTTAAAGCTAGGATCTCCTTTTGACAACCATAATCGTAAAGCTCTTTAATGTAAACATCTCATCCATGAATTAAATATTATTTTTCGCATGGATCATGCGGAGGGTTTCAGTTTATTCTATTTTACGGTTTTATTTATTATTTTCACTGCATTTTATGCCTCGAAACCTAACAATGGTATCAGAGCTACTTGCGAAAGGTTTTAATTCGTTTGTGTGTTTACTGATTTTGATGATAATATCATGTAACAATCTGCCATGACTATATGTATGCGATTTGTATATTATGCATGTGTTGATAATATGCCATGATAGATATTTTATATTATGCATGTATTGATGATCTTCCTTGATAAATATGATGGTATCATGTATGTCGATGATCTGCCATGATAGATATTTGATATTATGCATGTATTGATGATCTGAGATGATTGTTGTTATGTTTAATTGTGTCTGGACACAATAGGGGACTGGAACATACTGTATGTATATGATACGATTATATAGAGATGAAAAATCAAGCAGAAAGGTTCTGTTTTGATTCTGAAAATTATTTTCGGGGCCTCGTTTTGAACCCCGGACGGGGCGCGTGGCCCCCCGTACCCACCCCCCCGAACTCACAGCGGAGTTCGATCTGCAAAATAGTATTCCGTATCTGTTCCACTTCATATGGTTAATTAGATTAATCATAATAAATATATGATAAATTATATTATTATATGTTATTTGAGCATGATGGCTATGGCCTTTAGACCTTAGATTAATGTTTTTTTATTGTGGTTTTGGTTTTTAAATACGACTTACATGTCGTTTTGATTCTTGTAATATTAAATCTCGAATGTAATTTGAGTTCTTCTTGTAAGTTCATTAGATTAGGTTTTTATATTTCATTTATGTAATGTACTTGAAGAATTGAAGACTAGAAGAAGGAATCCATTGTAGGTGATCTAAGGAAGCTATACAAGGAAGCAAATAAAACAAGAAGACATATGATGTAATAGATAGTTGTATTTATATACTTAACCACCTTAGATTGACCATGATCTTTATCATGAGCTTGATGAAGATCACATAGGATTGGGCCATAACCTACCACATTTATTTTATTGCACTTTATATATATCATGTGATGAATGAATGTGTAGAATAGTTAGAATGATGCATGTTTAATTATATTAACAATGTATGTATTAGATACACCACCCATGCCATGCCTGCTAAACAAGATAAAATCTGTAACGATTCAAGATTTTAAAATTTAACAAACGATCATGAGATTCTTGTGTTTCAGAAACACAGAATAAAATACGAATTTTCTTTATTTATGATATGTGGCAATTTTGTCAAAAGCAGGTTCATTGCACTTGTAAGGTTGTGGGTTTTAAGCAAGACCGTTGTGACTCCCTCACTACCTGGAAATCAAGCCATTAACAAATATTGATTTGAAGTATTTCATTCAAGGAAAAATTAAGAATCTCTTTATGATGGGATCATGATTGTTTTAATATTAACAAAACCCTAAAGTTTATATTAAGTTGTTTAGATGCCTTCCAATATGTCCAACGCGTTAACCCCTAGATCGATAAGGAGTGGGTTCTCCAGAGTGAAGTATTCTCATCTATCATGGGAGATGCGTTTAAGTATATTGATACTTTCTGACTATTGGATTTGACTTAACTAAGTTACCATAATAGGATTGTGAACTTGGAGGCATGCAGTTTGGCAAGATTTATTAGATAAATATGAACAAATGTTGTTCCACCGAACTATCCAAGAGTTATATAGTTGATATAATTGATAAATATTGTCTACCTTATTGAATCATGTTTTAGGAGTAAAGCCAAAACTGAACTAAAATGTTGTGAAATTTGGTTCTTGGCTCACTAGAAGGGATATAGAAGATATTCTTTCCGAATTAATAGTTAGGGCTATTGATTTGATAAAATTAGTGGGAGATATATATTGTGAATATATATGAATAATCACTTGATTTAATGATCATTTGTAGACTAATTAATTTTATGCATTTTAATATTATAGATATCAAATGGCAAACAACTCAAACAACTTCTCTGTGCGATCTATCCTTGAGAAGGACAAGCTGAAAAGATCAAACTTCCTTGATTGGCAAAGGAACTTGAGGATAGTCCTCAGGAAGGAGCGGAAGCTCCATGTCATTAATGTTCCTCGCCCAAGACCTCTTACTGAAGGTGCAACGCGTGTTCAACATGCTGCTTATCAGAAGAATATAGATGATGACACGGATGTCACCTGTTTGATGCTAGCGACTATGAGTCCTGAGCTTCGGAAATAACATGAGCATAAGGATGCTTATACCATTATTGAGCATCTTAAACGTATGTTTGACGGACAGGCTCATCAAAAAGGTTTGATACAAGCAAAGCTTTGTATACATGTAAACAGGGTGATCGTGATCCGGTGGACCACATGTTCTAAAGATGATTGGATATATGGAGTAACTTGCTACTCTGGGTTCCGCGATTGGTCCGGAAGCCCAGATAGATCTAATCTTACAATCTTTGAACAACAAGTATACTCAGTTTATAATGAATTACAACATTAATGAGATAGACAAGACACCTACCGAATTGTTGGTTATATTAAAAACTACTGAGAACAATATTCAGAAGGCATCCCCTGCTCCCATAATGATGGTGAATAAAGGGAGTGCCAAAAGGAAAGGTAAATGGAAAGGAAAGAGAGGATGTGATCCAAATCTGCTGTTGCTCCTAAAACTGCTCCCAAATAGGCTTTGAAGCCTGGAGGTGGTGTTGTAAAGGGTGATACTTGTCACTACTGCAAGGAACCGGGTCATTGGAAGAGAAACTGTCACACTTATTTGGAGGATATGAAGAAGAAGAAGGCTGCTTGTACTTTTGATTTAGGTATTTATGTTATAGAAGTTAATTTGTCTACTTCTACTTCATGGATATTAGATACTGGATGTGGTTCTCTATTAGGGCGAAAACACGCGCTAATATTCACGCAAGTATACGCGTTCGCAAGTAATATATAATACTTTCTAGCTCATTCCCACAGAGACTCAGACTAATTATGTTCAATTAACACTCACTCACCAATGTATGATTACTTCTCAATGTTAAGACAATAACACGTAGATTTGATTAACTAATTATTAACTATAATTAACTATAAGAATTAAACACTAAATCGACACTTAAATTAATAATATTAAACACACATGAGATCATAACTTTATTACTATTTCCTTCAATAGTTATTGTTATTACCCTTAGCAAACTGTCACACCCCCAACTTAACAATACATAATATATAACTATTACAATATTTAAAAGAAAGTAAATATAACCGAATCCAAGATCTTACAGTTTAGGGTTTGTAACAGCCCAACACTACCATCTATTACAACTGATTTTAATATTGAATCCTCACACAAAACTATCTCTTATTCTACCTGAGCTCGGACATACGCATCAGCGTCACAAGTCTTACGTGCTGTCTGCTTGAATCTAACCATAGCTGCTAGCTGTAATATCAGGGTTAAAGCAAGGAGTGAGCCAAATAACTAATAATAAAGAATGAATCGACATATATATTAAAGAATGACAATGCGAAGATATAACTAATAATAACAAGAGATGAAATTTTGGGTGATGGCATCATTTGCTTGAATCCATTTTCAAAATCATAACTTAATCAAAATCATTTTATGACGCTACGGATTACAGCCGCTGATCAGCCGCGAAGTAATCCCGAACCTCGCTGGGTTCTAAAATATTAATGGGATCCCTAGACAACTTTTAAGCCTACAATATAAGTGTGGAAATGACTCGCGTCTCAGTCTAGATCTACTATTCAAAGAAACATTTATCCCCCTTTGGGACTGAAAATCCATATTTTAATCATTTCAAAAACTGATGCCGATTTATAATAAAATCTCTTAAGTAGTAAACATTTTTATCAAGGGATTATAGATCAACTTTGAAACACTGGAAATATGTCACCAAATTTCAGGGCCATGATCCACTAGACTTTACTATATTAGGGTAATTGAAAGGTTTCCATATACAAGAACTTTGACAAGGAGATTTAGCAAGGCTATTGGATTATATGAAAGAGTAATGCCAAACTAGGCTTAAAGCAATGGTTTTCGACAAGGTACAAGTACTAGAACATCAAGAAGATAAGTTTCATGAATACTAGGGGTGTTAAGGTATGATGAGAATGATCTTTAGCTCAAGGTATATCAGGATTGTCGAACTTTAGGGTAAGAAAAAGGGTTATCAATCAATTAAGAACAACTTTAAAGAATATCTGGCTTTTAGGTATCAAAGTAAAGTTTCTATTGGGGTTCAAGCATCAGGGTGAGAGGTCAATATTTTAGGAATCAATAGCATGATAATTAAGAAGATCAATCAAGTATTATATCAAATCTTTATTTTATCATGGCATTCCAATTACTTTGATATACTAGCGTGATACGACTTTTGATCTACTTGTAATATGTACTTGAGGGTTCATGGAATTTCTATATAATACGAAGATAGATTTAAGAATCGCTTGGTTCAAGTATATCAAGATAACTCAGGATACTCGCATCATAGATATAGGAACTAATTATCACACATTTGTAGTGTAAACGAAATACAGGTTGAATCACTTGCCTTGAGAAAGGCTGGTCTGATCTGGCTGGTAGGAGCAACTGGAAGCTTTACTCGACCTTTTTGGCAATTTTACCCTCGTCTCGAGATCCTACATAAATAATAATAACCTCATTATAATATATTCTCACCAACTCAACCTATTTACAACCCGAAATTAAACACAAATGGCACTTAGGCCTATATGCACGCAATTTCTAATCACCTTATAAATACAATAGTACACATAGCCACATATACTCACATATCATATTTTAATATCAAATAATATCACACACATAATAATGCAACACTAGGCTTGAATGATCTCGATCCCCAACTAAGTCACTTGATCGCTAAACTAGACAAAGTCTCCAAATTTTGGCCTCCTAACACGATGTGCCTTTACTAAACTATCCAAAACCTATTGACCCTCACTTGGGCCTTTTACTCTACTGGCTTTATACTATCTTGCAACCATAGTGGTCAACCTAGGTCTCACTCATAAGTGCTCTAAAACTATGTGATAAGTGAAAGTGCTCACTAAGGTAAATTTCAGAATGACATCTATGGTTTCTTGAGTGCATTAAACACTCTTACCCTACAAGTTTACCTCCAAAACATCTACACTAGACTCTTGTGACCATAAGGCATTTCCCAAACTCGATGTGGCTCAAGGGCCTAGCTTGGGCCTCCTTGGGCCTAAGCTTAAAGTCCATGGTTCCCCTGTTTTTCTGGGCAGAAAACGCCCTGACTTGAAATAACTTGTGACACATGGTTCTAACTCAAATCTTATGAACTATGGCTGGAAAAACTCTTCTGACACTCCCTCTAACTAAAGCCCAACAGGGCCTAATGAGGGTCTACCCATGACATGGTCAAAACTTCCTATTTCTAAGTTGCAACAAAACTGTCCCCTGCTGGACAGATTTTGTGATTCCTCTCGTGTACCTAACCAAATGATTTATAAACCTCCAACAAACACCTAAAAACTTTTATATACTCCTAGTGCTAGCTTCTGGTGGCTTGGATCTCAAAGTGCACAACAAATGCTCATTCAAAACTTCCCCATAAACTAGTGCATCAAATCTGGAAACATGCAAACACTAACTAATCCCTTTCCACCTTAACTCCCACTTAATAACCAAGCATCCAACCCTTACCAAAGCAAACCTAGTGCATTAATGTCCTAAAATAGTGCCTCAACAGGAGGGGAGATCATCCATGACCAAGAACAACAACATGCAACTAAAAATATAACATGCAACTCATGGAAACACTTAACAAGATTTCGGCTAAAGGATAAAGCTTAAATGCTTACAAATTCGACTTGTACCTATTACTCATCCTTAATATTCATGAAATATATCTTCTCTTAATTATTAATAAGAAATTTATCATGGAAACAATCTATTTTAAGCACACATATTTCGAATTTATAGATTTTTAGACATAACAACATGATTTCGAAAAGAGTAGCATGCAAAACATGGTTGATCATCATTTTAATATCTTAAAACTAGCATGCATGGCTAAAAATGAATATATAATGAAATTTCAGTAGCATGCAAAGGATTTTAAAGCATGGTTTCTCCATAAAACACTTAGTTAACACATATATAAAATGTATCTCATAGAGAGCTCTTGAATTCACAAGAATCAAGAGTTTCTCTTTGGAGATCACACAAGAACTACACATGCAACCATGAAACTTCATCTCCCAAGTCACAAAACTCTTGGTAAGTATATAAAATAAATGAATGTGGGAGATTTACTCTAGGGAAGATGAGAAATGGAATGAAAAATGGAAGGGAGTGGGGGAATGGGGGCTTCGGCCGAGAGCAAAAGGGAGGGAGGGGAGGAGAGAAAAAATGAGGTGTGTTGGAGTGTGGAGTGAGTGAAAAATGACTTCTCCCACTTTGTTTTTGATTTTATTGGCAAAAAGAATGAGTGGAAATGAGAATGTACAAAAATGACCTCTAGGTAAAGTTAGGCCATTTTGCATGCAAGGTTAGTGTGGTAATTTGGTAATCAACAAATGAGTTAGTGGGGTTAGAAAAGTCTTCTTTTCCCTTTAAGATAATAGAAGAGTGATTTGCATGGAAGGGCTTCCATGTAATTTGCTAATTATAACAAATAAAATTTTTAAAGATTTATTTTTATAAAATAAAATACAAGTTCAAAAATTATGAAATTTATACCATAAAATAACTTGGATTTTTAAAATTTTTATAAAATTACTTTTGAAATTTGTGAACAAAATATCTTTTAAAAGAAAATTTTCCAAGGTTTAGAATATTCCTTATAAATCAAAAATAAGGGAAATAAATAAACTCTTGCTTTGAAAAATTATATACTACATAAAGCAAATTTAAAATGCAAAAAATTTCATTCACACAAACGTACAATCATTTAATATATTTGCATACGGCTCTAATATTATACCAAGTCCACAAATATTACACAAAATGCCGGTCGTAACATCCTCTCCCCCTTAAGGGATTCTGTCCCCAGAATCTAAGAGAACAGATGAGGATACCGGGAACGCATATCAGACTCTAACTCCCAAGTTGATTCTTCGATCTTGGGGTTCCTCCAAGGTACTTTCACTAACTTTACCGACTTATTCCTAAAACTCTTCACTTGCCAGTCGAGTAATTTGACAGGTTGCTCCACAAATGACAGGTCTGCCTGAATTTCTATAGGTTCATATTCTATCACATGGCTGGCGTCAGGATTGTATTTCTTAAGCAATGACACATGGAACACATTATGCACATGCTGATACTGAGGTGGTAAGGCTAACTCGTAGGCCACCTTCCCCACCTGACTCAAATTTTCAAAAGGACCTATATATCTAGGTGCTAACTTCCCTTTCTTGCCAAATCTAGACAACCCTTTTCTTGGTGACACCTTCAACAAAATGGCTTCGCCTACTTGGAATCGAACATCCTTACGCGCTGGATCCGCATACTTTCTCTGTTTATCTTGAGCAGAAAACAACCTTTTCTGAATTAATTTGACTGTCTCATGCAACTGTTGTACCAATTCCGAGCCTAGAATCCTTCCTTCTCCTACTTCATCCCAACTTGTCGGTGATCTACACTTTCATCTGTACAAAGCTTCGTATGGTGGCATGCCAATACTGGAGTGATAACTGTTGTTGTAAGAGAATTCTATCAATGGCAAGTGGTCATCCCAACTTCCTGCAAAATCGATTGCACAACTGCGCAACATGTCTTCGATTGTCTGAATTGTCCTTTCGCTCTGACCATCGGTTTACGGGTGGTACGCCGTACTCATGTTCAACTTCGTGTCAAGACTTTCTTGAAATTGCTTCCAGAATCTCGAGTTAAATCGGGGATCTCTGTCTGAAACTATCGATACGGGTACTCCATGCCTTAGTACGATTTCACGCACGTACAGATGAACCAATTTGTCCAATGACGACTTCTCATTAATTGGAAGGAAATGCGCCGACTTCGTAAGGCGATCAACTATAACCCATATAGCGTCATGTCCGGATTTCGTCCGCGGTAGTCCCACTATAAAGTCCATAGCAATATTTTCCCATTTCCATTCTGGAATCTTTAGGGGCTGAATTAATCCGCTTGGTCGTTGATGTTCTGCCTTCACTTTTTGACAAGTATAACACTTTGCAACCCATTCTGCCACTTCTCACTTCATGTTTGGCCACCAAAAGTTCTGCTTCAAGTCTCGATACATCTTGGTACTCCCCGGGTGGATTGAAAATCTTGAATTGTGGGCTTCTTGCAGAATCTCATTCTTCAATTCAGGTACATGAGGAATCCAAATTCTTGAGGAAAACCTTAGTATACCTTGCTCATCCCTTTGAGTGCCAATCTCTTCTCCAGTTAGCTGATTCTTTTCTTTCTCCATTACTTCTTCCTGACATTTCCTTATCCTTTCCACTAGTGTTGGCTGAAAAGTCATTGCACGATAAACTTCTTCAACTATTCCACAATCACAAAGTTCTAATCCAAATTTCTTAATCTCCTCAGACAGTTCCTTTGGTGTTGCCATCATATTCAACCCCTCCTTCCTACTTAAAGCATCGGCTACAACGTTCGCCTTTCCAGGATGATAATTTATCGAGCAATCATAGTCCTTGATCAATTCCAACCATCTCCTTTGCCTCATATTGAGCTCCTTCTGAGTGAAAATGTACTTTAAACTCTTGTGATCCGTATAGATTTCACACTTTTCCCCGTATAGGTAATGTCTCCAAAACTTAAGTGCGAACACTATGGCGGCTAGTTCCAAATCATGCGTCGGGTACTTTAATTCATGCGGTTTTAACTGTCTTGACGCATACGCGATCACCTTATTGTGTTGCATTAGCACACAGCCCAATCCTTTATGTGAAGCGTCGCTGAAAATCACAAAGTTTCCTTGGTCATCTGGTAGTACTAACACCGGAGCTATTACCAATCTCTGTTTCAACTCTTGAAAGCTATCCTCACATTCTGCATTCCATTCGAACTTCTGATTCTTCCTGGTTAACTTAGTCAATGGCGTGGCGATTTTTGAAAAAAATTCTTGACAAACCTTCTATAATACCCTGCCAATCCTAGAAAACTTCGCACTTCCGTAGGTGTCTTTGGCCTCTCCCAACTCATAATCGCCTCAATCTTTGCCGGATCTACTTTAATTCCTTCATCTCCAATGACATGTCCCAAAAATTGAACTTCTTTTAACTAAAACTCACATTTGGAAAACTTGGCATACAACTTCTCTTGCCGGAGTATCTCCAATGCTATCCATAGATGCTGCTTATGTTCTTCTTCCGACTTTGAATAAATAAGGATGTCATCAATAAATACCACTACGAACTTGTCCAAATACTTTTTAAATACCCGATTCATCAGATCCATAAATGCTGTCGGGGCATTCGTCAATCCAAAAGGCATTACTAAGAATTCATAATGTCCGTATCTGGTACTGAATGCTGTCTTGGGAATATCTTCTTCTTTGATCTTTAATTGATGGTATCCTGATCTCAAGTCAATCTTTGAAAAGCACTTTGTTCCCTTCAGCTGGTCAAATAGGTCATCTATTCTTGGTAGCAGGTAGCGGTTCTTAATCGTCACCTTATTCAACTCCCGATAATCTATACATAGCCGCATACTTCCATCTTTCTTCTTTACAAACAGAACAGGTGCTCCTCATGGCGACGTACTTGGCCGTATCACTCCCTTATCCAACAATTCTTGTAGCTGGCTCGCCGACTCTTTCATTTCTGCTGGTGCCATCCTATATGGGGCCTTTGAAACTGGTTCTGTGCTCGGAGCAAGGTTGATCTCGAACTCGATTTGTCGATCTAGCGGTAAGCTCGGTAGTTCGTCCGGAAACACATCTGGGAACTCGTTAACTACGGGGATATCTTCTATGCTGGGGTTGCCCTTTTCTGAATCCACTACATAAGCTAGGAATGACTCACAACCTTTTCTAAGTAGCTTCTTAGCCTGAACGATTGTAAGAAACAGTTGTTCTTGCCTCTGTCCCTTAAATACTACCTTCTCTCCCCTCTTCCTCTTTAAATACACTTTCTTGGTCTTACAATTAATCTGGGCGTTATTCTTCCCTAACCAATCCATACCTAAAATTATATCGAACTCTCCCAATCTTGAAGAGTATCAAGTTGGCTGAAAACTTATGCCCCGAAATATCAATCTCACACTTCGGACATAATTGATTTACAGGAATCTTCTCTTGGTTCGCAATTATCACATTTACTACCTCGCTCATAATCATTTTATCACATTGAAGTTTATCAACAAAAGTTTCTGATATGAAAGATCTCGTTGCTCCCGAATCAATCAATACTTTAGCTTTGACATTATTTAGTAAAAGTGTACCTGCTATCACCTCAGAGTTCTGAACAGCGTCCTTCATTTTCAAATCGAATGTCCTTGCTGTTGCTTGCGGAGTTGTTGTAGGTGGTGGAGGTAATGCCAATACCTTGGCTGGCACGCTTGCACTGGTACTTGCCACATTCATTAGAGCTTTGACTGGTCTGGTTGTCTTGCACTCCCTAGCTATGTGTCCAGTCTTTCCACACTTGTAACATGTAACTCCTGGCTTCAGCATCTTACACTCGTTTACCAAATGTCCCTTCTGGTTGCACCTATAGCATGTCATGCTCATCTTATTACACACTCCAGGGTGCCTTCTTCCACAATGCTTGCATTCCGGTCTCTGGAATCTGTTTTCTCCAACTTGCCCTTGACTTGTCTGGTTGTTCCCTTTCGATTCTTGTCTTTTGCCCAAATTCCCTTTCTTTTGAAAATTTTCGCCTTTATGGAATCCAAACCTCCTTACATTCCGATCTTGTGAATTTCTGGCTTCAGACTGTTCTCCATAAAATGGAACTTTTCTCTTCTTGTTATCCCTTTCCTTTCTTGACTGCATCCCATTATTCTCAATCAAAGCAGCTTTCTGTACTACTCCCACATAAGTATCAAGCTGAAACATAACCACTCTATTTTTGATCCAAGGCTCTAATCTTTGTTGAAATCTCTTCGCTTTTTCCTCCTCACTGCTGGTATACTTTGTCACAAACCTTGACAACTCTGTGAACTTCTTCTCATACTCCAGTACAGACATATTCCCTAGCTTCAATTCAAGAAATTTAAGCTCCATCTGATTCTGCATGTACTTAGGATAATACTTTTCCAGAAATAACTTCTTAAATCTGTTCCCAAGAAACTTGTTGAGTTGCTTCCATAGCTTTTACTGATTCCCACCAATAGATGACTTCGCCCTTCAAGAAGTAAATAGCATATGGTGTCTTCTGATCATTCCCTAACTGTACCAAATCAAAAGCCCTTTACATTTCCTTAATCCATGTGTTAGCTATTATTGGATCAGTGGTATCATGAAATACAGGTGGATTCACATTTTGAAAAGCCTTGAAAGTGACAACTTGTCGAGGTGGTACTGGTGGATCAGGTGGTTGGTGTGGTTCACGGTTATCTTGGTTTTCAAATTGTTGTTGAAGAGTTAGTTGTTGTTGAGCTATAGCGTTGGTTTATTGTTGCAAGGTTTCCAGTAATCGAAGAATATTTGGATTTGTGGTGGATGTGGTTGTTGAGTTCTTCTTTTTGGGTGGCATGATCCTGAAATAAGAGTTATGTCAAAACAGGTATGAATGATAAAATAATTCGAGGGTATCGCATGGCATTCTTATTTACATATAAGGTCAAGTTTCAAATTAAACAGATATGGTGATGCATATAAAGGCGTAAAATAACAGTTGATAGCAAATGGAACGATAGTGCATAATATTGGAAATCTAAAGGTCTCATTACATCAAGATCAGGATAAAGTCTGATTCTAGGAATAACATGCTTATTTAAAGGAAACAACTGGGAATTCTACGAAGTCCGATAATACAACAACATGAAAGGTAGATAATGGAAAGAACTAAGGCTCCATTCCATCAGAACGGGGCTTGGTAGTCTTCTCCTCTCGAAGCGTCTTCGCAATGCTCTGGAGCTCATCCGCCACCATCTAGATGATATACTGACTGGTATGGTCTCGGTGCGATGGCATTTCCTAAAGCTTAGTGTTGACGTACTGAACCAAAGTCTCAAGTCTCGCAGTCATCTGCTCCTTAGGCTTCCCTTCATAGTTTCGACTGTCCGGATACACGTTCTTCAGTCGGTCTATCAGTCGGTCGTACTTGCCCTGAAGCATGTCAAACTCGCGCCTCAACTCAGCATACACGGAGAAAGCAATAGTGTTGTCCGACCCAGTGGATGACGAGGAATGTGTCCTTTGCTGACAAACCAATAAGAGGGGTATTAATAATAAATTTACTTAACCTACTCTCTCGCATATTATCTATAACCTATACATATATCCTATAACCTATTTGGGCTGTCCAGGACTCTAAACCGTAGCTCTGATACCAAAACCTGTCACACCCCCAACTTAACAATACATAATATATAACTATTAAAATATTTAAAAGAAAGTAAATATAACCGAATCCAAGATCTTACAGTTTAGGGTTTGGAACAGCCCAACACTACCATCTATTACAACTAATTTTAATATCGAATCCTCACACAAAACTATCTCTTATTCTACCTGAGCTCGGACATACGCATCAGCGTCACAAGTCTTACGTGCTGTCTGCTTGAATCTAACCATAGCTGCTAGTTGTAATATCAGGGTTAAAGCATGTAGTGAGCCAAATAACTAATAATAAAGAATGAATCGAGATATATATTAAAGAATGACAATACGAAGATATAACTAATAATAACAAGAGATGAAATTTTGGGTGATGGCATCATTTGCTTGAATCCATTTTCAAAATCATAACTTAATCAAAATCATTTTATGACGCTACGGATTACAGCCGCTGATCAGCCACGAAGTAATCCCGAACCTCGCTGGGTTCTAAAATATTAATGGGATCCCTAGGCAACTTTTAAGCCTACAATATAAGTGTGGAAATGACTCGCGTCTCAGTCCAGATCTACTATTCAAAGAAACATTTATCCCCCTTTGGGACTGAAAATCCACATTTTAATCATTTCAAAAACTGATGCCGATTTATAATAAAATCTCTTAAGTAGTAAACATTTTTATCAAGGGATTATAGATCAACTTTGAAACACTGGAAATATGTCACCAAATTTCAGGACCATGATCCACTAGACTTTACTATATTAGGGTAATTGAAAGGTTTCCGTATACAAGAACTTTGACAAGGAGATTTAGCAAGGCTATTGGATAATATGAAAGAGTAATGCCAAACTAGGCTTAAAGCAATGGTTTTCGACAAGGTACAAGTACTAGAACATCAAGAAGATAAGTTTCATGAATACTAGGGGTGTTAAGGTATGATGAAAATGAGCTTTAGCTCAATATATCAGGATTGTCGAACTTTAGGGTAAGAAAAAGGGGTATCAAGGTAAAGTTTCTATTGGGGTTCAAGCATCAGGGTGAGATGTCAATATTTTAGGAATCAATAGCATGATAATCAAGAGGATCAATCAAGTATTATATCAAATCTTTATTTTATCATGGCATTCCAATTACTTTGATATACTAGCGTGATACGACTTTTGATCTACTTGCAATATGTACTTGAGGGTTCATGGCATTTCTATATAATACGAAGATAGATTTAAGAATTGCTTGATTCAAGTATATCAAGATAACTCAGGATACTCGCATCATAGAAATAGGAACTAATTATCACACATTTGTAGTGTAAACGAAATACAGGTCGAATCACTTGTCTTGAGAAAGGCTGGTCTGGTCTGGCTGGTAGGAGCAACTGAAAGCTTTATTCGACCTTTATGGCAAGTTTACCCTCGTCTTGAGATCCTACATAAATAATAATAACCTCATTATAATATATTCTCACCAACTCAACCTATTTACAACCCGAAATTAAACACAAATGGCACTTAGGCCTATATGCACGCAATTTCTAATCACCTTATAAATACAATAGTACACATAGCCACATATACTCACACATCATATTTTAATACCAAATAATATCACACACACAAAAATGCAACACTAGGCTTGGATGATCTCGATCCCCAACTAAGTCACTTGATCGCTAAACTAGACAAAGTCTCCAAATTTTGGCCTCCTAACTCGATGTGCCTTTACTAAAATATCCCAAACCTATTGACCCTCACTTGGGCCTTTTACTCTACTGGCTTTATACTATCTTGCAACCATAGTGGTCAACCTAGGTCTCACTCACAAGTGCTCTAAAACTATGTGATAAGTGAAAGTGCTCACTAAGATAAATTTCAGAATGACATCTACGGTTTCTTGAGTGCATTAGACACTCTTACACTACAAGTTTACCTCCAAAACTTCTACACTAGACTCTTCTGACCATAAGGCATCTCCCAAACTCGATGTGGCTCAAGGGCCTAGCTTGGGCCTCCTTGGGCCTAAGCTTAAAGTCCATGGTTCCCCTGTTTTTCTGGGCAGAAAACGCCCTGACTTGAACTAACTTGTGACACATGGTTCTAACTCAAATCTTATGAACTATGGCTGGAAACACTGTTCTGACACTCCCTCTAACTAAGGCCCAACAGGGCCTAATGAGGGCCTACCCATGACATGGTCAAAACTTCCTATTTCTAAGTTGTAACAAAACTGTCCCCTGCTGGACAGATTTTGTGATTTCACTCGTGCACCTAACCAAACGACTTATAAACCTTCAACAAACACCTAAAACCTTTTATATACTCCTAGTGCTAGCTTCTGGTGGCTTGGACCTCAAAGTGCACAACAAATGCTCATTCAAAACTTCCCCATAAACTAGTGCATCAAATCTGGAAAAATGCAAACACTAACTAATCCCTTTCCACCTTAACTCCCACTTAATAACCCAGCATCCAACCCTTACCAAAGCAAAACTAGTGCATTAATGTCCTAAAATAGTGCCTCAACAGGAGGGGAGATCATCCATGCCCGAGAACAACAACATGCAACTAAAAATATAACATACAACTCATGGAAACACTTAACAAGATTTCGGCTAAAGCATAAAGTTTAAATGCTTGCAAATTCGAATTGTACCTATTGCTCATCCTTAATATTCATGAAATATATCTTTTCTTAATTATTAATAAGAAATTTATCATGGAAACAATCTATTTCAAGCAAACATATTTCGAATTTATACATTTTTAGACATAACAACATGATTTCGAAAAGAGTAGCATGCAAAACATGGTTGATCATCATTTTAATATCTTAAAACTAGCATGCATGGCTAAACATGAATATATAATGAAATTTCAGTAGCATGCAAAGGATTTTAAAGCATGGTTTCTCCATAAAACACTTAGTTAACACATATATAAAATGTATATCATAGAGAGCTCTTGAATTCACAAGAATCAAGAGTTTCTATTTGGAGATCACACAAGAACTACACATGCAACCATGAAACTTCATCTCCCAAGTCACAAAAATCTTGGGAAGTATATAAAATAAATGTAGGTGGAAGATTTACTCTAGGAAAGATGAGAAATGGAATGAAAAATGGAAGGGAGTGGGGGAATGGGGGCTTCGGCCGAGAGCAAAAGGGAGGGAGGGGAGGAGAGAAAAAATGAGGTGCGTTGGAGTGTGGAGTGAGTGAAAAATGACTTCTCCCACTTTGTTTTTGATTTTATTGGCAAAAAGAATGAGTGGAAATGAGAATGTACAAAAATGACCTCTATATAAAGTTAGGCCATTTTGCATGCAAGGTTAGTGTGGTAATTTGGTAATCAACAAATGAGTTAGTGGGGTTGGAATAGTCTTCTTTGCCCTTTAAGAGAATAGAATAGTGATTTGCATGCAAGGGCTTCCATGTAATTTTCTAATTATAACAAATAAAATTTTTAAAGATTTATTTTTATAAAATAAAATACAAGTTCAAAAATTATGAAATTTATACCATAAAATAACATGGATTTTTAGGAATTTTATAAAATCACTTTTGAAATTTGTGAACAAAATAACTTTTAAAATAAAATTTTCCAAGGTTTAGAATATTCCTTATAAATCAAAAATAAGGGAAATAAATAAACCCTTGCTTTGAACGTACAATCATTTAATATATTTGCATTCGACTCTAATATTATACCAAGTCCACAAATATTACACAAAATGCCGGTCGTAACACAAACTGCGATGATATTAATCGAACAACACTAAACTGATAAAAGCCAACTTTCGTTGTACCAATACCATTCTACCAAACATCCACAATTAAGATAGAAGTTGAATAGTCATCAATTATGTTGAGACCCTATATGTCTACAAAATTTGACAACATAACGATTTAAGCACAAGTTATTCCTTATGATTACACAGGGCAAGTAAAACGGTTAGAGTTACCCACTAATCATGCATACTCATACATGAACCTATGCTAGCATGGCAAGTTCTAAATCTCAAGATCCACCGTCGCTTCACAAGAGATTAACACCCTATCTTATATGTTCGTGACGCACATAAGACGAATAAGCACAACCAATACTAGATATCATACAATCATCACATACTAAGGTATTAAACAACTAACTAAAGAATTTCCATACCAAATTCGTTACGACCCCATGATCACGATTAGCCCATGATTGAACTCATCGTCAGCATGGGTTCATATGAAAACATGATAATAACACACGAGAATAATTAATAAAACTACTTGTATTAAATCAGAGTACGTCACAAGAGTAAATAGGTTCAAAGTAAAGAAAACTAGCATCCACTGATACAACGAATAAAAGAATCACAAGAAACTATGCTTCCTCTTCGTTGCGATGTGCTAAAACGGTCTTCTTCCTTATCTCCTTGCTCCTCGATTAATACCACGATTTTACACACGTGAAACGTCTCTGAAAACTACTTATATAGAAGCCCCACAAAACCCAACCATCTAAGAAGTCAGAAGTCCAGCAGAATAAGAACTCTAAAAAACAGATTTTTAATTCGCGCCCTTGAGCGGCCGCCCAGCAATCCTGGGCGGGCGCCCAGCTTCCTGAGCGACCGCCCGACCAGGCTGAGCGGGCGCCCAGCGTTTTTCTGGAAAATTTAATTATTTTGCTCCCGCTCTTTGCTACATTCTGCTCCTAACTTCCCACTTACAATGCCAAGCACATACTAAGGCTTATTCTTGATGAAATCTCCCCAGAAATGCAAGTAATACCCTGAAATGCACAAACACTAGAAAAACGCATCAAATACACAAAATACTTGATTTCAAGACATCAATTCAAGCCATTATAAGACATTCTAAGTGGTATAAAATGCCACTTATCACACCCCCAAACTTAAATCGATGCTTGTCCTCAAGCGTCACAGTCTCAAAAAAAAACAACAATATGCATGAATGCAATCTATATGAAATGCAGCTATCCCCCTCACTACGACCAAACCAACCAACTTATGACATCTCAACAAATGCAATTAGGCGAATAAAGATCAATCAAATTATGCAAACTAACATACGACCAGAAACATGGTGTGTACGGATGCTTAACAGATATGCTTCGAAACTAGATCAATTATCATAACTCGACTATCCTTAAGGAAATCACATGATTATAAGAATAAATTCTAGGCACAAAATGACTTAAACACTTCAAGATTACTGGAGCTTATTGCGGAATCATGCTTTTTATTCAACACAATAACAATACATATTTGACCGTGCAATGAGTGAGGTCCACAAAAGACTTATACAATGGCATCCATTTAGCGAGCGTTAGGTTAGCGGATCCCAGACTATAAAAGCCTTAGGTCACTAGGCACAAAGTCCCCTAAGAACTTAATAACTCGAATACCAAAGAGCCCACTCGTGATCAATTATGCATTAACACTCTCTTTTTTTTCTTTTTCTTTTACTCTTTTTTTTTCTTTTTTTTTTCTATTTTTTTCCAAAATTTCTGAGCAAGTGCGTTTCGCTCCATCTTGCTCAACCCTAAACTACTCGTATAAAAATATGAGCCGGCTACTAGCCATTTGACGCCTAGCCACAATTAGCAATGAATTCCAATTTTTACTCCAATGTTTTCTTTTCATGCCTTTTATCATTAAGAACCTATTATAAATTCTAAGCATAATCAATAGATTAACCTCAAAAACCATCAAACCATGACAACAATCTAGTCCTTAAGCATACTCTAAGACTTAGTAAAATTACAAGTGTTTCTAGCATGCATGTCAACCTACAAGACTCAACATCACTCTAACGCTATCACTACACTCGCATCAATATCACAAATCAATTGGTAAAGCAACGCAAAAGGGATCATGGTAAATGCATGAGCTAAATGACATGATAAATAAAGCTATAAAATAAAAAAACTATATGGCAAGAATATGCAATTATATGAACTAAAATATCATGAATATGCAACTATATGACACACACACAAAAATATTCCTTAACTACCACCCCAATCTTAAAATCTTCACTGTCCCCAGTGAAGGTAGTAGAAAGGAACTCAGGGTATACCTACTCGGAGAAATCATCATCATCACCTTCAGAGCGTGGAGTATCAGGAGGCGGATAAGTAGAGTCCTTACCAAAAACGGGCCACTGGATGTCAGCTCCAAGGCCTCTAAAACCAGTCCCAAGTGCAAGGGTGAGCTCCTGAGCAAACCGACTCTACGTCTCATACATAGCGTCCATCCTCCTCGACAGCCTCCTATACTGGGCATCAGCCATCCCAGCACCCTCCTGAGCTCTAGAAGAGCCTGCCTCATCACGCTCCGGCCTAGCCATGGTAGCACCAGCTGCTGAACGTCCTCCTGAAAGACGATAACCCAACCCATGCTCCTCGGGCTCTCCACTCGTCCACTCCTGCATCGTATTCAGAGTCCCTGAATCAATAGGAGCGGCTGACATCTGTAACTGCTCGTGAGAAGGCCAATAAACTCCCACTGCTCGGCATAGCTTCGTGACAGTAGATGTATAAGGGATGTTCATGTGCTTCGCTCCCCTCAAAAACTTCAGAATTCCTTGGTAGATGAACTCACCAAGGTCCACATAATACTCCTCATTCAAAATACCCCATAACAACCTTGCTCGCTCAACTGTAACCTCATGTGCATGTGAAGTAGGCAGAATATTAGCACAAATAAAGACATTCCATGCACGGGCATACCTGTTCATCGCAATCGCCGGAAAAGAACGATACTCATTAGTCCCAGTCTTGAACTTCCAAACCGTGCCCCATTGACAGAGAATAGCATAAATCAAATCCAAATCAAACTCCTCGGAGGGCTTCTCATTCCAATTCTCCTCCGTGGGCTTCCGTTGTCGCTGCCCAATCACACGGCAAATCGCCTCAGGATGATAATCCACCATTAGCCCCGCACAACAGAAACCCATTCTTTTCAGCCTTTGTGTTTGCATAGAACTCGTGAACCACGCTCATCGAAACCGCCTCCGGCGACTCACAAAAAGAAATCCACCCATTTTCAGCAATCATCGTCAACAACTCACCATCCCTCCCCGATGGTAAGAATCCCCTCTCCTTCAAAATTGGCTTACCCAGAAGCCTAGTATACTCCTCCTCAGCAGCCCTATCAAACAAACGAGGTCTCACAGCAGTAACCCTCGAAGAATCAGCAGTAGGAATAATGCTGTTGCCATCAATAGTCCTGGATCTCTTGGGTGCCATTGAAACTAAGAAAAAGTGTTTAAGATTTGTGTTTTGGAATATGGGAGAGAGTTTTAAGGTTGAAAGTGTATGGGGAGTATATGGGATAGTTGTATGTATATATAGGGTAGAGATTAGGGTTAAAATTTGATTAGGAGTGGGGTTGAGGGTTAAAAACGTGGGTTTATGGGAAAAGGATTCGTGGGTAATGGGTTGTGTTTTTATTTTTTGTGTTTTCTGATTTTTTTGGATTTTTATTAGGCTTAAAAAAATTTCAGGCAGACGGGTCCTGAGCGGTCGCCCAGTCAAGACTGAGCGGGCGCCCAGGTGGTCTCTGAAAAAATATTTTTTCTTGCCCTTCTTTTTTGATTTTTTTATGTTTTTGATAGGTTGCTGATTTCTAAGGGTTCCTATAACAACAAATCTCGGGTTGCCTCCCAAGAAGTGCTTCTTTTACGTCATTAGCTTGACATAGCGTACCTTGCTCATGTTGACAATAAAATGGCACTAACCACTTCCCGGTTTGCCGTGTCCCCATAGTAATGCTTCAAACGCTGACCATTAACCTTAAATGCTTGGCCCAGATCATTCTCAAAAATCTCCACCGCTCCATGTGGAAACACAGTTTTGACAATAATAGGTCCAGACCACCTTGATTTCAACTTTCCAGGAAAAAGTCGGAGACGAGAGTTGAATAAAAGAACTTGCTGCCCCGACACAAATGACTTAGGATATAGCTTCCTGTCATGCAACCTTTTCACTCTTTCCTTGTACATTTTGTTATTCTCATACGCCTGGAGTCGAAATTCATCAAGTTTATTTAACTGAAGCATTCGCTTCTTCCCAGCTGCATCTAGATCAAGGTTCAACTTCTTCAATGCCTAATAAGCCTTATGCTCAAGCTCCGCAGGTAAATGATATCCCTTACCATAAACAAGTTGAAACGGGGACATCCCAAGTGGAGTCTTGTATGCTGTTTTATAAGCCCAAACAGCTTCATCAAGCTTTAAAGACCAATCCTTCCTTGACGGACAAACAACTTTCTCTAGAATGCGCTTGATTTCTCTATTAGACACTTCCGCTTGACCATTCGTTTACGGATGATAGGCAGTAGCAACACGATGATTCACATTGTAGCGCTGCATCATAGAAGTGAACTTACGGTTGCAGAAATGCGACCCCTCATCACTTATGATTACTCATGGCGTTCCAAAGCTTGTGAAAATCTGCTTATGAAGAAAATTCAACACTACCTTTACATCATTCGTCGGTAAAGCCTTGACTTCTACCCATTTTGAGACATAATCGACTGCCAGAAAAATGTACTGATTATTATAGGATGAGACAAATGGTCCCATGAAATCAATTCCCCAAACATCAAATACCTCGAATTCAAGCATCACATTTAACGACATCTCATCCTTCCTCGTAAGATTCCCCACTCTTTGGCAACGATCACACCTTAAAATGAACTGATGTGCATCCTTAAATAAAGTAGGCCAGAAAAAACCTGCTTGCAGAATACGAGCTGCTGTCTTTTCACCACCATAATGTCCACCATAAACTGTGGAGTGGCAGTCTCGTAATATCCCTTGCATCTCACAGAATGTGATACATCTCCTGATGATCTGGTCATCTCCTTGTCTAAACAAATACGGTTCATCCCACATGTACCACTTCACCTCATGCAGAAACTTCTTCTTTTGAGCTGTATTCATATTAGGAGGCATTATGTTGCTGACAAGATAGTTCACAATATTTGCGAACCATGGCTCTTCCTCCTGGACTGCGAACAACTGCTTATCCGGAAAAGATTCGTTGATCAATGTCTTATCATGTGAAGTAGAATCGGGATTCTCCAATCTAGAGAGATGGTTAGCTACTTGATTCTCAATACCTTTTCGATCCTTGATCTCTAACTCAAATCCTGTAGCAGGAGCACCCAACGAATAAGTCTAGGCTTTGAATCCTTCTTGGAAACCAAATAGCGAATGGCCGCATGATCAGTGAATACTCTCACCTTTGTCCCAAGCAGATAAGATCGAAATTTTTTGAAACCAAAGACTATAGCCAAGAGCTCCTTCTTAGTAGTGGTGTAGTTCATTTGAGCACCATTTAAAGTCTTACTAGCATAGTAGACCACATGAAAAAGATTATTCTTGCGCTACCCAAGAACTGCTCCCACCGCATAATCACTCGCATCACACATTATCTCAAAAGATTCTGTACAATCAGGTGCCGTAATAACCGGTGCTGTTATCAAACTCTTCTTGAGAGTCTCCAATGCCGCCAAACATTCATCATCAAATTTGAAAGGCACATCCTTCTCGAGCAAGTTGCACAACGACTTAGATATCTTCGAGAAGTCCTTAATGAAACGCCGATAAAAACCCACATGACCAAGAAAACTACGGATTCCCTTCACAGAAATAGGTGGTGGAAGATTTTCAATGAATCCCACCTTGGCTTTGTCCACCTCAAGACCCTTGCTAGAGACCTTATGCCCAAGAATAATGCCTTCACGCACCATAAACTGACATTTTTCCCAATTGAGCACCAAATTAGTTTCCACACACCTTTTGAGCACCGCAAAAAGATTATTCAAACATTCATCATATGAATGTCCAAAGACGGAGAAGTCGTCCATGAACACTTCAACATTATTTCCAATCATATCAGAGAATATAGCCATCATACATCTCTGAAAAGTGGCAGGTGCGCCACATAAGCCAAACGAAACTCTGCGAAAAGCAAACGTGCCAAATGGACAAGTGAAGGTAGTCTTTTCTTGATCCTCTGGTGCAATGCAAATCTGATTATACCCCAAATAGCCATCCAGAAGACAATAATACTCATGACCGGCCAACCTGTCAAGCATCTGATCAATAAATGAAAGAGGGAAGTGATCCTTTCTTGTGGCCTTGTTCAACTTTCTGTAATCCATGCATACCCTCCATCCCGTGACTATTCGAGTGGGGATGAGCTTGTTCTTCTCATTTTCTACCACAGTAGTACCTCCTTTATTAGGTACACATTGCACGGGGCTCACCCAAGAACTGTCAGAAATAGGATATATGATTCCTGCCTCCAGCCACTTCAGAATCTCTTTCTTCACCATTTCTTTCATGATAGGATTAAGTCGTCGCTGTTGCTCAACAGTCGGCTTGCTACCTTCCTCTAGCAGAATTTTATGCATGCAGTACCCAGGGTTGATCCCTTTTATGTCTGCTATAGTCCATCCGATAGCCGATTTGAATCCTCTCAAGATCCTCAAGAGCTTGTCCTCCTCACTACCTGAAAGGTCAGATGCAATAATAACAGGTAAAGTAGATGCATCACCCAAAAAGGCATACCTCAAGTGTTCAGGCAGTGGTTTAAGCTCCAAAGTAGGTGCTTCCTCAATAGATGGTTTGAGCTTTCCTTCAACATTTTTGAGGTCAGAAGTACCAAGAGATTCAAATGGCATGTCTAGTTTTCGTCTCCAAGGAGAAGCATTTAAGCACTCCCCTACTAAGGCTTTCTCTAATGCGTCAGACATTAGCATATGATCAAGTACTGAAGTTACCGCAGACTCAATCAAATCCATCTTTAAGCACTCCTCGTCTTCTGTAGGGAATTTCATCGCTTTGAATACATTGAATGTCACATCCTGATCCTGCACCCTCATAGTAAGTTCACCTTTCTGCACATCTATCAAGGTACGGCCTGTATCCAAGAAAGGCCTCCCCAAGATTATGGGGATCTTCTTATCTTCCTCGAAATCCAAAATGACAAAGTCTGCATGGAAGAAGAGCTTATCCACCTTTACTAACACATCCTCCACTATGCCTCGTAGATATGTAATAGAACGATCAGCCAATTGTAGAGACATGTAGGTGGGCTTTGGATCAGGCAAATTCAACTTTTTGAAGATAGAAAACGGCATCAGATTGATGCTTGCTCCCAAATCGCACAGGAACTTGTCAAAAGACAACTTGCCAATGGTGCAAGGAATGGTGAAGCTACCTGGATCTTTAAGCTTTGGAGGTAATTTATGTTGCAGCACAACACTGCACTCTTCCGTTAGAGCAACGGTCTCAAGGTCATCCAGTTTCACCTTCCTTGAAAGAATACTCTTCATGAATTTCGCATAACTAGGCATTTGCTCAAGAGCCTCAGCGAAAGGTATGTTGATGTAAAGTTTCTTGAACACCTCCAGAAACTTATCGAACTGCTTATCCAGTTTTTGTTGTTACAATCTCTTAGGGAAAGGTGGTGGAGGATAGAGCTGTTTCTCTCCTGTATTACCCTCAGGCAGAGTGTGTTCAACAATAGTCTTCCTTGGTTCCGCCGCTTTCTCCTTTTGCTTCTCTTCTTTATCAGCAACTTCAGCTTCTCCGTATTTTGCTTTTTCAGCATCAGCAACTTTTCCAGACCTTAAGGTAATAGCCTTGACTTGCTCTTTAGCTTCCTTCCTGCCTGGCACTTCAGTATCACTGGGAAGTGTGCCAGGTTGACGATTGAGCACTGTATTGGCTATTTGACCGATTTGATTTTCCAAGGTCTTGATAGAAATAGCCTGACTTTTGTACAACAGCTTGAGTTCCTCGAAATCAGCACTAGAAGGTGGAGCAGCACCTCCTTGTTGAGGATATGATTGCCTTTGAGCATACTGCTGTGGTTGCTGGAATCCAGGTGGATTAAACTGTTTACTTATGCCTTGCTGATATGGTTGCTGAATAGCATTCTGAGTATTGCTCCAGCTGAAATTGGGATGATTTATGTTGTTAGGATGATAAGTAGCTGGCACAGGCTGCTACGGTCGCTGATAGTTGTTCATATACTGAACAGATTCATTAACAAGAGAACACTGATCCATAGCATGAGAACCTGCACAAAGCTCACAGACCATAGCTATCTGATTGACTCCATAGGTGGCTAAAGAATCGACCTTCATAGACAGCGCTTGGAGCTGCGCTGCAATAGCTGTAGCTGCATCAACTTCCAGAATACCTGCTACCTTCCCAGGCATCATCCTTTGAGTTGGGTTTTGATGCTCATTTGTAGCCATAGTTTCAATAAGATTATAAGCCTCAGTATAGCTTTTAGCCCACAAAGTGCCTCCAACTGCTGCATCAAGCATGGGCCGAGATTGAGCCCCCAAACCATTATAGAAACCAGTGATCACCATCCAATCAGGCATTCCATGATGTGAACACTTTCTCAACATCTCCTTGTAGCGCTCCCAAGCTTCGCACATAGATTCTGTTGGTTGCTGCGCAAATTGAGTAAGAGCACTCATCATAGCTGCAGTCTTCGCCATTGGATAGAACTTTACCAGAAACTTTTGTGCAAGATCTTGCCAAGTAGTGATGGACCCAGCTGGTTTAGAATGTAACCAGTCCTTAGCTTTATCCCTTAGAGAGAATGGGAAAAGTCTCAGCTTGATAGCCTCATCAGTCACACCATTATATTTGAAAGTACTATAGATCTCGACAAAATTCCTGATGTGCATGTTGGGGTCTTCAGTTGCAGCACCTCCGAAAGAAACATAATTCTGCACCATATGAATAGTGCCCGGCTTATTTTCAAAAGTGTTAGCCTGAATAGCCGGATGAAGGATGCTTGACTGAATGTCATCAATTTTAGGCCGAGAAAAGTCCATAAGAGCTGGATCTGCCGGAATTATACGATCACCCATAATTACTGGTTCTTTCTGCTCACTCTCTTTATCCGAATCTTCAAAATCTATCTTCTCCGGAATATCAAGAACTGAGTCTGTCTCCTCAGCCGTATCTAAAGTCCTCTTGCGAGTACAAGAACATGTTTGCATAAACGCTCGCTAAAGTACCTGAAACACAACCGGAAACGATAAGTAACACGTCTTAATCAATGAGTCCGAATGACCACTGATGGTAAGTACATAAACTAAACAAATACACCGAGTCCCCGGCAGCGGCGCCAAAAACTTGTTAGGGCGAAAACACGCGCTAATATTCACGCGCGTTCGCAAGTAATATAGAATACTTTCTAGTTCATTCCCACAGAGACTCAGACTAATTATGTTCAATTAACACTCACTCACCAATATATGATTACTTCTCAATGTTAAGACAATATCACGTAGATTTGATTAACTAATTATTAACTATAATTAACTATAAGAATTAAACACTAAATCGACACTTGAATTAACAATATTAAACACACATGAGATCATAACTTCATTACTACTTCCTTCAATAGTTATTGTTATTACCCTTAGCATGTAACTGCGATGATATTAATCGAACAATACTAAACTGATAAAAGCCAACTTTCGTTGTACCAATACCATTCTACCAAACATCCACAATTAAGATAGAAGTTGAATATTCATCAATTATGTTGAGACCCTATATGTCTACAAAATTTGACAACATAATGATTTAAGCACAAGTTATTCCTTATGATTACACAGGTGAAGTAAAACGGTTAGAGTTACCCACTAATCATGCATATTCATACATGAACCTATGCTAGCATGGCAAGTTCTAAATCTCAAGATCCACCGTCGCTTCACAAGAGATTAACACCCTATCTTATATGTTCGCGACGCACATAAGACGAAAAAGCACAACCAATACTAGATATCATACAATCATCACACACTAAGGTATTAAACAACTAACTAAAGAATTTCCATAGCAAATCCGTTACGACCCCATGATCACGATTAGCCCATGATTGAACTCATCGTCACCATGGGTTCATATGAAAACATGATAAATAACACACGAGAATAATTAATAAAACTACTTATATTAAACCAGAGTATGTCACAAGAGTAAATAGGTTCAAAGTAAAGAAAACTAGCATCCACTGATACAACGAATAAAAGAATCACAAGAAACTATGCTTCCTCTTTGTTGCGATGTGCTAAAATGGTCTTCTTCCTTATCTCCTTGCTCCTCGATTAATACCACGATTTTACACACGTGAAACGTCTCTGAAAACTAGTTATATAGAAGCCCCACAAAACCCAGCCATCTAAGAAGTCAGAAGTCCAGCAGAACAAGTACTCTAAAAAACAGATTTTTAATTCGCGCCCCTGAGCGGCCGCCCAGCAATCCTGAGCGGGCGCCCAGCTTCCTGAGCGGCCGCCCAGCCAGGCTGTGCGGGCGCCCAACACCTTTCTGGAAAATTTAATTATTTTGCTCCCGCTCTTTGCTGCAATTTGCTCCTAACTTCCCACTTGCAATACCAAGCACATACTAAGGCTTATTCTTGATGAAATCTCCCCAGAAATGCAAGTAATACCCTGAAATACACAAACACTAGAAAAACGCATCAAATACACAAAATACTTGATTTCAAGACATCAATTCAAGCCATTATAAGACGTTCTAAGTGGTATAAAATGCCACTTATCATTCTCACATTTGTATAAATGTGCAGGAACTGCGGGGAAGTAGGACATTGGCAAAGGGAGAAGTCGACCTACGTGTAGGCAATGGAGCAAAGGTTGCTGCTTTAGCTGTAGGGACTTATCATTCATCGTTGCCCACTGGGCTTATTTTAGAACTAGATAACTGTTTTTACTTGCCTGCGACTTGCAAAAACATTATTTTGGTTTCTTGTTTGGACAAGAAAGATTTTTCATTTTTGATTCAGAACAATAGTTGTTCCTTTTCGATGAATAATGTTACCTACAGGGTTGCACGTTTGTTTAATGGTTTATATATTCTTGATCTTGATACTCCTGTTTATAATGTAAATAGTAATGATAATTAAAAGTATTAAGACGATAGACTCAAATCAAACATACTTCCGACATTGTCGTTTAGGTCACATAAATGAGAAATGCATTTCCAAGTTACATCAAGATGGCTACTTGGATAAGTTTGATTTTGAATCATACGAAGAATGCAAATCTTGTTTAATTGGCAAAATGGCTAGCTTCTTTTACTGGACAAGGTGAAAGGGCCACCGAATGATTATGACTTATACATAGTGATGTATGTGGTCCAGTGCGTACGATGGCGAGAGGTGGCTTTTACTACTTCATGACATTTACTGATGATTTCAGTAGATATGGATATGTGTACCTTTTGAAGAAAAAATCCAATTATTTTGAAAAGTTCAAAGAATACAAGGCCGAAGTGGAAAAGCAAACCGGGGAAAGTCTTAAAGTTCTACGATCAGATCGTGGAGGAGAATACTTAAGCCTCGAGTTTAAAGGTTTCTTGAAGGAGTGTGGTATCATATCACAACTTACTCCTCCTGGAACGCCTCAATGGAACGGAGTTTCTGAGAGGAGAAATCGTACCTTGTTGGACATGGTGCGATTGATGATGAGTCTAGCTGATCTTCCAATAAGTTTTTGGGGTTACGCTATGGAAACGACTGCATATGCACTAAACCAAGTTCCAACTAAATCGGTTCAAAAGACTTCATATGAGATATGGACTGAGAAATGTCATAACATGTCATTTATGAAAGTATGGAGATGCGAAGCATTTTTGAAATGCTTGGTCTCTGACAAGCTAGGACCAAAATAAGATAAATGTTTTTGTGGGATATCCTGAGGAAACAAAAAGGGTATAGCTTCTGTAATCCTACTGAGAACAAAGTGTTTGTTGCTCGGACCGCTGTATTTCTTGAAAGAGAGTTACTTTCCAAGAAAAATAGTGGGAGGACTATAGATCTTGATGAGGATCGAGATGTAAAAAATAATATTGAACCAGAGTTAGAAAGTGAGCATGATGTAAATCAAGATGTTCCTGCTCTGGAAACATAGGTTGTTCATAGATCTAGTAGGGCTCGTCATGAGCCAAAGAGATATTATGGATTTCTCTTGACTCAAGATGATGATGTGATGCTCATAGACAATGATGAGCCTCTTACCTACCAAGAAGCTATGACAAGTCCAGACTCCGATAGATGGCTAGAGGCCATGAAATCCGAGATGGAATCCATGTATCAAAATAAAGTATGGACTTTAGTTGATCCACCTAAAGGGGAAAAACCTATAGGGTGCAAGTGGGTTTTTAAGAAGAAAACTAACATGGATGGTAAAGTACAGACCTATACGGCACGACTAGTGGCAAAAGGTTTCAAAAAAATACATGGTATAGACTATGATGAGACTTTTTCACCAGTTGCTATGGTCAAGTACATCAGGATTTTGCTAGCAATAGCTGCTTACTATGACTATGATGTTAGATATATTTGAGATATCATGTCTAATATGATTTATGTTTAGTTTTCAGAACATAACAAAAGGACATATCAGGACTTACTGAAATCAGAACTTACTGAAGTCAGAACTTAATATTAGAGCTTAAGGTCAAATCAAAACTTAAGTGCGGGAAGAATTTTAGTTAAGGAATGAAGCTGATTTACAGGAGAAGATCGGGACTAAAATAATAGAAGATATGCATGGAAAGAGTTAGAAGACTTGAAGACTTGTGGAAGATATTTGATTGATATATTTTAGAAGAAAGAATTATATTCAATATCAATTAGAATATATCTTGTAACCGTGTACTATATAAACACAGCTTAGGGTTTACACTATATGTGTTATCATTATTGAGAAGATTATACATTGTAACCTAGCAGCTCTTAGTGATATTTGTTCATTACTGAGAGAGAACAACAGTTCATATTGTAACAGAGTTTATTGAATATATTTGATCTTTGTTACATACTTGTGTTGAAATCGATTTAATTATATAAACACTATATTCAACCTCCTTCTACAGTGTTGTGTGACCTAACAATTGGTATCAGAGCATTTCTGTTAACACACATACAGTTAAGATCCAAACAATCATGTATGAAGAAACACAAACCCCAACTAAGCCCACCAAAACTCAAGAAACTCAAAACACCCAAACCCACAGTCGATATGAGACTATTAGCGTTCCCATACTGAGACCTTCTGAGTATCCCATATGGAAAATGAAGATGGCTATATTTCTGGAAGCTAAAGATCCAGAATACCTTGATAGGATTAATAAAGGACCATATAAGCCTACCAAGCTCTTTGTTTCAGTTGTTGATCAACCAGCAAAGTACATACCAAAGGAGAAAGGTGATTACACAGCTGAAGACATCTCATCTATTGCCAAGGATGCAAGGCTAAGGCATTTGCTGTATATTGCCATTGATAATGTCATGTCAAATAGGGTAATTAATTGCAAGACTGAAAATGAGATATGGGATGCTTTGGAGACAAGAAGCCAGGGAACTGATGCAATCAAAAAGAATAGGAGGACTATACTCACTTAAGAGTATGAGCACTTTGACTTAAAAGCTGATGAGTCATTAACTGATTTATATGACAGGTTTTCCAAACTCTTGAATGATCTGTCACTGGTGGACAAGGAATATGATCTTGAAGATTCAAATCTAAAATTCCTTTTAGCTCTTCCTGAAAATTGGGATTTGAAGTCTACTTCCATAAGAGACAACTATGACCTTACTGAAACTACTCTTGATGAAATTTATGGTATGTTCAAGAGTCATGAACTTGAGATGGATCAAAGGAGCAAGAGGCATGGAAGAAAGTCAAGGACAGTTGCTCTTAAAGCTGAGGAGGAATCTCCTAAAGTGATTACCTCAAAGGGGGCAAAGGAAAGGCTCTCATCATAAAGTCTGATTCAGAGTCATCATATTCTGATGATGATGATTCAGAAACTGAAAGTTTACTTGAAATAGATGTTGATGCAGAGATGATGCAACTATATGCTCTTATGGTGAAAGGCATCACAAAGAGAGCCTACAGGAAATTTAAAA
This sequence comes from Apium graveolens, assembly GCF_009905375.1. Lineage (NCBI taxonomy): Eukaryota > Viridiplantae > Streptophyta > Magnoliopsida > Apiales > Apiaceae > Apium > Apium graveolens. The sequence continues at coordinate 141,095,814 of NC_133647.1, forward strand.
AGGGCAAGAAGTTTCCAGGAAAGGTGGAAGTTCTAATAAGAAAGGATTCATAAAGTCTGAAGGCAAAGGAGGAAAGTCTGACAGAGGAGACAACTCAAATGTCAAATGCTACAATTATGGTGAAAGAGGCCACATATCTCCTGACTGCAAGAAAGGAAAAAGTGACAAAGGCAAAGCACTTGTCACGAAGAAGAAAAGCTGGACATAAACTTCAGATTCTGAATATGAGGTGAACTATGCCTTGATGGCAAATGCTGATAGCAGTACTGAAACTGCTGAATTGAAGGTAGCTCAAACAACTTATGCTTTTCATATTGATGATATTACTGAGTTGAGATTATATCTTAAAACCATGTTCATTAGTTAAAGAGATCAGACTTTAACATGTGAAAGATTAACATATGAAAATCTTGCTTTTAAAAACAGAAATAACTATTTAGAAAAGGAGTTAGTTTTTCTTCATCAAACTAAGAAAAAAAGAGATTATGCTTTGTACGTTAGAGATGAAGTGTTAAAATTGAATGAATCTCTAAAAGCTGACTTAGAAAAGGAAAAAGAGATTATCAGAACTCGGACTAACTCTGGCAGAACAACTCCGAATTTACTAAGTAGTGGAAACTGGAAAGAGGGCTTAGGTTATAGAGATGATAAAAGTGAGAAAGGAACTGTGTAAATTGAGTCAATTGTTGTTAAACAGACTGTTAAGCCAAAGGTAAATCCTGTTAAGTTTGTAGCAAAAACTGTAAAGTCTGATTCTGAAAAGATGAAAGAGGCTAGGACAGAAGTCAAAGAAAAGTCAACTTCTGACAAATTAAAATAGGATAAACCAGCTGAAGTAAACATAGGCTTAATGACAAAGAAGCAGCTTAAGCATAAGCTGAAAGAGATTAGAAATGTGAACAAAGTAAAGGAAGCTAGGAAAAATAGGAATGGTAAGGAAGGTGTGAATAAAAGCAATAATTATATGCCTGTTCCTAATGCTCCTAGAAAGAAATATTATAACTGTGGAAACTCTAACCATCTTGCTTCTTTTTGCAGGAAAAATAAAGATATAAACTCTTTACCTCCTAGATCAGGAATTAAGAGTCAGTCTGTTAGGTTTAAACCATAAAATCCTTGTTTTCATTGTGGTAGTTTATGGCATTCCATTTACACTTGTAAGGAATATCATAGTTTGTACTATGATTATTATCAAATAAAACCTTCTTTGAAGAAAGTTAGTTTAATTCCTTCCAGTGTAAAGTCTGATGCAAAGTCTGATATAAATTCTGATAAACAGCATGTTAGCATAAACTCTGAAATTAAATCCGCTGCAAATGCTAACAAACTTAAAAAGGCCAAAGGATCCAAGCAAGTATGGGTCCTTAAAACTAACCAATAGTGGTCTTTGTGATTGCACGGCAACAGGAAAAACATCCTAGTTCTGGACAGTGGATGTTCAGGACATATGACTAAAAATAAAGCCCTGCTATCAGACTTTGTGGAGAAAGCTGGCCCAGGAGTTTCTTTTGGAGATGGCAACATGGGAAAAACTCTGGGATATGACAATATCAATCTTGGGAATGTCATTATTGAAATAGTAGCTCTTATCTCAGGACTTAAACATAATCTGCTAAGTGTGAGTCAAATCTGTGAAAGAGGTTATCATGTGGGTTTCTTTGAAGAACACTGTGAAGTTGTAAGCAATTCTACAGGCAAAGTGGTTCTGAAAGGTTACGGGCATGGTAACATTTATGAAGCCAGACTTTCAACAAGTTCTGATGGTTCTACAATCTGTCTGTTGAGTAGAGCATCAATTGAAGAAAGCTGGAATTACCACAAAAGACTCTCTCATTTAAATTTTAACAACATAAATGAGCTAGTAAAGAAAGATCTTGTTAGAGGACTTCAAAAATCAGTATTTGCTCCTGATGGCCTTTGTGATTCATGTCAAAAGGCAAATCAAAGAAAATCTTCATTCAAGAGCAAAACTAAATCTTCAATTCTTGAGCCTTATCACCTACTGCATGTTGATCTATCTGCTCCAGTCAATGTCATGTCCATTGAAAAGAAGAAATATGCTATGGTTATAGTGGATGAGTTCATAAGGTACACTTGGGTGTATTTCTTGCACAAGAAGAAAGAGAATGCATCTACTCTAACTGATCATGTCAGACAGCTGGATAAATTGGTCGAAGATTCTGTCAAAATCATAAGAAGTAATAATGGCACTGAGTTCAAGAATTCAATCATGGAAGAGTTCTGTAAAGAGCATAGAATTAGGCAGGAATTTTCTGCACCTGGAACTCGACAGCAAAATGGAGTTGTATAAAGAAAGAACAGGACTCTCATTGAAGCTGCATGAACTATGCTTGATGAAGCAAAGCTACCAACCTACTTTTAGGCTGAAGCTGTGCAGACTGCTTGTTTTACACAGAATGCTACACTCTTAAACAAGCATGGAAAAATACCATATGATATGGTGAAGAAAAAGAAGCCAAATCTGAAATACTTTCTTGTATTTGGATGTAAGTGTTTTGTTCTTAAGACTCATCCTGAACAGCTGTCAAAATTTGATTTAAAAGATGATGAAGGAATTTTTGTTGGATATCCACTTTCCACAAAAGCCTTCAGAGTCTATAATTTAAGAACAAGAGTTGTCATGGAATCTATCAATGTATCTTTTGATGATAAGAAGATTACTGGACTTGAAGATTTCAATTATCATGATTAGCTGAGATTTGAAAATGAAGATTTAAATTCTGATTTTGTAAATTCTGATGACTTAAATCCTGATCCTGTAAGTTCTGACGGGTTAAGTTCTGATGTCATTGAAACTGTGGTAACTACTCCAAGGGAAAATGCACCTGTCCAGGGGGAGCAAGCTCAAGATCCTACCACAACTCAAGACTCTCAAGAAGCATCAGAACCTGTCACTGGCTCTTCAAGTTCTGATTCATCAAGTTCTGATGAGCGAAATTCTGATAATTCTGAAAACTCTGATTCTTCAAATCCTGAAGGTTCTAACTCAAATTCTGAAGTCTTAGAGAGTATAACTACAGGGGAGCATCAAAAAATGCTGATGGAGACAACATGGATAATGGGGGAAGATCCAGTTCTAAAGAATAACTTCCATCTACAAGGAAGTGGACTAAGGCACATACACCTGACTTAATAATTGGAGATCCTGAAGCAGGTGTCAGAACTAGAACAACAATATCAAATGAATGTCTCTATCATTCTTTTCTATCTCAGACTGAACCAAAGAAAGTGGAAGAAGCTCTTCAAGATGCTGATTGGGTGCAAGCAATACAGGAAGAGTTAAATGAATTTGAAAGAAATAAAGTCTGGACCCTAGTGCCAAGACCAAAGAACAGATCCATTGTTGGCACACAATGGGTGTTCAGAAACAAAACTGACAGTGATGGCATAATTACAAGAAACAAAGCAAGGCTGATTGCTAAAGGTTACTCTCAACATGAGGGTATTGATTATGATGAAACATTTGCACCAGCTGTTAGATTGGAAGCCATAAGAATCTTTTTCGCTTATGCTACTCATAAAAAGTTTAAAGTCTTTCAAATAGATGTGAAAAGTACTTTTCTCAATGGAGAATTGGAAGAAGAGTATATGTTGAACAACCTCCAGGCTTTGTAGATTCAAATTTTCCAAATCATGTCTACATGCTTGATAAAGCACTTTATGGCCTTACGCAAGCTCCAAGAGCATGGTGTGAGACTTTAGCTTAATTCCTTCTAGAAAGTGGATTTCACAGAGGTACAATTGATAAAATACTATTATACCTCAACCATGGAAATGACTTACTTTTGGTACAGATATATGTTGATGATATCATATTTGGTTCTACAAATGCCAAACTATGTGAAAAGTTTGCAAAGCTAATGCAGTCAAGATATCAAATAAGTATGATGGGAGAACTTAGATATTTTATGATACTTCAAGTCAAGCAAAATGAAGAAGGTACTTTTATCAATCAATCCAAGTACACCAGAAATTTACTAAAGAAATTTGGAATGCAAGACTGTTCAACTACATCCACTCCTATGGCCACTACAACCAAGTCAGATAAAGATACTGGTTCATCAGTAGATATTACTACCTACAGAGGTATGATTGGATCTTTACTTTATTTAACTGCTAGTAGACCTGATATCATATATGCTATCTGTCTTTGTGCAAGATTTCAGGCTGATCCAAGAGAACCTCATCTAATAGTTGTGAAAAGAATTTTCAAGTACCTCAAGGGTACAGCTGATCTAGGATTGTGGTATCCTAAATAATCATATTTTAAGCTGATAGGTTACTCAGATGCAGATTTTGCAGGATGCAAAATAGACAGGAAAAGCACAAGTGGAAGCTGCTAATTTCTTGGAGGCAGATTGGTTTCTTGGTTTAGCAAGAAACAAAAATTAATTTCCACGTCAACTGCAGAAGCAGAATATATTGTTGCAGGAAGCTTTTGTGCACAAATTATTTGGATGAAGAATCAGTTACTGGATTATGGGTTAGAATTTTCTAAAATACCTATTTACTGTGATAATCAAAGTGTTATTGCTATGACAGGTAATCCAGTTCAACACTCAATGATAAAGCACATCAGCATTAGGTACCATTTCATAAGGGAACATGTGATGGAAGGTACAATTGAATTGCATTTTGTTCCAACAGATCAACAACTAGCAGATATCTTCACAAAACCACTATGTGAAGCTACTTTTACAAGACTGGTAAATGAACTTGGAATGGTGTAACACCCCCAGATCCGGGGTCGGGGATCCGGGTCGTCACGGTCTTTCTTTCCACAATATCACTTCACTTAATTAATAATAAATAACCTTATGCTGTGACCCCACACTAACACACACCACAACCCGTTATAGTCTCAGAGATGAAATTTAAATAAGTACAAGTCTTTGAATCCACAATTTAAAAGTTATTACAACCCAAAATGATTACTTGATAAATTTACAGTTAATTGCCATTATCTGCCACAAGTTATAATTATACATAATTGGTTCTCAAAAGTAGATGGTCTGATCTACAATAGATCTACCTCTGCAGCTATAGCAGCTACAACATCAACGGGAAGACGCGGGACGCTTCCCACGCGCTTGCGCTGGGTCTGCTGGAGTCTGGCCATCTTTCCTAACTGTTGTTGTGTGATGAAGAAATAAAGCAAGAGTGAGCCTTACAACTCGCAAGATAATATATAGTGATAACAATAATATAAGTATCTAAATGGATACTTACTAGAATCTTTTATCGTGTGTAAGATAATTACTAGTATATACTTACTAGTATATGAGCCTTCTCATAGTACTCATGAAAGTCTTGGTCAAAAGAAATGAACCAAGTTTGATATCTTAATGCGATGAAGTCGCAAAATATTCAGTATATATACATATATACTTTTCAATATATTGGAAGTCCTCTTCCATGCATAATATACACAAAATCCCAGTGTATAACTGTATATATATAAAAAAATATCGTTGCAAGGTGATCTCATATATCTAACCTTGTCTCAACGTTTTTCTGAAAATCTTTGTCATTTATAAGACAATTATTAACTAGATATAAGTTTAAAAGATGAAGTTACACGATACCCCAATATACTTATATTTTTCCCAAATACTACTTGAACTACCACCGTTCAAGTTATAATCAGTTTCAAAAGTTCATCACATAGATGAGACTACAAGACAAAATTTGAATAGATTCCATCTTTGAAATATCATTAAAGGAAATGAAGTTATGACATACTTTATTTAGTCCCGATATATATATATATATATCCACATATATATATCTCTTAAACATTTCCTGGAACCTCTGTTATGTAAAGTATGAACAGAGTTTGAAACATCCAATGAATTTTGGAAAGGAAAAGAATTTTGGCATAAACCAGATATCTTGCTGATCAGGCAAAGATACCAATAAGTAACCTTTTCTACTGTAGATGGATGAATTCCTCACCGGTCATCACCCTGGCCGCATTAGGACCTCGCGCTAGACCGTTACCCGGCCCCTCACGCGTTGATGGACTGCCACCCAGCCACTTACACATTCATAGACCGTACCCCGGCCTGTCGCTTATGCCGACTCAATTAGATGGGCTTACTTCCCGAACGTTGGGCAAGTAATCAATTCATTTACCAAAACTGCAACCTCGTTGCGAATATAAAATACACCACAGAGCCGGATTCCCCAGGTTTTGAGCGAGTATTTAAATCCCCTTAAAAAGGAAGATCTTAAATATAAAAATGAGTTTTGGGATCCGCTCTGACTTTAAAAATCATTTTGAAGACTCGAAAACACTTTAAAGAGTGTTAGGAGTAAAGCTGATTTAATGAAGTAAATCAGTCCCCAGAATATTTAGAAAATGACTAAATATTATTATTTAATAATATTCCCATAAAGAATAATCTTTATAAAAATAATTGAAGTAGAAGTATTAAAACTTATACTTGAAACGAGTATTAAATAACCAAAGATATACTTATATGAAAGTATTATCTTTATTTGAATAGTCGAAAATAAGTTTGATTATTAACACCTTATTCTTTAATAAAATAAAGAATATACCTCAGCAAATAATCGGAGTCATAGATCCTCAAATGAATATTCAAATAATATTCATTAAATAATATAAACTGAGTCATAAGCCTTCAAATGAATATTCAAATAATATTCAATAAATAATATAAAAGAGTCATAAGCCCTCGAATGAATATTCAAATAATATTCAATAAATAATATAAAAGAGTCATAAGCCCTCGAATGAATATCCAAATAATATTCAATAAATAATATAAAAGAGTCATAAGCCCTCGAATGAATATTCAAATAATATTCAAATAAATAAATAAAAGGAGTCATACGCCATCGAATAATATTCGAAATAATATTCAATAATAAAATAAAGTTAAAGTTATCGAATAAACCTTATTCGATTAATAGTTTTGAAAACTATGACCATATATATATATAAATATATATATATATATCCATATCCATATATACAAAATCTACTCGGGATCCTCGACTCCCGATTTTAGAAAATATTTTCACCTTTGGGTCCCTATACACAGGGTATATGCAAGTTACCGCTATCCTCTAGCATAGGTATTATCAACTGAACCAACAGATATATATTTCAAGAATATGAAACAGGCATGCATATATACCATATCACATGCTACAATATATCGCAAGAATTTGCTAAATAACCAACATGCATTTATCGCAAGATCATGCATATACAAATGTATACATCACAACAACAGTATAACGGATAGAATACTTGCCTGAGCGACTGGGGGTTACGAATGGCTCGGGACGAGTCTGGTAACCTATAAGCAACAAGTAAGTTGGAATTAAACCAAAATCACTTGTAAATCTATACTTTAACTAACTTAGACTCTAACGCTTGTTTTGCGCTCACTGATTCGCTTAATTCACTCGGGTACCCTCGGCTCCACCATTTTTAATAATTTAACCTTTACGAGTTTTAAAGCGATTCCTTCGCGAGTGTCTTACCAACTGCCTAACACACTTACCATAAATGTTTCATACATTAATTAACCCTTATTGGTCTTTAACCTATGTTTCAAAGTAAGGCGAGGGGAAAAGTTTCGTTCGCAAAACGCCGTTACTTGAAACGGTCGTTTCTCCTAAACCGTGCATCGGAATCGAACGAACTACATATCAAAACGAAGCTCGTAACATGAGCTATCTAAACATGGCAGTGGTCATAATCTAGCAGGGGGTTCTCGGGTCCTAATGTTATGCACAAAAACAGTCTACAGGAAATCGGACGTTACGACGGCTATGTTTACGCGATTTCCCAAATTTTAAACCATTCAATACCAACCACAAATCAACTCCAATTCACAACCCAATCAAACCTCCAATTAAACTACACCACAACAGCCCCAAATCAACTCAATATTACCAATTTATTCATCTACACCAAGTGAAAAATGTGACCAAGAACTTCAAATCTAACAAGCATCACTCCTAACTCCAAAATCAACAAAACCACTTACTAAACAAAGCTCTATCATGAGTACACACTCATTACACTAACCCATCATCTAACATTATGAAATCCAAACCAACAAAACTTAATACTAAGGGTTTGAGAAGTTATACCTTCCTTGGAGAGTGGAGAATCAAGAGAATGGCTTGGAATCACCCTTAAAGTCCTTATCCAAGCTTAATCTAAACAAAACTTCAAGAACACAAATTTTAGTTCTTGAAAACACTATTCACCATCTTCTTTCATGATTTATAGAAAAAGATTGGCTTGGAATTAGAAGCTTAAACTTATAGGAAGTATGTAACTATCCATGGGGAAGCTTAGATAATTACCTTGCTAAATAGTAAGTGGAGGAGCTTGGACTTTCATTTTTTAAGAAAACCACCCGAGAGCATGAAAAAGAAGAAGAGAGAATTTTGTGTTTTGGCTTGATTTGCTTTTGGTTGGTTGATTTTTGTTGTTTGTTTTAGTGAATTACCTAGTTGCCCTTGGTTTTGTGTGGTTAAAAAGTCACCACATCTCCTTCCTTTCTTGTCATGCCTATGTCACCTTGCACATGTCATAATGCTCCCACTTGTCCACACCTTGTGGTTTGATGATGTCACAATCCCTGGCTTCTTGTACAAGCTTGTCTCTTGGTCACTTATTTGTTTTACGGTTCGCTTATCTTTCGTTCTCGTTTATCGTTTGAGGGATCATACCCGGGATCTTATTACTTAGGTTTCCTTAACCTTTCTCAATATATTATATTCCTTTTATGATCCTCTCCTATAATCCTTTAATTTAAATCCTTTTTATCCTGTTACCTTATACTCAATTCTCTCCGTATCTTGTGAATTTCCGGGAAAAATCAAAGTGTTCGGAATTGGATTCTGACGATCTTTACATACACTTATATACCACATAGAGTACTAATAATATCCCATAAGATCAATAACAGAACCCCTACATAGCGTGGCATGAAAAGTTTTCTCGTTCAGCAAAAACACTATTCATAAGGGTTTCAAAATTTCTCAAAAATTGGGGTTATTACAGTCTCCCCTCCTTAAAAGGATTCCGTCCCGGAATCAGATAGAAAACAAATGGGGATACTTTCTTAGCATTACACTTTCTAACTCTCGAGTCAATTTTCCCACATTGTGGTTCTACCACCAAACTCTGCCTAGTTTGATAATCCTTCTCCTAAGCACTTGTTCCTTTTCACTCTATAACCCTTCCTGGTTGCTCCATATAGGTTACGTCGGGTTGCATATCTATGCGCTCATATGCCCCTATTTATCTGGCATCTGAATTACACTTCCTTAACATTGATACGTGAAACACGTTACGACCTGCTACATGTTCGGGGTTAGGGCTAGCTCATATGCTAACTTCCCAAACGTCTTAATATATCCAAGGGTCCAACAAATTGTAGACTTAGCTTTCCTTTCTTTCCGAACCTCATCAATCCTTTCCAAGGGATACCTATAACATTACTAGGTCCCCTATTTCATACTCTTTATCCTTTCGTGTCAAATCAACATACTTATCATGACCATCTTGGGCTACTACCAGCCGTCCTCTGATTAGATCTATCATATCCTTGGTCCTTTGGACTACTGCGGGTCCGAGCATCTTGCGCTCTACAACTTCATCCTAACATAAGGGAGATCGACATTGTCTTCCCTCAATGATCTCATAAGGCGACATCTCGATAATGACATATGATCTATTGTCGTAAGATAACTCAATCCGAATTAAGTGATCATTCCAAATTCTTTCAAGTCTATTGCACAGACTCTCATTATTGCTTTTAACATTATAGCTTCTGCTTCTCAATACCCATTCTTTTCCAGTTCGTAATCGCTACTACCTTCCGTTCCTAATATTATACTGGTTATACTTTTGCTTGTTAGCGTTCTATAACCTTTTAATAACCACGTCAACCTTAGTATCACGAATGTGTTCCCATTCCGCATACTACCACCACTTTATTACTCTTTTTTCAGTTGTTTCTATTTTCCAAAATTTGATCAATCAAATAGAAGTAAAGGAATTTGTTGAGAGATCACTATGATCATGAACACTTGTTATATCGCATAGTTAGTACAGAAGGTGGCCAACCTTTAGTACTTGACAAGCAATTAAACAATAGCTGGTATCCTACTCGGCTTCTATCACACAGATAGATAGTCATTCGGCAATACCTCCCCTTCTGGAAGGGTTGTTCTTCTCAGCTTACATGAAATGAAAAGAAGAGAAAAGAACGAACTGAAGAGAATTGTATATATGAAAAAAATATACTGCCACAAAATATCTGGCTTGGAACCTACCTCTGAACTATAGAGGTTTATCATAGGAGAACAAAACATATACGTATTTATATCAGCATCGAGCATTATAGCCTCGTATTTCACGTGCCTAAATATTTTCGCTATCCCGTCCATCATTCTATGGACCCATGCTCTTCCTCGAGCTTATACACAATTACCTTTAAAACTCCCTCGACATCGAAAATCGAATCTGGGATCTCATTCTAGACATCATCGTTACTTAAATTCTATGCTTGCACCGCAACCTTCCTCGTATAATAATACGACTCTCTATTGATAAGAAAGAATAATAATTCACTATGTAGATACTCTACTTAATTAGTCTATTAATGATAACTTATACACTACCACGACCCGATTAGTGGTACTCAATCTCAACACCCATTCCAATACAACTCTCATGGTTGTAATCAGCTCACTACTCGCAGAATTATTGCTGCCTTACTATGGTCCACCACTGACCCACTGTAGTCATTCATTTTCCATGAAATCTTAATAACTAACCATACGGAGTCCATACATCTCGTATCTAATTCTCCTAAGGAGTTAACATAACCACCAATCACAATTCATGAAGAACACTCCAAACTCTGACGTACCTTCATGACATGAAGCAGATAAAAGTGCAGAAGAGTTTCAATCAAAGCAACGATAGCAGGTTAATACCATTCGTAATCATATGCCTTCAATAGAAGACTTAACTCAAAGGTTTGTTTAGTCTTTTTTTTTTGAAACATGGTCCTGTCTTATCTCAAGATAGGACCTCCTAAGATAGATAGCCCGTTCATGGCGATTACGCGAATTAAACCTTTACCAACTACTATTACGGTCGGGTATTGCACAGTCATCAGAAGGAATGTCAATCTTCCAAACCATAATACAACCTTCACAGCTTTAACCATCATCACTGTATTCCTCTCGCACGAGCGCCTATAATTATCCTCTTACCTTTAAAGTGTCGGCCACCTCTTTGGCCTTTCCTGATAGTAAAATTTCCTTACAGTCAATGTCACATTAACCACCTCCAAATAAATTTTCTACCTTATTTCAATCACAGCTTATGTGAAAATGCTTTCCTTAAAATCTGATGAGTAAAAAAAAATCACCATTTTTCCATAAGTTATTGCCTCAGTCTTTAGAGGTTAATCACTATCGCGACTGACTCTCGATCGTACTTAGAACATCTTTTGTCTTAGGTCCTAATTGCCCTGAACAATTTCGACCTTTACTGGTTCGATCCATACTTTCTCGTGGTTTAACACGTGCCCCACTTGGCACCATTATAATTACGTCATATTTCTTTTATCAACATTTTTATTCTTGAGAATTTTGAATATTACCTTTCTCCTTGTAAAACCTCTAAGGTTATCCTTCAATCGTTCCTCTTGTATTCCCTAGATACAGGGCATATCAAAATACCATTCACTATTACTAGAACCATTGTCTATATACTTCTGAAAAATTTCTCCACTGATCCTTAAAGGTTATTATTACCTTAATGCTTTCCAATTCATACTGTCAAAACTCATACTATCCCTATCAAGGGTGAAATGCCAACCTTTATGCATTCCCCTAGGATTCGTTTTAAGTTACCGATGTTCTATCCTTAATTCCACCTTTAAAAAGGTACAAGCATCCTTCCATGGATAAATAAAGTCATATATCCCTGATATGGGTATCTTATTCAATCATTCCCACCTCGATAGTAAATGCCTAATTTCACAATAACATCTGTATACAAAATGAGGTTAATCAAAATGGCCTCCAAAAGATAACAACGGTTATCCGCTTTTCTTGCCTAATCTGGTAACGATAACAAGGATGTTCTGGAAGATATTGGTCGTGTTCAACGTGAACTTCTTTTTAATAATTCCTTATTTACTTTTGTTGTTTATCTCAACAGTCACCTCAATGTTGGGATATCTTTCATATCTGGCGTCTCCCTTTCTGGGTATCATGCCACCGGTCTTACACTTCACCTTCTTGAAGGTCACTTCCTTCATCCAATTTTCTTAATTTCTTACTTTCTTATCCCCTTAGTCTATCCGCGTCTCATTATTTATCCTTCGAATTATCTCAAGGTTTCCTCGAATCCTCCCAACTTACAGGGGATAAACTATATGTATCTCTTATGCCCTCAACCATCAATTTTAACTTATGGTGAATCACCCTCATCCTGATGAATGCATACTTTTCTATTTCTATTGCTACGAGTCGTTAGGGTTTCCTCGTACCCAACTCCCTTATCATACCTCAAACTCTATTACCGTTATATTCCTTTCCACTTCAATTTCTTTTTTTTTTCCTTCTCTTATCATTATTTCATGAACCAACACAATATAAGCATTGATTTCAAACATCCCGTCATTCTGGATTCGTGTCTTCAGAACGAATCTTGATAACTTTTACAACTTAGATTCATAATTCATCATACTCGTCTGCCTTTGTTCTGGCTCTAAAGCTTTTACACTATTCCATAACCTTGGGAATTACTTTCCCGAAAACAATTGGCTGAACTTTAATCAGTTTATTATAATCTCTTGCTCCGTGCCTTCCTTGGCCTTTCACCAGCGGGTGGTCTCTCTCTTGGGAGGGTAAGTGACAAAACAGTCTTTTGTGGTTCGTCAATCATTTAGAATCTCAAATGATTCATCTATTTCCTTTAGCCAGGCTCTTGCCTCGACTGGGTCAGCTTGTTCCTTGGAACTCTGAGAGCTTAGCGACTTAAAGGTCATGAAAGAATTTCCCATCGCACTGTCTCCTCAGGGTGGTGGTTGGGGATAATAGTCTAAGTTCTTTTTAGACAGGTCCATGAATTGCCGTATAGGAGTACCGTCTCGGGTCTCCTTTCCTTACTCGACTTTCTGTTTCCTTGGTATGAAATGTTTCAACCTTCTCCCATAATCGGGGTTATCTTATACATTAAAAACCTTGTTTTCCACTCTATTATGTTATGGGTTCTTTCTTTCTTGATGGCAACCTCCCTGACTATCACATTCAGGGTTTGCCCTAAATCTTATTCCTCAAACTATGGCTCTCATCTAAGTTCTCATCCTTAAGCTCTTGAACTTTTGGAACCCAATTTCTGTAGGAATACCTCATTTTCCCTTATCATCTTCCTCTGGAACCGTATGCTCTTTTCCAATAATTCGGTCTCTATTGCAATCTTAAACAGCTTTTCGGTACCGGCTCCGGTTACCTTCACTACTATTTCCAAAATCTCTTATAAACTCTCCCAAAGACATTATCATCTTGAGTCTCTCCTTTTTACTAAGGGCATCAGCCACCACATTGGCTTTCCCCGAATGATAAAGAATCTCCCAATCATAATTCTTGATTAGCTCTAACCGCCTCCTCTGGCGTATGTTGAGCTCTTTCTACGTAAGAATGTACTAGAGCACTTATGGCTTAGGTAATTCTCGCACTTCTCTCCATACAAGTAGTGCCTCCAATCTTTAGGGTAAAACTATTGCCACGAGCCTAAGCTCATGGGCGGGGATATCGAATTTCATATTACCTTAATTGTCTTGACGCAGACGCGATTATCTTGCTGTGCTAAGAAGCACCCTAATTCCTTATGCGAAGCGTCACTTACAAATCACAAAATCTCCTTTTTCCATCCGGCAACGCCAGCATAGGGGCCATCACCAACCTCTGCTTCAGTTCTTGAAAGCTGTTCTCGCATTTCTCTGTCCATTCGAACTTCTCAGTCTTACGAGTAAGCCGCGTTAAAGGGGCTACTATCTTTACAACTTGAACGAACCTCCGGTAGTGACCGGCCAATCCTACCTCTGGTAGTCGACCAAACCATGATCATCAATTCATCAGTGGTCCTTTATCCAATCCTGTCAGGATCCTCCATGGGATCCTCCTCAACAACTATCCCTTCTAGGACAACATCCTCAACCGCCAAATCCTCAATATCAACATCATCCGGTCCTGCATTAGGACACTCTATCGGATCCACAATCCGATCTCCAATTAGTAATAAAATATCATCGCGATGTTGCTCCTCAACCTCAGGGTTCGGAGTCCCGCTACCATATACGATAACGAACTACGCTCCTATCACGATATTTATAAGGGTTCCCATAAGGGTTTTAACTGTCAGTGCTACGTTAGGTAGCCCGACTATGAACTTGGCAAGAGTTCTTATTATCTTAGTTAACTTATTATCTTAACGTCCAATCATCTCTGAGGTTTATAACGCTTAGCTCTGATACCATTTCTGTAACACCCCCAGATCCGGGGTCGGGGATCCGGGTCGTCACGGTCTTTCTTTCCACAATATCACTTCACTTAATTAATAATAAATAACCTTATGCTATGACCCCACACTAACACACACCACAACCCGTTATAGTCTCAGAGATGAAATTTAAATAAGTACAAGTCTTTGAATCCACAATTTAAAAGTTATTACAACCCAAAATGATTACTTGATAAATTTACAGTTAATTGCCATTATCTGCCACAAGTTATAATTATACATAATTGGTTCTCAAAAGTAGATGGTCTGATCTACAATAGATCTACCTCTGCAGCTATAGCAGCTACAACATCAACGGGAAGATGCGGGACGCTTCTCACGCGCTTGCGCTGGGTCTGCTGGAGTCTGGCCATCTTTCCTAACTGTTGTTGTGTGATGAAGAAATAAAGCAAGAGTGAGCCTTACAGCTCGCAAGATAATATATAGTGATAACAATAATATAAGTATCTAAATGGATACTTACTAGAATCTTTTATCGTGTGTAAGATAATTACTAGTATATACTTACTAGTATATGAGCCTTCTCATAGTACTCATGAAAGTCTTGGTCAAAAGAAATGAACCAAGTTTGATATCTTAATGCGATGAAGTCGCAAAATATTCAGTATATATAAATATATACTTTTCAAAATATTGGAAGTCCTCTTCCATGCATAATATACACAAAATCCCAGTGTATAACTGTATATATAAAAAAAAATATCGTTGCAAGGTGATCTCATATATCTAACCTTGTCTCAACGTTTTTCTGAAAATCTTTGTCATTTATAAGACAATTATTAACTAGATATAAGTTTAAAAGATGAAGTTACAAGATACCCCAATATACTTATATCTTTCCCAAATACTACTTGAACTACCACCGTTCAAGTTATAATCAGTTTCAAAAGTTCATCACATAGATGAGACTACAAGACAAGATTTGAATAGATTCCATCTTTAAAATATCATTAAAGGAAATGAAGTTATGACATACTTTATTTAGTCCCGATATATATATATCCACATATATATATCTCTTAAACATTTCCTGGAACCTCTGTTATGTAAAGTATGAACAGAGTTTGAAACATCCAATGAATTTTTGAAAGGAAAAGAATTTTGGCATAAACCAGATATCTTGCTGATCAGGCAAAGATACCAATAAGTAACCTTTTCTACTGTAGATGGATGAATTCCTCACCGGTCATCACCCTGGCCGCATTAGGACCTCGCGCTAGACCGTTACCCGGCCCCTCACGCGTTGATGGACTGCCACCCAGCCACTTACACATTCATAGACCGTACCCCGGCCTGTCGCTTATGCCGACTCAATTAGATGGGCTTACTTCCCGAACGTTAGGCAAGTAATCAATTCATTTACCAAAACTGCAACCTCGTTGCGAATATAAAATACACCACAGAGCCGGATTCCCCAGGTTTTGAGCGAGTATTTAAATCCCCTTAAAAAGAAAGATCTTAAATATAAAAATGAGTTTTGGGATCCGCTCTGACTTTAAAAATTATTTTGAAGACTCGAAAACACTTTAAAGAGTGTTTGGAGTAAAGCTGATTTAATGAAGTAAATCAGTCCCCAGAATATTTAGAAAATGACTAAATATTATTATTTAATAATATTCCCATAAAGAATAATCTTTATAAAAATAATTGAAGTAGAAGTATTAAAACTTATACTTGAAACGAGTATTAAATAACCAAAGATATACTTATATGAAAGTATTATCTTTATTTGAATAGTCGAAAATAAGTTTGATTATTAACACCTTATTCTTTAATAAAATAAAGAATATACCTCAGCAAATAATCGGAGTCATAGATCCTCAAATGAATATTCAAATAATATTCATTAAATAATATAAACTGAGTCATAAGCCTTCAAATGAATATTCAAATAATATTCAATAAATAATATAAAAGAGTCATAAGCCCTCGAATGAATATTCAAATAATATTCAATAAATAATATAAAAGAGTCATAAGCCCTCGAATGAATATCCAAATAATATTCAATAAATAATATAAAAGAGTCATAAGCCCTCGAATGAATATTCAAATAATATTCAAATAAATAAATAAAAGGAGTCATACGCCATCGAATAATATTCGAAATAATATTCAATAATAAAATAAAGTTAAAGTTATCGAATAAACCTTATTCGATTAATAGTTTTGAAAACTATGACCATATATATATATATAAATATATATATATATATATATCCATATCCATATATACAAAATCTACTCGGGATCCTCGACTCCCGGTTTTAGAAAATATTTTCACCTTTGGGTCCCTATACTAAGGGTATATGCAAGTTACCGCTATCCTCTAGCATAGGTATTATCAACTGAACCAACAGATATATATTTCAAGAATATGAAACAGGCATGCATATATACCATATCACATGCTACAATATATCACAAGAATTTGCTAAATAACCAACATGCATTTATCGCAAGATCATGCATATACAAATGTATACATCACAACAACAGTATAACGGATAGAATACTTGCCTGAGCGACTGGGGGTTACGAATGGCTCGGGACGAGTCTGGTAACCTATAAGCAACAAGTAAGTTGGAATTAAACCAAAATCACTTGTAAATCTATACTTTAACTAACTTAGACTCTAACGCTTGTTTTGCGCTCACTGATTCGCTTAATTCACTCGGGTACCCTCGGCTCCACCATTTTTAATAATTTAACCTTTACGAGTTTTAAAGCGATTCCTTCGCGAGTGTCTTACCAACTGCCTAACACACTTACCATAAATGTTTCATACATTAATTAACCCTTATTGGTCTTTAACCTATGTTTCAAAGTAAGGCGAGGGGAAAAGTTTCGTTCGCAAAACGCCGTTACTTGAAACGGTCGTTTCTCCTAAACCGTGCATCGGAATCGAACGAACTACATATCAAAACGAAGCTCGTAACATGAGCTATCTAAACATGGCAGTGGTCATAATCTAGCAGGGGGTTCTCGGGTCCTAATGTTATGCACAAAAACAGTCTACAGGAAATCGGACGTTACGACGACTATGTTTACGCGATTTCCCAAATTTTAAACCATTCAATACCAACCACAAATCAACTCCAATTCACAACCCAATCAAACCTCCAATTAAACTACACCACAACAGCCCCAAATCAACTCAATATTACCAATTTATTCATCTACACCAAGTCAAAAATGTGACCAAGAACTTCAAATCTAACAAGCATCACTCCTAACTCCAAAATCAACAAAACCACTTACTAAACAAAGCTCTATCATGAGTACACACTCATTACACTAACCCATCATCTAACATTATGAAATCCAAACCAACAAAACTTAATACTAAGGGTTTGAGAAGTTATACCTTCCTTGGAGTGTGGAGAATCAATAGAATGGCTTGGAATCACCCTTAAAGTCCTTATCCAAGCTTAATCTAAACAAAACTTCAAGAACACAAATTTTAGTTCTTGAAAACACTATTCACCATCTTCTTTCATGATTTATAGAAAAAGATTGGCTTGGAATTAGAAGCTTAAACTTATAGGAAGTATGTAACTATCCATGGGGAAGCTTAGATAATTACCTTGCTAAATAGTAAGTGGAGGAGCTTGGACTTTCATTTTTTAAGAAAACCACCCGAGAGCATGAAGAAGAAGAAGAGAGAATTTTGTGTTTTGGCTTGATTTGCTTTTGGTTGGTTGATTTTTGTTGTTTGTTTTAGTGAATTACCTAGTTGCCCTTGGTTTTGTGTGGTTAAAAAGTCACCACATCTCCTTCCTTTCTTGTCATGCCTATGTCACCTTGCACATGTCATAATGCTCCCACTTGTCCACACCTTGTGGTTTGATGATGTCACAATCCCTGGCTTCTTGTACAAGCTTGTCTCTTGGTCACTTATTTGTTTTACGGTTCGCTTATCTTTCGTTCTCGTTTATCGTTTGAGGGATCATACCCGGGATCTTGTTACTTAGGTTCCCTTAACCTTTCTCAATATATTATATTCCTTTTATGATCCTCTCCTATAATCCTTTAATTTAAATCCTTTTTATCCTGTTACCTTATACTCAATTCTCTCCGTATCTTGTGAATTTCCGGGAAAAATCAAAGTGTTCGGAATTGGATTCTGACGATCTTTACATACACTTATATACCACATAGAGTACTAATAATATCCCATAAGATCAATAACAGAACCCCTACATAGCGTGGCATGAAAAGTTTTCTCGTTCAGCAAAAACACTATTCATAAGGGTTTCAAAATTTCTCAAAAATTGGGGTTATTACAAATGGTTTCAGGTTCTTTCTCTAAATCTGCTTAGTTTTTGTTCTCATGCATCAGACTTTATGATTAGTATTTACAGATTGTCTTATCTTCATGTAATCTGTGTAGGGCTGAGCAGAACCGAACTGAAATCGAAAAACCGAACCGAACCATGCTAATTCGGTTCGGTTCGGTCCTAATTTTTTCAGAAATTCGGTCTATTCGGCCGAACCGAATAGACCGATATAAAATTCGATTCGGTTCGGTTCTTTTAACAAATATTTCGGTCCGGACCGAATACACCAAATAGACCAAATAATAAATGCCATATTTTTATATTATATACATTTTATATATATCTTAAAAATTATAATCATAATTTTTAATTTTTAATTATATTCATGAACTATTAGAACTCTACATAGCACAATACTTTAATTATATTTTAAATTTTATAATTTATGATTTAATTTTTAATGCAATTTTCTTTTTGAAAAAATTTTCGGTCTATTCGGTCCAAAACCGGACCGAACCGAATTATTTCGGTTCGGTTCGGTCCGGTCCATAATATAACTTCGGTCCGGTTCGGTCCAAGAAAAATGACTATTCGGTTTTTCGGTCTATTCGGTTCGGTCCAGTTTTGGACCGAACCGACCGAATGCTCAGCCCTAAATCTGTGCTTAAATTGTAAGACATTAAATACTGATTGCTATCTGATGTGGATCTATATACTCTGGTAGTGTTTTGAATGTTCTGTGACTATTCAATCGAATGAGGATAACTGTGCTAGATGCTGACCTAGTAGTCTTTAACATACCAGAAATCCTATGTTTGAATTAGTTGTTTATGTAGAAATTCATTAACATAAGCAAATTCTGATGTTGAGCTTAGTCAAATTTACTTTGTGTATCTTATTACTAAGTCAAAAACTAAATTCTTGCTTCTTATCTGTCAAATTCTGATGTCAGTAAATCTTAAGGATGAACCACATGCTTGATCAGCCTCACTTGTCTGAAGAAAAGAAAAGAAAAAAAAATTGAAGTCAAGTACTCCTTTGAGATCTAGAGTAAATATGTGGAAGGGAAGACCCAAGTGCATTGCTGGTATTAAGTAATATGCATTTGAAAAGCAAATAAATTTTTCTTGGTGACTTTTCACATTCTCTGATTACTGGAGAAATACTTTGATAATAGCATAAATTCTAATAGCAGTTGTGACTCACTTACACTGAGAAGCCACTGTAAAAAGGAATTTCAAAAGATGCATAAAATGAGCACAAACAGTTGAGGTGGATTCTTGCATAAATTTATTCCATAGTATACTTCATTATTAATGACAGATTTTAAGCACTTTTCTTGGTTATGCCTTATTTCTAAGATGTACTGAAGTTTATCAGACTTTAATCTTTATCTGATATTTTGCTAATGCACACACTATCACTCCATATGAATGATGAAAATTACTGTGGTGATTAAGTTGTTTTAGACAAACAATTAAGTGTCATATGCATAAATTCTGAGGACAAGTTTTGATGAAAGTTCTGATGATTAAACTCGAAAGAAACAAGTCAGTATTTATATGAAGAATCACAGATACAAACATTCACTTTTTGAGTACAAAAGCCATGTTCTGATGACCGTTAAAATATAATAATAGTCAAGTTCTGATATTAAATCCTGATGCAAACTCTGATGCTTACGTGGCATTATTTATTTACTTGACTTATTTGTGGTAAATACTGTAACTGTCATATTTTATCAGAATATAATTAGGTGAGATAAAAACAGTCATAATCGTTTAGTAAGTGGGAAGCGTGTTTTCCTTGAAACACTGCATGTGCACATTTATTACTGCTTATTACCCGTGCCCACTAATAATGTTTTGACTAATGATATGCTGACAGGTTATGTTCTGCTTCAATAATAACAGTTGTCAAAAAGAGAGTATATATATGGGAGTTAGAAGATTTTATAATCTTTTACCTACTTTTCTTTCTCTAATCTCTCTTATTCTCTCTCTCACTAATATTCTCTAAAGCTATTTTCTTACAGGCCTTTTATCAAACACCTTGTGTACACTCTATTTTCTCACTTATTTTTTTTTCCAGAAATGGCACCAAAGACATCATTTACAATGGAGCTAAGTTTGTTCCTAACGACTACTTGGCTATACTGAGCAAGGATGAAGCCCCATCAGAACTTCACTTCATCCAAGATTTTCTATCTGGAAGTGAGATTGGGTATGCTTTGACCCAACCTAAAGCAATCTCAGGGACTCAGGTGCTGGAGTTCTGGAGGTTAGGAGTTTATGATGATGGTGGTGCAAATGGGTCCCCAAGCATCATATTTACAATATGGGAGGATGCACATGTGGTGACTTTGGCCACAGTTCGACAAGCACTCCATCTGCCAAAAAACTGCACTTTTCCACAGTTGAGGAGCCGGCTTTTCAACAGCTAATGGCCAATCTGGGCTATAAAAAGACTTTAGCAAAGCTTGGACAACTAAAGAGACCCCACATCAGGAGGGAGTGGAGTTTCTTCTTTGACTGCATCACAAGAACCTTTGCAAACAAGTGTTCAAACTTTGATGCAATTCCTCTCCTAAGTCAGCAAATTGGGTATGCTCTGATTACTCAATCTCATTTTGATTATGCTAATGCTGTACTAGGATTCATAGGGGATAGGATGATAGAGGATAGAAATATTGTATATTTTGCTAGATTTTGTCAACTTATTTATAGCTTTTGTAACTCTGATGCACCCCAACTAGCAAGTGAGTTAATTTCACCATTTAAACTTGCTAAGAGAGCATTTACTGACTTATTATCTACTGATAATAAGAAAATTGTTCTAAGACCCCTCCAAATGCCACAATCAGTCAAATAGTTTTTGGTAAACTCTGATCCAAACACCTATACCTCCATATATCCTGATGTCCAACCATCCCAACCTCCATCAGCACCTCCAACCACTACACAACCAACCACCTCTCAACCTCAACCAACTCAACCTACCATCAGAACATACTTTCAACCATCACAATCCTCACAACAACAACCATCAGCACCTATCATCAGACCTCCATCTTCTAGGCCAAAGAGAGCAAAGTCTGTTCCTAAATCTCCACCAAGGAGAAGAAGGATGATTCTCAGGGATGAATCTGATAATGAAGAGGAGCAAGTATAGGTTCATGCATCAGAACCTGTGACTATTGAAGCTGAAAATGTCAATTTTCAGAAAGAAGAAGCAGCTGAAAATGAATCTTCTCAGATAAAAACTGAAGCTGAAGGTTCTGATACTTTGAAGAGAAAGAGAAATGTAAGTTCTAATGCTATTCAGGCAACTCCTACACCATCTAGGATATCTAAGAAATAGAGGGCAGGAAGGCACATGGCTCAACCTCTATCAGAGGATACTGAAGAAGCTGAGGAAGGAGATCAGGAATCTCTGATCTCATCAGAACCTGTTATAATTGAATCTTTGCCACCTCTTACTCAGGCTGAAGACACTGTTCAGGATACAGTGATCACACCTCCTATCTCTCCAATTCATGAAAATGTAACAGTTGAAGATTCAGGATTAAATCCTGAAATTGACATCCACAAGCTGATCATTCCAACTGTGCTTTATCTTGAAGCTCCTACAGCAGCTCAGCAATCTACAATCAACTCTCCAATCTTAAATGCTGAGATACCATCTACACCAATTTTGGAGATAAATTCTGATGATCAGAATTTAGATGAAGCTACTGCAGAATCTCCAACAACAACACACACACACTAGTACTGTCAGAAGATAATGAGTCTTCTTCAAGTTCTGAAGACAGTGTTTCTGTTGATACTCCAGCTCCCATTCCAGGAAAGGAGACCCTTATTGAGAAGTTTGTTGAGCAAGCTGCTCCTATTCCTTGGGAAGATACTCACAGAGGTGAGGAGTGGACCAAGAAGTGGAATGAAACTAATTTCATTCCAAGCTCTAAAGTTCTGTCAGAGCACATTGCTAAGGCTGATGAGCTGATGACAAGTTCTGATTTTAAGACTCAACTCAAAGTCACAGCTCTAAGTGTCAAGAATCTTCAAGGTCAACACTCTATAACTCATGAAAAGGTTGATAAACTTCTTGAAAAGGCTGAAAAGCTGGATATGGAGACCAAGCTTGATAAAAAGAGGTTTATCAGACCTATTTCTGAAAAAGTTGAAGCAATTGAGAAGATTCAGGAGAAGCAACAGGCCCAAATTACTGAGGTCCTGCAAAATCAAGCCTCTCAAAAAGCTCAATTAGATGAAATTCAATTTTCAGTAGAACTTCTTCTCTCTCTCCTACTACCTGATGATACCAAAAAGGGGGAGAAGGTAGTTAAGTCTAAATGCTCACCTACTCTAATACTAAAGAAAAAGGATGACAAAGGTGATGACCAGGGAAACTCTTATAAGAGTAGAGGTCATGGAAAAGATCAAGGTCAAGGGAAAAGCAACAAGGTTTCTTCTAGGAAACTAATCTCTGATGCAAGCAAATCTTCTACTCAAAAGAAGACAAGTTCTAAAGCTGCTCAAACTCAAAATCTGATAGCAAGTACTGATACTCGAAATCTGATATCAAGTTCTGATGAGCAAAGTCTGATGACAAAGCATGATGTTCTGATTCAAGGTGGAAGTCAAGACTCTCAGAAGTTTCTGCAAACTCTGAAGCTCAAGGGAAAGCAGACTATTGTCTACTACAAGGATCCCAAGATTCAGACACTTGATGAAGAAATTGCTAAAAGACTATTTCTGAAACATAATCCTGGAATGGATTTAGAAAATCTCAAGGAGGAAGAAGCTATATTTAAAGCTGAAAAGACAAATCTAAAGCCAAAAGCTTCTGTTGCAAAAGAAACCTCCAAGGCCTAAGGTAAAAGGAATTGTGATCAAGGAGAAGTCAAATACTGAGTCATCAAAGCCCAAGACTAGATCACAGACTGAGATTGATCCCAAAGACAAAGGGAAGGGAAAAGTTAATAAACCAACCAAGCCACTGGAGATAAAATTCCTCAAATCCTGATGAAACCAGTGTGCAAAATGGTTCAAGTTACTAATGATACTCTTGCTGAAGATGAAACTGTTCAAACTCTGAAAAGAAGGAAGATAACTGAAGAATCCAAGACAACCTCTGATAGTGCTCAAGTTATTAAGAGTGAAGAACTGCAAGCTACAACAGAAACAGCAAGTTCTGATAAAGTCATCAAGACATCAACCTCTGACATAGCTCAAGTTTATTTAGACAAGATGAAAGTAGCTGACAAAAAGAAACTTCTATGGAAAAATGTCAAACCATCAGATCCAAAGAAAATCCAATTGTTGTTTGATTTCATGACTATTGGGTTAAATGCTAGAGAACCAAGAGACAGGGCTGGACTAGGTTCTCATGAAGCTAAGATCAAGACAGGAGTTGAAGTTGCTACTAGAGATCCATTTTTGCTAACTGACAAACCTCTTGAAGATGTTACACAGAAACACCTTGATAAGGTTATCGCTGTTCAAGTGGTACTGGATGCTCATGACAAGCATAATGTCAAAGAAAATCTGATTCTATTTCTTGAAGATGGAAGGATATATCAAATGTCAGAATCAGATGTGCTGAACAAATCCCTGAAAGAACTTCAATTCTTTCATTATCTTCTAGAGATAAAGTCTGATATTACCAGGAAATGGTCAAATTTCATATTGAAGACCATAAGAGATAAATCAAGAATTTCTGGTTCAAGGGTTACATAATTCATTCCCAACATAGTTGAAGATGATGGAAGTGAAATTCCAATGAAGAAGGATTCTGCTAAACTTGAAGTGATTTTGAAACATAAATGTCTATGCTACAATGAAGATTCTTCTCATCCAAGGGTAATAAGGCTGGATGATGATTTAGAAAGAAACCATATTTCTGCTCTAAGGACTGCAATCTACCAGATTGGAAGTCAAGATGAAGAGATGCAGCAAGTCAAGACTACACTATCTCAAGTCCTGAGAAATAATGAAGAAAAGCTGATATCAAACTTTGTCAAGAATCACTTTGGAATCAGATTAACTCAGTGAGATTGGTAAAAGCTACAAGGACTGTAAGTTGTAGTTAGTTATCTAGTTAAACTCTTATTTGTATTTGTACTTAAATGTTTTTGACATCATCAAATCTATTAACTTGTATATTTTGCATAATTTACAAGTTGGGGGAGATTGTTAGATATATTTGAGATGTCATGTCTAATATGATTTGTGTTTAGTTTTCAGAACTTAACAACAGGACATATCAGGACTTACTGAAATCAGAACTTACTGAAGTCAGAACTTAAGGTCATATCAGAACTTAAGTGCGGGAAGACTTTCAGTTAAGGAATGAAGCTGATTTATAGGTGAAGATCTGGACTAAAATAATAGAAGATATGCATGGAAAGAGTTAGAAGACTTGAAGACTTGTAGAAGATATCTGATTGATATATTTTAGGAGACAAAATTATATTCAATATCAATTAGAATATAACTTGTAATTGTGTACTATATAAACACAACTTAGGGTTTACACTATATGTGTTATCATTATCGAGAAGATTATACATTGTAACCTAGCAGCTCTTAGTGATATTTGTTCATCACTTAGAGAGAACAACAGTTCATATTGTAACAGAGTTTATTGAATATATTTGATCTTTGTTACATACTTGTGTTGAAATCGACTTAATTGTATAAATACTGTATTCAACCCCCTTCTACAGTGTTGTGTGACCTAACATATGAGATTTGGCAAATGGATGTCAAAACCACTTTCTTAAATGGGAGCCTTGAAGATGATGTTCACATGATACAACCTGAGGGTTTTGTCGATCCAAAGTTTGCTAAGATGGTTTATAAGTTGCTTCGATCTATTTATGGCTTAAAGCAAATCAAGGAGATGAAATCATCTTTTGGTAAAATCGTCAAATAGTTTGGATTTATTCAAAACAAAGATGAACCATGTGTTTTCAAGAAGGTTAGTGGGAGCCATGTGCCATTCCTAGTACTATATGTAGATGACATATTACTAATATGAATGACATACCTTCTTTACAGGCTGTTAAGACTTGGTTGGGAAATAGTTTCTTGATGAAGGACTTAGGCGATGCTACCTATATATTAGGGATCAAGATCTATAGAGATAGATCAAGGAGATTAATCGGCCTAAGTTAGAGTACATATATTGAGAAGGTATTGCATCATTTTGGGATGCAAGAGGAAAAAAGAGGATATATCCCAATGTCTCATGGGATAGTGATCTCAAAAGATAACTACCCTAAATCATTAGATGATAAGGGTCGTATGAGCAAAGTTCCATATGCTTTGGTAATTGGATCTATAATGTATGTGATGATATGTACTTGTCCTGATGTTTCGTATGCCTTGAGCATGACGAGCAGATACTGGTCTAATCCAGGTGAGGGTCAGTAGACAGCTGTCAAGAATATTCTGAAGTACTTAAAGTGGACTAAAGATTCATTTTTGGTGTATGGAGGGGATGAGAAGCTAGTTGTAAAGGGTTACACTGATGCTAGATTCCAGACAGGCAAAGATGATTCAGTATCTCAGTCGGGTTTTATGTTTTGCCTTAATGGAGGTGCTGTGAGCTGGAAGAGTTCAAAGCAATAGACAGTAGCTGATTCTATAATGGAAGCTGAGTATATTGCTTTTAGTGAAGCAACCAAAGAGGCAGTTTTGATGCAAAAATTCATAACGGGACTTGGTGTCGTTCCATCGATCGCAGATCCAGTTGATCTCTATTGCGACAACAATGGAGCCATTGCGCAGGCTAAAGAACCAAGGGCCTATTCCAGAGCAAAGCATATACTTAGAAGATATCACCTTCTTCGAGAGATTAATAAGAGAGGAAATATACATATATGTAAAGTGCACACTAATGATAATGTTGTAGACCGACTGACTAAGGCTTTGTCGCAGCAGAAGCACGACGGTCATACTAGTTCCATGGGTATTAGATACATGGGTGATTGGCTCTAGTGCAAGTGGGAGATTGTTAGTGTTTGTGCCTTATAGACAACACTATTATATTTTGTTTATGATATTTGGATTGTTAATATTTATGTTCTATCGATTATTCTTTTAAATAATCTATTAAGTCTTAATTTACTGTGATATAAATATTAGATTAATAAATGTCCTTGGAATATGATATGAATTCTATATCTCTAAGTACGTGACTTAGAAATGAGATTATGTGAATAGTATCGATATTCCCAAATATCACTAGTCGAGTATTATTATTAAGGGACTATAATAATACATTATGTTAGATATATTTGAGATGTCATGTCTAATATGATTTGTGTTTAGTTTTCAGAATTTAACAACATGACATATCAGGACTTACTAAAATCAGAACTTACTGAAGTCAGAACTTAATATAAGAACTTAAGGTGTCAGAAGATACATATCAGTACTTAAGTGCGGGAAGACTTTCAGATAAGGAATGTGGCTGATTTACAGGAGAAGATCTGGACTAAAACAATAGAAGATATGCATGGAAAGAGTTAGAGGACTAGAAGTCTTGTAGAAGATATCTAATTGATATATTTTAGGAGACAGAATTATATTCCATATCAATTAGAATATATCTTGTAACTGTGTACTATATAAGCACATATTAGGGTTTACACTAGATGTGTTATCATAATAGAGAAGATTATACATTGTAACCTAAAAGCTCTTAGTGATATTTGTTCATCACTAAGAGAGAACAACAATTCATATTATAACAAAGTTTATTGAATATACTTGATCTTTGTTACATACTTGTGTTCAAATCGATTTGATTATATAAACACTGTATTCAACCCCCTTCTACAGTGTTGTGTGACCTAACAAGTGGTATCAGAGCCTTTCTGTTAACACACATACAGTAAAGATCCAAACAATCATGTCTGAAGAAACACAAACCCCAACTAAGCCCACCAAAACTCAAGAAACTTAAAACACTCAAACCCACAGTTGATATGAGACTATAAGAGTTCCCATACTGAGACCTTCTGAGTATCCCATATGGAAAGTGAAGATGGCTATGTTTCTGGAAGCTACAGATCCAGAATACCTTGACAGAATTAATGAATGACCATATAAGCCTACCAAGCTCTCTATTGCAGTTGCTGATCAACCAGCAAAGTCCATACCAAAGGAAAAAGGTGATTACACAGCTGAAGACATCTCATCTATTGCCAAGGATGCAAGGGTAAGGCATTTGCTGCATAGTGCCATTGATAATGACATGGCAAACAGGGTAATTGGATGCAAGACTGCAAAGGAGATATGGGATGCTTTGAAGACAAGATGCCAGGGAACTGATGCAATCAAAAAGAACAGGAGGACTATGCTTACTCAAGAGTATGAGCACTTTGACTCAAAAACTGATGAGTCATTAACTGACTTATATGACAGGTTTGTCAAACTCTTGAATGATCTATCACTAGTGGACAAGGAATATGATCTTAAAGATTCAAATCTAAAATTCCTTTTAGCTCTTCCTGAAAATTGGGATTTGAAGTCTACTACCAAAAGAGACAACTATGACCTTACTGGAACTACTTTTCATGAAATTTATGTTATGCTCAAGACTTATGAACTTGAGATCGATCAAAGGAGCAAGAGGCATGGAAGAAAGTCAAGGACAGTTACTCTTAAAGCTGAGGAGGAATCTCCTAAAGTGGTTGCCTCAAAGAGGGGCAAAGGAAAGACTCTCATCATAAGTCTGATTCAGAGTCAACATATTCTGATGATGATGATTCAGAAACTGAAAGTTTACCTGAAATGGATATTGTTAGATATATTTGTGATGTCATGTCTAATATGATTTGTGTTTGGTTTTCAGATCTTACTTAAATAGGACAAATCAATACTTAACCGGAAATCAGTACTTATACTGAAGTCAGAACTTAAGATATCAGAACTTAAGTTATCAGAACTTAAGTTATCAGAACTTAAGTTATCAGGAGATATTTATTAGGAGATAATATCAGGACTTAAGGAGACTTTCAGATAAGGAAGGCGGCTGATTAAAAGGAGAGCAGATCAAGACAAACGCAAGAAGAAATATGCATGAATAAGGAATTCTATGAAGAATAGAATACTTGGAAGAAAAGATAACTGATTGATATATTTTAGGAAACAGAATTATATTCAATATCAATTAGAAGATTATCTTGTAACTGTTTAGTATATAAACACAAGCATAGGGTTTACACTATATGTGTTATCATTATCGAAGTTATTATTCATTGTAACCCTAGCAGCTCTCGTGATAATTTGTTCATCACTGAGAGAGGACAGTTCCATATTGTAACAGAGTTTATTGTGTTGAATACAGTCCATGTCAGTTACTTATGTTCTTAATTCGATTTAATTGTAGTAAACACTGTATTCAACCCCCTTCTACAGTGTGTGTGACCTAACATGTGGTATCAGAGCAGATCTGTTAATACACAAACAGTTTAAGATCCAAAACCAATCATGTCTAAAGAAGAACAAACTCCAACCAAGCCCACCAAAACTGAAGAACCTCCAAAGACTCAAATCCATAATCGATATGAGACTATTAGAGTTCTCATACTGAAACCATCTGAATATCCCATATGGAAGGTGATGATGTCTATGTTTCTGGAAGCTACAGATCCAGAATACCTTGACAGAATCAATGAAAGACCACACAAGCCAACCAAGCTCTCTGTTGTAGTTGCAGATCAGCCAGCACAGACAGTACCAAAGGAGAAAAGTGAATATACAGTTGAAGATATCTCATCTATTGCTAAGGATGCAAAGGTACGACATTTGGTGCATAGTGTCATTGATATTATCATGTCAAACAGGGTAATCAACTGCAAGACTGCAAAGGAGATATGGGATGCCTTGGAAATAAGATGTCAGGGAACTGATTCAATTAAGAAGAACAGGAGGACTATACTCACTCAAGAGTATGAGCACTTTGATTCAAAACCTGATGAGTCATTAACTGGATTATATGAAAGATTTGTCAAACTCTTGAATGATCTGTCACTAGTGGACAAGGAATATGAACTTGAAGATTCAAATCTTAAATTCCTGTTAGCTCTTCCTGAAAGTTGGGATTTGAAGGCCACCACTAAAAGAGACAACTATGTTCTTGATGAAACAACTCTTGATGAGATTTATGGGATGCTCAAGACTCATGAACTTGAGATGGAACAAAGAAGCAAGAGGAATGGAAGGAAGTCAAGGACAATTGCTCTTAAGGCTGAGGAGGATGTCCCCAAAGTGGCTGCCTCAAGAAAAGGCGAAGAAAAGCTCTCATCACAAAGTCTGATACTGAGTCATCAAGTTCTGATAGTGATGATAACTCAAAAACTGAAAGCTTACCTGAGATGGATCCTGATAAAGAGATGATGAAGCTGTGTGCTCTTATGGTGAAATGAATCACAAGGATTGCATACAGGAAATTCAGAAGGGGAAAGAAATTTTCCGGGAAAGGTGCAAGTTCTGATAAGAAGAGTTTCAGAAAATCTGAAGGCAAAGGAGGAAAGTCTGACAGAGGAGTTTACTCAAATGTCAAATGCTACAACTGTGGTGAGAAAGGCCACATATCTCCTGATTGCAAGAAAGTGAAGAGTGACAAAGGCAAGGCTCTTGTCACAAAGCAGGAAAGCTGGACAGACACTTCAGATTCTGAAAGTGAGGTGAACTATGGCTTGATGGCAAATGCTAATAGCAGTTCTGTTACTGCTGACTTAAAGGTACCTCAAACTACTTATGCCTTTCATACTGATGATATTACTGAGTTGAGAAGATATCTTAAAACCATGTTCATTAGTTATAGAGATCAAACTTTAACATGTGAAAGATTAACTTCTGAAAATCTTGCTTATAAAAAGAGGAATGATTATTTAGAAAAAGAGTTAGTCATGTTCCATCAAACTCCGAAAGATAGAGATGATGCCTTTTATGTTAGGGATGAAGTGCTTAAAATGAATGAATCTCTAAAAACTGAGTTAGAAAAGGAAAGAGAGATTATCAGGACTTGGACTAACTCTGGCAGAACAATTCAGAATTTGTTGAGTAGTGGAAATTAGAAAGAGGGCTTAGGTTATGGAGATGATAAGAATGATAAGGGAACTGCAGAAATTGAGCCTATAGTTGTTAAACAAAAGCCCAAGGTAAATCCTGTTAAGTTTGTAGCTGTAAAGTCTGATATTGATAAATCAGAAGTTAAAGAGAAATTAACTTCTGACAAACCAAAACAGGATAAGCCAACTGAAGTTAACATAGGCTTAATGACTAAAAAGTAGCTTAAACATAAGCTGAAAGATGTTAGGAATGTAAAAAAGGTAAAGCCACCTAGGAAAAATAGGAATGGAAAGGAAGGTGTGAATAAAAGCAATGATTATAAGCCTGTTCCTAATGCTCCTAGAAAGAAATGTTATAACTGTGGAAATTCTAACCATCTGGCTTCTTTTTACGGGAAGAATAAGAATATAAACTCCTTACCTTCAAAGTCAGGAGTTAAGAGTCAGTTTGTTAGATATAGGCCACAAAATCCTTGTTTTCATTGTGGTAGTTTATGGCTTTCCATTTATACTTGTAAGGAATATCATAGTTTGTATTATGATTATTATCAAATAAAACCTTTTTTAAAGAAACTTAGCATTGTTCCTTCTAGTGTAAGTTCTGATGCAAAGTCTGACAATGTAAATTCTGATAAGAAAACTGTTAACATAAACTCTGATGCTAAATCCGCTGCAAATGTTAACAAACTTAATAAAGCCAAAGGATTCAAGCAAGTCTGGGTCCTTAAAACTAATCATTAGTGGTCTTTGTGATTGCAGGGCAACAGGAAAAACATCCTAGTTCTGGACAGTGGATGTTCAGGATATATGACTGGAAATAAAGCCCTACTATCAGACTTTATGGAGAAAGCTAGCCCAGGTGTTTCTTATGGAGATGGCAATATTGGAAAAACTCTGGGATATGGCAATATCAATCTTGGGAATGTCATCATTGAAAAATTAGCTCTGGTCTCAGGACTTAAACACAATCTGCTGAGTGTGAGTCAAATCTGTGACAGAGGTTATCATGTGGATTTCTTTGAAGAACACTGTGAAGTTGTAAGAAAATCTATAGGCAAAGTTGTTCTGAAATGATACAGGCATGGTAACATTTATGAAGCGAAGCTTTCAATAAGTATTGATGGTTCTGCAATCTGTCTGTTGAGTAGAGCATCAATTGAAGAAAGCTGAGATTGGCACAAGAAACTCTCTCATTTAAATTTTAATAATATAAATGAACTAGTCAAGTTAGATCTTGTGAGAGGACTGTCAAAATAAGTATTTGCTCCTGATGGCCTTTGTGATTCATGTTAGAAGGCAAAACAAAGAAATCTTCATTCAAGAGCAAGACTGAATCATCAATTCTTGAGCCTTATCACCTACTACATGTTGATCTATTTGGTTTAGTGAATGTCATGTCTATTGGAAAGAAGAAATATGCTATGGTCATAGTGGATGAGTTCACCAGATACATATGGGTGTATTTCTTGCACACAAAAAGTGAAACTGCATCTATCTTGATTGATCATGTCAAACATCTGGATAAATTGGTCAAAGACTCTGTGAAAATCATAAGAAGTGATAATGGCACTGAGTTCAAGAATTTGATTATGGAAGAGTTCTGCAAAAACCATGGAATAAAGTAGGAATTTTCTGCTCCTGGAACTCCACAACAAAATGGAGTTGTTGAAAGAAAGAATAGAACTCTTTTTGAAGCTGCACGAACTATGCTTGATGAAGCAAAGTTACCAACCTATTTTTGGGCTGAAGCTGTGCAGACTGCTTGTTTTACTCAGAATGTAACACTTATCAACAAGCATGGAAAGACACCATATGAGATGGTGAAGAAAAAGAAGCCAAATCTGAAGTATTTTCATGTATTTGGATGCAAGTGTTTTGTTCTTAAGACTCATCCTGAACAGCTGTCCGAATTTGATCTAAAAGCTGATGAAGGAATTTTTATTGGATATCCACTTTCTATAAAAGCCTTCAGAGTCTACAATTTAAGAACAAGGGTTGTCATAGAATCTATCAATGTCTCTTTTGATGATAAGAGGATTACTGGAGTTGAAGATTTCAATGATCATGATCATCTGAGATTCGAAAATAAAGTTTTAAATTTTGATTCTGTAAATCATAGCAGTCTAAATCCTGATACTGCAAACTCTGATGGATTAAACTCTGATGTTATTGAAACTGCGGTGATTACGCCAAAGAAAGATGCACATATGCAGGGGGAGCATACTGAAGATACAACCACATCTCAAGAAGCATCAGAACCTACAACAGGCTCTTCAAGTTCTGATTCATCAAGTTCTGATGGGCCAAGTTCTGATAATTCTGGAAACTCATGTACTGATATTTCTGGAAACTCAAATTCTAAAGGATCCAACTCAGAGAGCATAATTTCAGGGTGAGCATCAGAAAATGTTGATGGAGACAGCATGGATCATGGGGGAGCATCCAGTTCTAGAGATAACCTTCCATCTGTAAGAAAGTGGACTAAAGCACATACACCTGACTTAATTATTGGAAATCCTGATGCAGGTGTCAGAACTAGAATAACTACATTAAATGAATGTCTCTATCATTCTTTTCTTTCTCAGACTGAGCCAAAGAAAGTGGAAGAAGCTCTTCAAGATGTTGATTGGGTGCAAGCAATGTAGGAAGAGTTAAATGAATTTGAAAGAAATAAAGTCTGAACCCTAGTGCCAAGACCAAAAAATAGATCTGTTGTTGGTACAAAGTGGGTGTTCAGAAACAAAACTGACAGTGATAGCATAATTACAAGGAATAAAGCAAGGCTGGTTGCAAAAGGATACTCTCAACAAGAGGGAATTGATTATGATGAAACATTTGCACCAGTTGCTAGATTGGAAGCCATAAGGATATTTTTGGCTTATGCTGCTCACAAGAAGTTTAAAGTCTTTCAAATGGAGGTGAATAGTGCTTTTCTCAATGGAGAATTGGAAGAAGAGATATATGTTGAACAACCTCCAGGTTTTGTAGATTCAAAATTTCCTAATAATGTCTATAGACTTGATAAAACACTTTATGGCCTTAAGCAAGCTACAAGAGCATGGTATGAGACATTAGCTCAGTTTCTTCTGGAAAGTGAATTTAACAGAGGGACTATTGACAAAACACTATTTTATCTCAACCATGTAAAGGACTTACTTTTGGTGCAGATATATGTTGATGATATCATTTTTGGTTCTACAAATGATAGACTTTGTAAGAAGTTTGCCAAGCTGATGCAGTCAAGATATCAAATGAGTATGATGGGAGAACTTAGCTATTTTATGGGCCTTCAAGTCAAGAAGAATGAAGAAGAAACTTTTATTTGTCAATCTAAGTACACCAGAAATTTGTTGAAGAAGTTTGGAATGC